>NC_067450.1:8297988-8600660 GCF_009764475.1 Pristis pectinata
GGTTCCCTTATATGATGAGATGGACTCTTGATCTCACAATCTACCTTGTCGTGACCTTGCACCTTATTGTCTACCTGCACTGCACTTTCTCTGTAGCTGTGACACTTTACTCTGTACTGTTATTGTTTTTACCTGTACTACTTCAATGCACTCTGTACTAACTCAATGTAACTGCACTGTGTAATGAATTGACCTGTACGATCGGTATGCAAGACAAGTTTTTCCACTGTACCTCGGTGCAAGTGACAATAATAAACCAATTCCAATACAACGTGATTTTGCATGATGCTGCCAAGCAGAATAATATAGATCAGAAAATGAGGGGACCCAAGGATAAATAATTGGGAAACACTAGAGGCAACTTTGCAGGCACAAGTGATTCTATGGCTTCAGCTGGACAGATAAGAATGAAAGCAGTTGGACATAATCCCACCCATCTCTCTGACAGAGAAGAGGCTTTGGAGAATGAGGCGTGCTGGCCTTCATCAGTCAGGGCACTGAGTATGGAAGTTCAGACGTTATGTTGCAGTTGCAGAAGACATCGGTGAGACTGCATTTGGAATATTGTGCTCAGTTTTGGTCACCGTGGTACAGGAAAGCCGCCATTAAGCTGGAAAGAGTGCAGAGGAGGTTTACGAGGATGTTGCCGGGACTCGAGGGACTGAGTTATGGAGAGAGGTTGAGCAGAGTTGAGAAGGAGAATGAAAGGTGTACAAAATAATGAGGAGCATAGACAGGGTGAATGCGCAGAGTCTTTTCCCCCCGGGGTTGGGGAATCAAGAACTAGAGAGCATTAGTTTAAGGTGAGAGGGGAGAGATTTAATAGGAACTTGAGGGGTAACTTTTTCACGCAGAGGTTTGTCAGTATATGGAATGAGCTGTCAGAGGAAGTGGTTGAGGCAGGTACATTAACAACATTTAACAAGTACTTGGACAGGTACATGGATAGGAAAGGTTTAGAGGGATATGGACCAAATGTGGGCAAATGGGACTAGCTTAGATGGGAATCTGGGTTGGCATGGACCAGTTGGGCCAAAGGGCCTGTTTCCATGCTGTATGACTCTAATGAGGAGGAGAGACTGGCTCACTAATGAACACAGTGAAAGCAGGACGTCACTTGTGACAAGGGCGGCACGGCAGTTAGCGTTGCTGCTTCATAGCTCCAAGGACCCAGATTTAATCTTAACATTGGGTGAGCTCTGTTTTGAGTTTGCATGTTCTCTCAGTGACTGTTTGGTTTCCCTTTGGTGCTCCAGTTTCCTCCCATATCTAGTGCAGGCATATGGCAAAAGAATCATCGAGGAGTTGACGGGCATCTGAGTGAGAATTGGCTACAGGAAATAAAGAGGGTGGACAGAATTGCTCTGCTGGGGTACTGTCCTGAATCTGATGTACAAATGGCCTCCTTCTTTGTAATAATTATGTATCAGCTGACTTGGATAAGAGCTGTTTTAGATTCCTGGCAGAACAGAGATTAAGTGAGAGACAAGTTGGTAAATTGGTTTATTATTGTCACATGTACTGAGGTACAGTGAAATCTTTGTTTTGCATGCCATCCGTACAGATCATTTCATTACAACAGTGCATTGAGGTAGTACAAGGGAAAACAATAACAGAATGCAGAATAAAGTGTCACCAGTTACAAAGAAAGAGTAGTGCAGGCAGACAATAAGGTGCAAGGCCATGATGAGGTTAGATGTGAGGTCAAGAGTCCCACCTTTATCATATAAGAGGTCCATTCAACAGTCTTATAGCAGTGGAATAGAAGCTGTCCTTGAGCCTGGTGGTACATGCTTTCAGGCTTTTGTATCTCCTGCCCGATGGGAGGGGGGAGAAGAGAGACTGTCCTGGGCGGGTGGGGTCTTTGATTATGTTGGCTGCTTTATCGAGGCAGCGAGAAGTGTAGACAGAGTCCATGGAGAGGAGGCTGGTTTCTGTGATGTGCTGAGCTGTGTCCACAACTCTCTGCACTTTGCAACCAACTGACAGTTTGGTGGACAGAGACGAAGAGAGAGGGAGGCAGAGAGAAACAAAAACAGAAATTCAAGTGTTGGAAGAGGAAGTGCTGAAAAGAGTGAAAAATTGTAGCAAGTGAGGTTAGACTGACAGTGGCTAGTCCATATCCCAAAGCTGTATTGTCACACCAGTTTCTGGTTTCACAATGATGCGTGTTCTATTTCATGCTGCAGTTCCTGCAGAGGTTCCCAAAACAATTATTGCTTCTATTCTTTTCCATGCCTTTTGTTAGAGACATTTTGGGACAAGGTTGGTGGCAAGTTCTGGCCACTGTTTATTGTTAAATTCCTGGATGCATCAACTCACGAAAAAATAAGCAATATAATTCTTCCTACTTCGAATGACCTAGGGCTTGAGCTAAAGATGTAGTGAATGAATCAGTCAAATTAGACAGACACTCATGTCCAGACATCCAGTTTCGTCTGACCCACCCAGGTTAGTGTTAGTTCCCAGTCCTTTCAAACTAATTCCACTTCACAATATGTATTACATCACCAAATAATCTTAAAGGAATAACCATCATCCAACTCAATTTAACTTTGTGTATCAGACAGTATTGACGCTAATATGCGCCCTGATGCAGTTGCCACACAAGATATCTGTGCACCCCATGCAACCATGTTACTGATCACTGACCACCACAATATGAAACATCCCATTTGCCCAAATATCCATCCATTACTCATGCAAAGAGAGCCCACTTATGGTCAGCTATGCAAATTCTGGACTGATGGAATATATGCAAGACAGCATTACCACATGTGATCTTGTTCCATTACGCTTGGCTGGCAGTCAATGCTATCTATCAATACATCTGTTGATACTAGTACTTTAATCTAAGATACATACCTGTAAAAATACAAGAGATCCATTGATATTTCGGGGTTTTGTGGAAGCCATCAGACAGGTAGGCGTCTTTCTTCCAAACAGGTACTTCATATTTTTCAGTTGCCAGTGACCTGGAAGAACATGAACAACAGAAACATTTACTTTTTAAACCCACCAATCAGAGCTGCAGGATGTGGGATTGTACTGGTATTTGATGCAGTGTTTCAGGTAGAGGACATGCATTCATTATGTTGGGATTAGCCAATATGTATGAATTTAACAATGGCTTTGTCTTTCGGATGAGTGAAAAGATCCAGATTAGTTATTGTCACAACACCAGGATGCAATGAAATTCCTTGCTCGCGTGAAGCTCACAGAGTAAAGAGTATACATGGTAACCATAAATACAACAATGAGTGCAAAACAGCAGAATGGTGCAAAGATTGTAGTGCAAACTGAACAGTGCAAAAAGGAATGCTAAAGTGACAATAACGGAAGAGGTAGATTAAGGGTTTGCGAACATGGCAGCACCACGGGGAAGAGGATGTGAACGGGATGGTTGGTTCAGAAGTCTGACAGCAGTGGGGAAGAAGCTGTTCTCGATCCTGGTTATCCAAGCTATCAAAACTCCTGTATCTTCTTCGAGAAGGTAGTAGAGAGAAAGGGGAATGGCCCTTTCTCTGGAGGTCAGGAGACATGTGGCAGATGATGATACAGTTAAAATGAAAGGATATTCCCAACCACATCTCAGGTAGTCAGTGGCTTTGAGTTTAGATTGCCCTGTGTAGCTCTGGACAAGTGTCCAGGCACAATAATAAAATATTGACAACAGAAAGACAGGATAAACTTCACACACTCACTATTTGCTTTCTGCCCATTGATAAGATGGTTCTAAATAATTTATAATTCAAAGAGAATCATAAAGCACATAACCTTACAATACAGATGGGGATCATTTGACTGTTGGACAAGCTTTGAAGGTTGTTGAATTTAATACCTTGCCTAGTTTTTCTCCATAAACCTGATTTTTCATTATTTATCTATTCATGGCATGTGGATGTCACTGGTATTGCCAGAATTTGTGGTCATCCCCAATTACCCCTGAACTGAGGAGGTGGTGTTTAAAAGTCAACTACGTTGGTGGGTCTGGAGTCACATAGAGGCCAAAAATGGGTGAGGAGGGCAGATTTCATACCCTGAAGGACATCAGTGAACTGGATTGATTCATACAACAATCCAAGTTTCATGGTCACCATGATTGAAGTTCACCTTCTTTACTGACTTCAGACTGATGTAATTACTTGAATTCAAGTTCCCCAGCTGCCCCGATGGAATTCAAACTCTTGACTGCTAGTCTGGCAATGTAACCACTGCCCCTCTGCATCCAGGTTACTCCTCCAAGTACATGTCTAATTGCTGTTTGCAAGTCCCTATGTAATCGACTTCAATCACTCCAGATTGTATGTTCTCCAATATAACACTGTTGAGAGTTCTCTTTTATAGTCCCACTCTGTTCTTTTGCCAATCATTCTAAATTAGCAACTTGTGTTTACTGAATCACTTGACAGATAAAAGTAGTTTCAAACGTTTACCTAACTATGGCAGCACACAGCTTCTCCAGATAAAAGTAACCCTTCCCTTGAGAGCTGCAGTCTCAATTGAAATCAAAGGATATACAAGTCAACCAACTACAATTAAAACAAATCAATTAAGTATCTCACAAAGTAGCACATCACAAACTCAATCCATTGTGGAAAACGTCCATCCAAAAATTCCTGGATTCAAAACTACAAGTTTGAAATTTAATTGTTAACCAAATAAATAAGTCAATAATTGAGACACAAGAGACAGCAGATGCTGGAATGTGGAGCAAAAAAAACAGATCTGCTGGAGGAACTCAGCAGGTCAGGCAGCATCTGTGGAGGGAAATGGGACAGTCAATATTTCGAGTCGAGACCTTCATCTGGGCTGAAAGATAGAGGGGAGAGAGCCAGTATATAGATGTGATGGGGAGAGGTGTGGCAATAGAGTTGGCAGGCAATAGGTGGATCCAGGTGAGGAGGGGGATAGGCAGATGGAGGAGGGAGGGTGGAGACAGTGACAGAGGCTGGAGGTGAGAGGTGAAGGTGACAGAGGGCTGCAGATGGTGGGATCTGGACAGGAGAGGAAGGGACCATGGAAACCAAATAAGGGAGGTGGGGAGGGCAGATGGGACAGTGGGGGGTAGGGGGTCACCTTCCATTTGTATGAGAAATTCAATCATGCTATGATCACTCTTTCCAAGAGGATCCCTAACTACAAGATCGTTAAATTTTACCTGTCTCATTGCACGGGACCAGATCTAAGACAGCATTTTCCCCAGTAGGTTCCCTAACGTGCTGTTCAGAAAGCTATCGTGGATGCGTTCTATGAAAGTCCTCTCAAGATTACCTCGACAACTTGATTCGCCCAATCTATGTGGAACTTAAGTCCCCCATGACAACTGCCGTTCCATTCTATATATATATATATATATATGTTATATATTCCATGCATCAGATAGTTCTTGGTTTATTGCCTGTGCCACTGTAATGTTATTATTCGGTGGCCTACAGACAACTCCCACCAGTGACTTTTTCCCTTTACTATTCCTAATCTCTACCCAGATGGACTCCAGCATTCTGCTCCCTAGATCTTATATTGTCCCCACTATAGCCCTGATCTCATCCTTAATTAAGAGCGCTACCCCACCTCCCTTCCCTTCCTGCCTATCCTTCCATATTACCTGATACCTCTTGGATATTTAATTCCCAATCATCTCCACCCTGCAACCACGTTTCTGTAATGGCCACTAAATCATACCCTCTGTACTGATTTGTGCCACAAGTTCACTGACCTTGTTTTGAATACTACAGGCATTCAGATAAAGTGCCCTTACACTCATTGTACTTTTAGAATCTAGTAACATCTGTGTCCTTCGCGTTTGACTTTTCTGAACTCCACTCTTACTTTTCTCTTTCTAACCTTTGCTCTGGTCTCTGATTTGCTTCCCTCTGTCTTTCTGTATGGATTCCTATCCCTCTGCCACATTAGTTTAAACCCTCCCCAATGGCACTAGCAAACAATCCCCTAGGTCATTGATCCCGGTCCTGCCCAGGTGTAGACCGTCCATTTGTACTGGTCCCACCTCCCCCAGAACCAGTTCCAATGCTCCAGGAATCTGAAACCCTCCCTCCTGCACCACTGCTCAAGCCACATATTCATCCTAACTATGCTGCTATTCCTACTCTGATTAGCACGTGGCACAGGTAGTAATCCTGAGATTATTACCTTTGAGGTCCTACTTTTTATCTATCTTCTAAGCTCCCTAAACTTGGCTTGTACGACCTCATCCTGCTTTTTTCCTATACCGTTGGTACCTACAACAGGGTGATGGGGGCTGGGGGTGGGTATGGGAGGAACTGGGTAGACCAGGAGGAGAGAGAAAGGGACAGAGGGGAGCAGGTTGCCTGAAGTTGGAGAATTCCCTGTTCATGTCATCAGGGTGTAAACTCCCCAGGGGGAATATGAGGGGCTGTTCCTCTAGTTTGTGCTTAGCCTCACCCTGGCAATGGAGGCGGCTGAGGAGAGACAGGTCGG
The DNA here is from genome assembly GCF_009764475.1 of Pristis pectinata. NCBI lineage: Eukaryota > Metazoa > Chordata > Chondrichthyes > Rhinopristiformes > Pristidae > Pristis > Pristis pectinata. The sequence goes on from NC_067450.1 coordinate 8,304,451, forward strand.
TGTGGGAATGGGGACAGGAATTAAAATGGCTGCTACCGGGAGCTGCAGATGGCCACGGCAGATGGATAATTAAGTTGAGTTACTTCTTCATCCCTAGATCTTTACCATTAAATTTACATGACAGAAGAACAGAATGCACCATAGAAGGGAGATCCGTGTTAATTGGCACGTGTATTACACGGAAATGGAAACACTCTGGTTTGCAAGGTGCAATTACAGGACCTCATGATAGTTTGCCCTGAGCTCAAAACTATCAGGTAAGGGTGTTGCAAGCTGCATGGGATCGACCAATGTTGTATTCAGAGAGTTGTCACCTCTGGAAGGTCCCAATTGTCTGTGGCTTTTGAAGGCCTGAGAGATCATTAGTTCAGAGACGTGCAGAGAGGTTACCAGCGGGTCCTCCTGATGAAGTCAGGAAGTAAAATTGAACCTCTTCTATTTTTAAATTCCCTTAAGACTGGAGGCTTGACCAGTCACGTTTCAGAATCAAAGACCAAATGGCCACCGTCCTGACAGAATTAGGTTATATTCTCCCTGAAAAAGGAGGATCCTGAAGGATCTGGGATCCTAAAGAAGCCAATGGACAAAAAGGAATAGGTTTCTGAACAGAGTCACTGCTGAGCTGAGAATCCAAAAACCAGTAGCAGCAGCTGCAAGGTTAATGTTCCCAGTCAGCAAGATTATTATGATAATGCTGGAGGAACTCAGCGGGTCAGGCAGCATCTATGAGTATGCAACAACAGGTTGAATTGTGATGGCAGTTCTGATCGAAACCGCCAACGTTCAGGCTTTCAAGTAAAATAAGCCCTTGACATGCACTGCTGAGGTTGAGTTGATTAACTGCAGTCCCACTTCAAAATGACAAGGGACAACAGGCAAGACAGCTCGCATCTCATACTCAGCCCGAAAGCAGTGCGCCTCAAAAGTGACCTGTGCTGCAAGGAGCTGGTCGTGCACGTGTTTGTTTAAGAATCAGTCAAATAGGGTCTGACTGTTCAAAGGGTAAAAATGAGCACACTGTATTGCTAGGATTAGCTCAGTGTACTGTTTTAAAAATACAACACATAGGACCTGTATTGGCTATAGCATCTGCCAAAATGCTTTACAGTCAATGAAGTACTGTGATTGTAATCACTTCTAACGGAGGAATTGCAGTGGTCAGTTTAAACACAGCAAGCTTCAACAAACAGCAAAGCAATAATGACCAGATAATCTTTTCCTTTAAACTGATGTTGATTCAGGGATAACTGTAGTCCAGGATACCAGGGATATCCCCCCACACTTTTTCAAAATTATGCCATGGGATCCATTATATCCACTTCAGATAGCAGATGGCAGCTTGGTCTAATATCTGCTCCAACTAATGGCACCTACACACTGCAGCTCTGCCCCAATAATGCAATGGAGCGTCAGCATAGAATTTTGGACTTACTCTCTGGAGGGGGACTTGAACCACAAATCCACTGGCAAAATGACAAGGCTTTCAGTTACAATTAAAAAGCTTAATTTCATAACTAACCTGCTTGGAATAATGGCCAACAAATGAAGTCGTTTGCAGTGGAAACCACACAATCCCAGGAATGAAAGGGTTAACGTACGAGGAGTGTCTGATGTCTCCAGGCCTGTACTCAATGGAGTTCAGAAGGATGGGGGGGGATCTCATTGAAACCACCGGATACTGAAAGGCCTGGATAGAGTGGACGTGCAGCGGATATTTCCAATCAGTAGCAGGAGTCCAGGATCCGAGGGCACAGCCTCAGAATAAAGGACGTCCCTTTAGAACTGAGATGAGGAGGAATTTCTTCAGCCAGGGGGTGGTGAATACTGTGGAATTCGTTGCCACAGACGGCTGTGGAGGGAAAGTCTTTGGGTGTACTTAAGGCAGAGGTTTGATAGGTTCTTAATCGGTCAGGGAGTTAAGGGTTACGCGGAGAAGGCGGGAGAATGGGGTTGAGAAAAAAAAAATCAGCCATGATCGAATGGCGGAGCAGACTCGATGGGCTGAATGGCCTAATTCTGCTCCTATGTCTTGTGGTCTTTTGGAAAATATATCTTAACTTTGCCAGACTGTGTAACTGGTTACTGTGGAAAGCTGGATGAAGTGTGATATTGCTAAGTGCTTCTTGCTTTTTTGGAGGTACACAATTCTACTTTTTGGTCAAAACTTCCACTTAAAGAGCTTTTATTGATGCAATCATCTCTGCAAGTGAATCATGTTTTCAGATTACAATCAGTAAGTCACTGAACATAATTTAAGGCAATGAATTCAAACAAGCTGGAAATAAAGCACTGGAAAGGAATAAAAGCCCAAATCTTTAAACATTGATATACTGAGATACTTGAGTCACTCTACATCCATTAAACCCACAGGCAGAAATTCAAATCTTTTTTTCCACTGGTGGACTGTACCTGTATGGGCAAGATCTCCAATATAAGCTGGTTTACATCTCAACTCTCTCAGATCCAGGATTATGCTGTATTTGCGTATGCACTTGTGTTTAACCTTCGTCAGGGTGAAATATCAGCTACTAGCATTGGAAGTGTCCGTTCTCCCCTCGGTTTTAATCCACTGAAGCTCATTTAAAATGTCCCAGTTTTCACAAAGCTGCTGAAAAAAAGCAGGAAGTTGAAAATAAGCTTCAAATCAACTCTTCCCAACAAACCCTCTCAATTCTACCTACCAGCTTCAGGAACAGCTACTTCCCTTCAACCATTCAGTTCTTGAACCAACCTGCACAACCCCAGTATAGCAACAGTATAGTGGCCATTTGGATCACCTTGCACTACAATGGATTTTGTTTTTTTTTTGTTCTAATTGTTCTTTCTTGTAAAAATTGTGTTTAGTTCATGTTTAATTTATGTTTTTTTTGTGAATGCTGCTTATCTGATGCAATGTGCCTGTGATGCAGCTGCAAGTAAGCTTTTCATTGCACCTGTGCACACATGGACTTGGGCATATGACAATAAACTTGACTTTGACTTTGCATTTACACTAAATCCCTCAATTACCTTTTTTTAAACTCATATTCACTGCTAGATTCATCACTTTTGACTCTCTCAGTGAAAAGTTCGACTTTGGGATCCTACTTTTTGGTAACTTGTCCAATTGTCTGAAAGTCATTCATTTCCGTGAGGGAGCTGATGAATACTCCTCATGTTAGCTTGCCTCACGGTAATATGATAATGACCAGATAATTAGTTTTAATGATCTTGTTTGAAGGATAAATATTGTCCAGGGCACCAGGAATAGCTTGCTCGCTCTTGCTTTGTTGTGCAATGGAACTTTTTCTCTGCCCTCGTGAGAGAGTGGATAAGGCCCCATCCAAAAAGCAACACCTCCAGCAGTGTGGTACTCCATCCACAAGGTGTTGGAGTGCCAGCCTAGATTTTTGTGTTCAAGACTCTGAAACAAGACCTGAAGCCAGAACCATCTGACTTGGAATGAACGTGTTCTGCACTGGGCCACAACTCAATGTGGAGGCTCGTGGCCTGCAGGACAAGTTGTGCTAAATAGCCAACTTCTATTCTATAACTGATGATATGTTCCTACCCCTTCCGGTCCTTACACTTCATGCCCTGATCAACATTTGACTGACAATGATCTCAAGGATAATGCATTTTTGCCTCATCCCCCAACTGCTTGTCCCCAACATCAACAGAAAGAGAGAAGCTTGTTGAACATCCAGGAATGAACTTACCGTAGCTCGTTTTACCTCCAAAATTTGGCGCTGAAAACCCGTCCCGGAATGCATGCACATCTCACTAGTGACATCATCGGGCACGTTGCGTGCATATGCCATCATGCAACATGCGTGATGACATCACCAGCGCAATGTAGGTGCATCTCGAGATTCACAAGGAGTAGGAAATGCAAGCTTTCAAAAGGTAATAAATTTTTTTTTTAAAATTCAACCAATCCATAAAACTCTGGACTTCTCTGTTGTCTTTGCCTGGGCTATCCACTTAGCTGCAGACGGGTGAAACATCCCTCAGTAAACTTTGTACAGTTAAAAATATTTGTCACATCCTATTGTGGCTTTTGACAAATACAGAGAAAGAAAATTGACCAAGCATTTTTGGATGAAGGCAACGTCCCTTCATAACACACAGTGCAACAGCTGTAGCCAAGGTACCTCAGCTGCAAAATATCTCCCATCGGTAATTGGAATTATTCAGTCAGTTTGAACTAAGCAGAAGCTTTCCCTCAATGGTAATTAGATTAAAGGACTTCTGCTATTTTTGTACATTTCTGAATCATTTAAATATTCTTGAGTTCACTCCTTATGTTTTTTTGGAGCTTTTCCAATGTCTGTTTCATGGTATCACCGAAGAACTAAGTGTCCGTTCAGTACATGCATAGGTGAAGAGGAGACACAAGGTCTTGAACTCTAACATATATGGCTGCTTCCTAAAAATTCAGCATGACTATATTGACACTATCACCCGGTATGTAGGACATGCTTTGTGTAATCTGAGATTTTTCTGTTCAAGTTCCAAACCAACATCTATCAGAAATAAGGTTTTCATGCAATATCACCCTGTTACAAACAAATTTGATCCACCCCTTTGACCAGCGAGCAAAGTAATTAGCCTCACATTTTGTAGTCAAGTTACCGCTGACATTCAGGGAGGTGACCTTTCAAGTTTAATTAAGGAAGAACAGGGTTACCCTTTATGGGACCCTGTATTCCTGACCTGCCATAGCTCAGAATCAGATTTATTATCATTGACTTAGATGATGTGAAATTTGTTGTTTTTGTAGCAACAATACAGTGCAAAGATGTAAAATTACTATAGATTACAAAATAAATAAATAGTGCAAAAAAAAGAAACATTGAGGTAGTGTTCATGAATCGTTCAGAAATCTGATGGCGGAGGGGAAGAAGCTGCTTCTTAATCATTGAGTGTGTGTCTTCAGGCTCCTGTACCTCCTCCCCGATGGTAGTAACGAGAAGAGGGCATGTCCCGGGTGGTGAGGGTCCTTAGTGATGGATGCTGCCTTCTTGAGGCACCGCCTCTTGAAGATGTCCTTGATGGCAGGGTGGGTTGTGCCCGTGATGGAGCAGGCTGAGTCTACAACCCTCTGCAGCCTCTTGCGATCCTGCGCATTGGACCCTCCATACCAGGCGGTGATGCAACCAGTCAGAATGCTCTCCACCATACATCTATAGAAATTTGCAAGAGTCTTTGGTGACATACCAAATCTCTTCAAACTCCTAATGAAGTAGAACCGCTGGCATGCCTTTTTCGTGATTGCATGTGTTGGGCTCAGGATGGATCGTCTGAGATGTTGACGCCTAGGAACTTGAAGCTGTTCACCCTTTCCACTGCTGACCCCTCAATGAGGACCTCTCCATCTACCCAGTATTTTCTATTTTAATAAGATCCCCTTTGTAGCTTCAATAGGTGCTAGAATAGCCCCGCTTTCAGGTGATCTATGTTTTTGTGGAGTCCAGCAATATGAAGAGAAGAGAAATGCTGAGAATTACTGGTGCTTCAGGTCAGATGTTGGTGTGGGACCGTGATCCTGAGGTGGATGTACGCAAGGCCACAATCGACATCCGAGTCTCCCCACAATGTGGGACACTTGGCAGGTCTGACAATACTCAAGGTGTGCATTGATGCCATGGTGGGAGATGGGAATGACTACACCGTTGGGGTGGAGTTAGGAGAGGCAGGTGTTTTACCTGCCCCATTCTTTCTGCTGTCTGCTACTTCACATAGTTGTGAACTCTGTTCACCTCCAGTGCAACAAATCGTAGACGTGCAAAAGTGAAAAGCACATCACCAGGGAACCTCCCCGCTGAGCAGGTATGGATAACCAGGCAATTGTCTGTCTTTATTTTGTCAACTCTTTCATGATGATTGTACCTCAGAACTTCCCTCTTTTTTCGCCCTCCTAACAATTAGTTATATAATTGAATCTATAATTGAATAATTTGAGAGAGAGAGGGGGAGAGACAGTGCGAGGAAGAGAGAGAGAGCGAGAGAGCAAGGGAGAGAGAGCGAGCGAGAAAGAGAGAGAGAGAAAATGGTGGAATCATACTTCTTTCAAAGATCCAGCACAAACAGACAAGTCAAACATTCTCCTCCTATGCTACACAATCCCAACACAATGTCATTCACACATTTTCCTGCCTGAACCTCAATGTGTCAAAAATATTACCCCAGACTTTCAACTGGTTTCTCAATATCATAAAAAATGACACCATACATCTTCACAGATTCTGAACCGCAAATCTCTATTATATCAATGCTCACTTTAACTAATGGCAAATAGGTTACAATGACAGTTAGAAGTCTACATAATGAAGATCACCATCTGAATCAGCAATGTCAGCAGTGGGCAACATTCCCTGGAGGGACAGCCTATTCTGAGTACACTGTAAGCTAATTTAGGACCAATTATTACAGCATAGCTGCACTGAATGTTTGGTCTTTAATCTGCTTTATTCAAACCTGTTGACTCAGAACTGCTGATGTCACTGCTGCTTATATCTCAACCATGGAACTCAAGGCTGAATACTCTTTTGTGTTATGAAACTGATACACCAACATTTCCACCGACAAGAATCTCGATGGTTTCTCATTTCTTGTCGACGAAGCCAAAAATTGCCCGAGTGGCAAGGTTGTGGCATCAAATGACTTTAGTTGAGCTTTCACACTCTTCGTCAACACCTCCCAATGTTTGTGCCACAAGTTGCTGGAACATCGATCTGCTAAGGGCATAGCAAGACCAGTGCCATCTTCATGCCCAATGTCATGCCCAAAGACCAGCATGAAAGGAACAAAAGAGAGGGAATGAAAGAGTGGATTCAGCAAGAGAGAGCACAAGACATCAGGAAGAACACTGAGATGAAGCTATGTTCGCTAAATGTTGTATTAGCATTTCTGACGTTAGTGAAAGGCAGTATAGTTTTATGAAGCGTATGATCGCTTTTGACGCAGCAGAACACCTAATAAATAACCCACTGTGCTGCTTTTATGGGAATTTAGGAACAATTAGATGAAAAATGACTAATGTCTATCTAGTTTGCCTTCCGTCATTCTGGGAGTCACGCAATTCAATGATAATGAAGTTGTTGCCAAATAAATATTTATCAATTAACTTGGAAAAAACCCATATACAAAGCAATAAAAACATTCTAATCATGCTGAGTTATGGGAGCAGAGTTTCTAAAGTCAGCCATTCTCCTCCCAAATCAGATTTATTGTCACATCCCAAAATTTTATTTCCTGTAAGGAACTTCCAATTGAGTGTCAAGCAGCGCCACAATTTCACTGGTCCCATCAGGCAGGAGGTACAGAAGCCTGAAGTCCCACACCACCAGGTTCAGGAACAGCTTCTTTCTTACAACCATCAGGTTCTTGAAACGACTTGCACAACCCTAACCCTACCCTAGCAATGGAACACTACGGACCACCTCTTGCACTACCATGGACTTGTCTCTGATTGTGCCTTTGTTATTTTTTGCAGTACAGTCTTGCTTTTGCACAGCCTTTCTTTCCCACTGCATGGTATAATTTTACGTGCAATTTATGTACAACTTGTGTTCTGTGTTGTTGTCTGTATCTACGTGCCTGTGGTGCTGCAGCAAGCAAGTTTTTCATTGTACCTGTACCTCACCGTACTTGTGCACATGACAATAAACTTGACTAGTTGCATTATAGCACCAATGAGAGTGTGCATGTTAAAACTAGTACAAGTAACTGACAAAATAGCTAAAAAGTAAATGATAACCTCCAGGAACAATTCACTAACTGCCAATAGCATAGTGGACATGTAATCCAGAGTTCAAATCCCATCATTGCAGTTTGAGAATTTGAATTCAACTTAAAAGAAAAAAATGGAAATAAAATAGACTTTTAAATGGACTTTGAATCAGTTGGAACTTTGCTGAAACTCCAACTGTTTCACTGATGTCCTTTAAGGAAGGAAACCTGGCAGTCTGTCCAAATGTGACCCCTGTTCCACACCAATGTGACTGACTTCTGATGTCGGCCAGCAAATCACTCAGATGCATTTACTTTGATCCGTACATGAAGAATTTCTATCAGAGACTAATGCTGGGACAGAACAGGGACTGTCTAGAGTTTTAAGTCATTCAGTTCAACTAGTTACTAGTTTAGTTAAGTACTCTGGCTGAATGCAAAATAGCATTAATTTCAGAGAGAGAATGAGAAACAACATGTCTGCCATTATCTATGCAACTCACCCGCAAAAATAAATTAGGTTTTAGTCCACAAACATGGATCGGATCAGGGTCAGAATTCAACATCAGTGTTAACATGAAGCGGCTGAAACATGCTCAAATAAAAACAGAAAATGCTGGAAAAACTCAGCAGGTCAGGCAGTATCTATGGAAAGAGAAACCGTAAATGTTTCAGGTCTGGGACCCTTCACCAGAACTAAGCAAAGATGCAGAAGTTCTAAGTGGTGAGTGCGTGTTTCCCATCTTGCTAACTCAGCTCGCCCACACTCATGTGATGAGCTGTGAATAACTCTGTGGGGTGACATGTCATGGAATGAACTCAATCAAAAGAATAGACAACCAGCTCCTAACTTTACCTCACTCATACTCCACCTGCTGTGCCTTTGTCAATCCATTTGTATTTCACTTCCTCAGTGAATGGGATGAACTGTAATGAAACAGTGGAACATTGGGGATGGGGTAAGGAAGAGCAATGCTGCAGGTTTAGAGCAGGTCTGTGTGTTTTAAGCCATTCCTGCTTTGTATTGTGATGATCACAGAAATCATTCATGTGGCCTGTTCAAAATAAAGGGGACAATTAATAGGGGACAATGTACAGGGCAACAAGTGATATGGAGAAAGTAAGTGTGGAACACTTCAACTGCTCACAGGACCATGACAAGAGTCATATAGTCATGCAGCACGGAAGCAGGCCCTTCAGCCCAACTGGTCTATGCCGACCAAGATGCCCCCATCCAAGCTAGTCCCATTTGCCCACGTTTTGCCTAAATCCCTGTGAACCTTTCCTATCCATGTACCTGTCCAAGTGTCCTTTAAAAGTTGTTAATGTACCTGCCTCAACCATTTCCTCTGGCAGCTCATTCTACATGGATGCCACCCTTTGTGTAAAAAAGTTGCCCTTCATGTTCCTCTTACATCTTTCCCCTTAAACCTATGCCCTCTAGTTCTTGATACCCCAACTCTAGGAAAAAGACCGAGTGAGTTCGCCCTATCTATGCCCCTTATGATATTATACACCACTTTCAGATCACCTCTCAGTCTCCTACACTCTAAGGAATAAAGTCCTAGCCTTGTCCAACCTCTCCCTATAACTCAGTCCCTCAAGTCCTGGCAGCATCCTTGTAAAAGGGGCATTGGGGGTGGAGGCTGGAATTGATGATAGGCAAATCTAAGCCTGATGCTCATCATACACCGTGATCAAAACCTGGAATGGATTTCTAGTTGGATACTGGAGGAAACACTGTGGGAATATTTAAGCAAGGATGAAAGCTTCGTTAAATGGAACTGAATCAGCTAAGATGCCCTGACTCTTCTGTTTACCTTGTTAATATTTACAAATCAGCCATTTATTTTGCAAAGCTGTTTTTCATTTAGAGTATACAATACTTGTGGGAGGGTCACTGAACGACCTAACATATCAAGATAATGGCTGTGTCTATCTTATGAGCAATGCATGTTTGAGGTTTTGAAACTAGGTTTGCTCCTGGCCTCTGGGCTTCCATTGTGTTGGGAAAATGGAGCTCTCACCATCCTACCCAACTATGAATGTGTAATCTTTGCTGGCCTACTTTTGCTCTTTGAGATCACTCATGGTCTCCTCTTTGGAGGTCTTTAAAAACATTTGAAAGATTATAAAACTTTTAACAGTCACAGAACTGACAATTTAATCAATGCTGATTAAAGCCAAATGCTGAAAAAGACAGCTTAACAGCCAGCACAGCAACAATAAACAGTACTTGACCATTTGTCAAATGCTCAAAAGAATTTGCAGTAGAACCCTCCAATGAAAACCTGTCAAAAAAAAATACAGGGGGACAGTTTAGCAAAAATATGGGTCAATATAAAAAGTAGTCAGTACTTGGGACTGCATACTGTATATTTTGTCTCTTGACGAAAGAGGCTGCAGAGGATTGTAGACTCAGCCAGCTCCATCACGGGCACAACCCTCCCCACCATCGAGATACAGAGGCTGAATCTCAGATTTATTATCACTGACTTAGATGACGTGAAGTTTATCATTTTGCGGCAACAGTGCAAAGACATAAAATTACTATAAATTACAAAAATAAATAAATATAGTGGGGAAAAAAAGCAATAATGAGGTAGTGATCATGGGTTCATGGACCGTTCAGAAATCTGATGGCGGAGGGGAAGAAGCTGTTCCTGAATCGCTGAGTGTGGTTCTTCAGGCTCCTGTACCTCCTCCTCAATGGTAGTAAAGAGAAGAGGGCATGTGAGTGTCCTTAGTGATGGATGTTGCCTTCTTGAGGCACCGCCTCTTGAAGATGTCCTCGATGGTGGGGAGGGTTGTGCCCGTGATGGAGCTGGCTGAGTCTACAACCCTCTGCAGCCTCTTGCAAATGTAAAATTAAAAATGCAGGCTTGTTCTTTTTCAATCACTAGATTGTCAAGGTTATTAACAAAACCCAAGCATTTCGGACTCCGAGGATGACAATGAGGGTCAGTGCAATCTGTACTGCAACTGGCAGATACTCGATTAGAAATTCAGAAATTGTTGTCCTAATTGTATTACACTGCTCTCAGCTTCACAGAAATGGCATCTCTTTGACTGTCTCACCATTCAGTAGTGCAGTGCTGCACCTCTGTCTGTACAGTTGATGCAAACTAAATTTAACCACAGAAAGGTGAGCAGATTTCCAGTCAAGTCCCTGTAAGCAACAGGATATGTGTTCATGTTTCTTTTGGTTCTTTTTTTTTTTGGGGGGGGGGGGAGGGGGCGGTTGTTGATGTCACTGGAAGGCCAGCCTTTCGTGCCCATTCTTGAGAAGGTGGTGAATCTCCTTCCTGCACCTTCTGTTCGAGGTGCTCCAAAAGAGCAGCCGTCTGAGGAGTTCCAGGATTTACACCCAGATTACATCGAGGACATCTTCAAGAGGCGGTGCCTCAAGAAGGCGGCATCCATTACTAAGGACCTTCACCACCCAGGACATGCCCTCTTCTTGTTACAACCATCGGGTAGGAGGTACAGGAGCCTGAAGACCCACACTCAATGATTCAGGAACAGCTTCTTCCCCTCTGCCATCAGATTTCTGAACGGTCCATGAACACTACCTCGTTATTCCTTTTTTTTCCACTATTTATTTATTTTTGTAATGTAAAATAATGTAGCACTTCTAAAAGTTAAATTACAATAACTTATTTTTCCTTTGTTTTTTTTTTATTTCTACCTCAATCCAATCTTTCATTCCTTCGTTATTTTACATTGAATTCATCCACTAATTTACACTTCCTTCTCAATCCTTGCACTGTTTGCTTCATAGATTCATACAGCACGGAAACAGGCCCTTCAGCCCAACTCTTCCATGCCGACCAACATGCCTTTATACACTAATCCCATTTTCCTGCATTGGGTCCACATTCCTCTAAACCTTTCCTGTCCATGTACCTGTCCAAATGCTTTTTAAATGCTGTAATTATACCTGCCTCAACCACCTCTATACCCACCACCCTCTGTGGGCCCCTTAGATCTCCTTTAAATATTTCCCCTCTCACCTTAAACCTACGTCCTCTAGGTTTAGACTCCCCTACCCTTGGAAAAAGACTGATGATCTACCCTATCTATGCCCCTCATAATCATATAATCCGCTACAAGATCACTCCTCAGCCTCCTGCACTCGTGAGGCCAAGCCCAGCCTATCCAGTCTCTCCTTGAAACTGCCGCCCTCCATTCCAGGCAACATCCTGGTGAATCTCTTCTGCACTCTCTCTATTGCTACCACATCCCTTTCTTCACACTGATTAGTTATTGAAAACCCCACCCTTTCTTTTCTTCCCCACCCCCCCCGACTACTTTGTCTTCCCTTATTCCTGTGGCTGCCTTCCCCTGCCTTGATGACCTGCCCATCTCCTCTCCTCCCCTCCCCCATCCTTTATTCCATGGTCCACTGCCCTCTCCTACCAGATTCCTTCTTCTTCAGCCCTTTGCCTCTTCTACCTGTCACCTCTCAGCTTATTACATCTTCCCCCCACCTACCTTCCCCCTCTCACCTGGACTTGCCTATTATCTGAACTCACCTACCACCTGCCTGCATGTGCTCCTCCCCCTCCCCCCACCTTATTCTGGCTTCTGCCCTCTTCCTTTCCAGTCCTGGTGAAGGGTCTCGGCCCAAAACGTCGACTGTTTATTTCCCTCCGTGGATGCTGCCTGACTTGCTGAGTTCCTGCAGCACTTTTTGTGCGTAGCTAATGAAAGACCTGTTTGTTTTCCCTGTTCACTCAGGTCCCAGATGCCTTGTTTCCCTCACAGTCACACAACCGACAGCAATCCAGTTCTGGCTCTTCTTGTCGTTTTGGCCGTTAACCAACTGAGCAAAGCAGCCGACATAACAAAAATAATCAGAACAAGATGTACTTGGAAACATATTGCACAAATTGGGCAAATCTAACCAGAGACACCTCAGCAGAGTATAACTCATCAGTTGAAGAAATGGAGCTGCAGGCTAAAGTTAATTTGGTAAGAGCTTAAATGAAGTGGGGATGCATTGCTAGTGGTCACCAGTTGGCTCGTTCAGTAATGTCCAGACTTTGACCACTGCAGAAAAACAAAGAACTGCAGATGCTGGAGGAACTCAGCAGGCCAGGCAGCATCTGTGCTTCCTGGCCTGCTGAGTTCCTCCAGCATCATGGTGTTTTTCATTCGACCACTGCAGTTTTAGACCTGAGAGTAAATTACAGGAATCTCTGACACAAAGGTTTATCTTAGGCAAGCTTTCAATAGGAGATAGCAGAATAAGTGGAAAGCATTTGTCATTTTAATGTAGCCACATCCCTTATCGTTAAAAGCCTCTATCATGTTTTATCACCATTATACGATTACTTTGAGATACTAACCACTGTAATTTAATTATTATTTCTTGTCAGATTAACATAAATTTAAAAGTTAATAAAAAAACATATTAAGACTTTAAAATGCTTACTGCATAAAGGATAAAGGCTTTGTTTCAGCAAAAAGAAACAAACTCTCTTGATATTTAGCACAAATTCTCCTGTGCCAGTCACCTTATTTTCCACATCTGTAGCCAATTTTCCCCCTCTCTAATTCTTCCCTGCCGAGTGTGATGGACTTGGAGGGTCCAGTGGGACAATTCTCTGGAGGAGTCCTGGTCTCCTCATCCAGGTAATGGCAATGCTAACGTGGTAAATTTGCAGCACATCAAGAAAGCTACAGCAAATTACATAACCGTAAAGACAAAAAAATTACATTTGTTAAACTTAACATATATTAGAAAACACTTTACTCGAAGAGTGTGCAGAATGCTGGGTGTGTGCATGAAGCAAAGGCATTAGGGATGATCAAAATGTAGCTGGAGTTTATAATAACAGGAAGACCTCTGATGGGGCAAACTGGACCTGCCATTGTTTCCTTACATTATATTTGATAGAAAAGGGAATGGCGTCAAGAAATTTTGGGGAGTGTGATCATGGGAGTGACCAGAAGCAGAATCAAGTCCCGATGTAGGGTCTTGATCCAAAACGTTGACTGTCCCTCTCTCTCCACAGATGCTGCCTGACCCACTGAGTTCCTCCAGCAGTTTGTTTATTGCCGCAGTTGCTCTTACAGTCGTGATCCAATTTAAACAGCTGTCCATTTCAAACACTTTGATGTTTTGCCTGTGCTAATAAAGTGGGATACTGCTTATTCCATTTAAATCCCTCAGTAATAATCTGCAAGGCAGCAAATTGAGGGAAAGGGATTGAAGGAGTGTTAGCATTATACCAGGTATTGTAATTTGTGTTTTCTGTATTTAAACTACATTGAAAGGGTTGAAATGCTCAAGGTGGTGAGGGAAGGGTCCCATGGAAAGCAATAACTACGTAATGTTAAACACTGTCCAATTGAACAATTTGAGGTGTGTACACAATGCATTCTGAATACAGGCACTGTAAATTACTCTCAACTCATCAATAAATACAGGGCATATCACACAGAACCTTTATGGTCAACAGAAAAATTATTAATACTACAGCACAAATTTACCCAAGTCATGATGTTTTCACTGTGGACACTAGCTAAAGGTCAGATCAGGCTCCTGAGCAGTTTATTACAATTGGATATACAACCAACAATGAGCTGCAAACTTCAGCTGCTTAATTCCTCTTGCCCAAAGAATATTCTTTATTTGCATATATCATTACAGGAAAGATGCATTGGCGAAGGTGCAGAGGAGACTTATGAAGATATTGACAGGAAGCCTTTGGGGACGACGGGAGAACAGTCACAGGGAGAAGATGCAAACTCCACACAGACAGCACCAGAGGTCAGGATCGAACCCGGGTCTCTGGAGCTGCCAGGTAGTGGCTCTACCCACTGCGCCACTGTTCCACCCACAGTCCTTGGCCAAGGAAAGGAGAGAGGCAGAAGGAACAGAGCTGTGGTGAGTGGAGGGGTGAAAAGTAAAAAGCAGACTATTAAATCATCGACAGCTTATAAATCAGAGGAGATTGTGGGATGAGGAGGTGGATTAGCCCAAGGGAGGGTACCATCATTTTCTATTGTTTCAGCCCCATTGCCGGATACAGTCAAAACAATTGAGATGAAAACAATAGTTCAGGAAGGGGGAGGAGGGTGAACATGCGCCAGTCTACATTGGGGGATCGGCGGTGGAGATGCAGTGGCAGTGCAAGGCGTTAACATATGGGATGACCTGTCCTTATCCTGCAAGAGAGGAAATGAGTCAATGCAATTGGCTGATGTACCAGTTGCAGAGCTGGCACTGTGTCCACTGAGAGATGTGGACATGCCAATTGTGAGAATGAGAGGTGAGCCTATGATAGTTAGGTGAGAGTTCTGAGAGTCGGTCGTTAACTGATGGCCGTGTGGTGCATTGAACAGCGGCCAATGTTACTGGTGTTTTTATGGGATATGGGATTCAAAGATACATTGACCACTCATCTGAGATCATTGACCAATGCAACCACATCCTCAGGGCTTGAGTCCTGGCATTGACCTCAGTGTCTATTTGCTCCTACTATCTTCGTTGATAGAACACATCTCTAAGAGCTACACGAGAGCTGTCAGCGATATAGGACCTGCTCTCTCTCTACCATGTTGTGCCAATTTTCAATGGTTTCCAGCTTAGACCAAAGGTCCAGAAGGCACCCCAGGACCTACTGACATCTGCCATTCGAGAGCTTCAGTCACGAAGGGACTCTTATTCCAGCCCCGGTCCCTCGGCACGACCACAGAGCAGTTGGAGCAGCTGGTGCTCAGGACATAGTCAGGTGCAACTTGGTTTGGGCTCTGTGGTGGAGTGGGAAAACCTTATGGTGATCACCTTAAGTAGCACCACAAAAAGGCCTCAACTCTCCAATTAAGGCCGATTTTGGTGCAGATGGCCAGTGACGTTTGCGTGCCTCAAGTCAGCAAAGAAAAAGTTCCAGCAGGGAGGGCTTCAATTTTTTTTTTAATTTCAAAAATAAACTTTATTCATAATAAAAATATACACAAAAGAATAAACAGTGCAAATCTTTTTACATTCTTAATGTCATATGGTCAATACATTCGGTAGTGGTTAACTCCTCTTATTTATCATAGCATCATTGCCACCTATGTAGCTCTCTGGGGTGGGACACCCTTTCACTGTTCGGGGGGCTTCCCCACCCGACTCAGCCCCACCATGTGCAGTAGTGGAAGGAGCCCACACTGTGGTCCTTCCCCACAGAGCCTTAGCATTGGCTGCACCCAGCTTCAGTGCATCCCTCAGCACGTACTCCTGCACCCTGGACTGTGCCAGTCAGCAGCATTCCCTTAAAGGCATCTTGCTGTGCTGGGAGACCAAACTTCAGGCAGACCAAAGGGCATCCTTCACCGAGTTAATGACCTTCCAGCAGCACTTGATGTCTGTCTTGGTGTGTGTCCCCGGGAACAGCCCGGAGATCAGAGAATTCTCTGCTGTGCAGCTGCTGGGGATGAACCGGGACACAGAACCTCGCATCTGTCTCCACACCCTCTTAGCAAATCCACAGTCTGCAAAGAGGTGGGTGACTGTTTCTTCCCCACCACGGCCGTCCCGAGGGTAGCATGTGTTGGGGGTGATATGTTGTCTGTACAGAAAGGATCTGAATGGGAGAGCCCCTCTCACCTCCAGCGAATCAAAGTCTTGATGGCTTCAAATAATCAAGGTACTTTATTGTCCCACTGCTGACACACAGTCATTCAACAGCGCAATTATACACAGCATTCAAGTAAACTTTGTATGCTGCTTACCCCCTAGGCAACCAACAAGGGTTAGAAGCACATCACGATTTCCTAACCTGTCTTCGGGGCAATAAATTAACTCTTGCTGTGATCCATTCAATCAAGACTCCTTTCAGGTGAACACTTTATTGTAGCTTTGTCTCTTTAATACAGATTGGCGATGATGAATGAATGAAACATAATCTGTTGTAATTTGAAGCTTCTGAAAAGTACTGGAATTCCAACCCTTATATTTCCATGAAAATTTTCATGAACCCAGCATAGTTTCCATAGCAACCAAAATGGTACACAAATTGACTTAAAGAGAAGTTTGTTAAAATGCACAGAGTTTCCACACTGATGCACTCTTTCTTCTCGCTGCTACCGTCGGGCAGGAGGTACAGAAGCCTGAAGTCCCACACCGCCAGGTTCAGGAACAGCTACTTCCCTTCAACCATCAGGTTCTTGAACCGACCTGCACAACCCTAACCCTACCTCAGCAACGGAACACTACGGACCACCTCTTGCACTGCCCTGGACTTGTCTCGGTGTCTTTTTTTTTGCACTAAGGTTTTGTTTTTGCAAGGTTTTTTTTATTCTCTCTCTCTTCACCGTCATGCTCTATGTTCCATGTTCATTTATGTTGTGTTGTTGTCTGTCCCTGCGATGCTGCTATAAGCAAGTTTTTCATTGTACCTGTACCTCACCGCACTTGTGCACATGACAATAAACCAGACTAGACTTAAATACATTTTATCTGTAAAATATACACAGTAAATGCAATCGGTACACAGGGACGATTCCACAGGGCCCAGTCCCTCAATGTCAAGGGACAGCAAGACCCTAGACTGCAGTCCTTCCCCAAGAGACTCTGCAGTGGCCGCACTGAGCTTCAGTACGTCCCTCAGCACGTGCTCCTGCACCCTGGAATGTGCCAGTCAGCAGCATTCCCTTGCAGGCATCTCCTTATACTGGAACACCAAAAGGTTTCAGGTAAACTTTCACCAAGTTGATGACATCCCAGCAGAATACGATGTCTGTCTCAGTGTGTGTCCCTAGGAACAGCCCATAGATCAGAGAGTCCTCTCTGTTATGCAGCTGCTCGACAAGGACCTTTGCATCAGATGCAGAGTCCACAAGGGTGGTAAATGATCACCTCATCCACACCATGAGGGCAGCACGAGGCAAGCGCGAGACTCTGACTGCATGGGGAGGATCTAATGGTGAGGGCTCCTCTCATTGGCAGTCAAGTGAGGTCTCGGTGCTTGTTGGCAAGTTCTGGCAATCTGCCAAGTGACTGACAGTCTGCTTGGGGAACCATCCCACTGGATCTACCGTGCCCTTCTCCCACAGGGCCTGCAGGAAGTGCCATGCTGACCACTGCCTGGTGGACTTGTGGTCCAAGGTGTTTGTCTGAAAGAACCTTTCCACCAAGGACAGATAGTTCGGCTCTGTACAACTGACTGGAACATTGCACGGCAACAGGGCTGGGCCCATTCTTGGCAACACACTACTTTTTAAAACAGATCCCAACTTCATCAGGGCACATAGTAACACAGGTACTGCATCTCCCTCTCAGACAGGAAAAAACCCTACAGCACAGAAATTATATCATTAGCAACAGCGGGCTGGAAATGCTTTTAATGCAATACAACATTTATGTGTGCTGTGCAGATGAATGTCATCTAAAACTGATCACCAAGCTGCACATGCAGTTCTCTTCCGGATATCCAATCCAGGCCCTCTATACACTTGACATTTCTATTAATTGTTGGGTATCTGCTGTGGCTTCAATGTGTATGCAACACATGCCTTGACATAATTTGTGGAGATTGGCTTATGTTTTGACTGAGAGAAAGGCATTCACACCGAAACAGGGCTTACCTGAAGATTTGAGGCCCTTTTTGGGATTAATTGAACAGTGACGCAAGCAGTGTTCATTGCTAAGAGTCTTTACCCATGTTCCGAAGCTCCTGGTATCTCTACCTATTGTAGAGGGTACTTATCAGCTCCACAAGACAGTGCACAGTCCACCTCAGAATACACTGCAACCAGAAAGGATTGTCCCGTTATGTTGAGGAAGGATTGTTGTCCTTTTCGCCAAATTCCCCTGCTAGTTTGAACTTATCGCAGGCATAAAAAGTTTGCTCTAAGGCCTGAATCACAGGAAATGAAGTTTGCATTTCTCTGGTGCCTTTCACTTAATGCTGGCTGCCTATATTCTTGGTCAGCTGCAAACAGAAAAAAATTATGGACGAGTGGAAGGAAAGGTCAATCTTTAGGCAAAACGGCAAGTTTAAAGAGTGGTTGCACTTCCTGGTCTCCTAATACTTTTTAGAGATAGGTGTTCTTTACCATCACCAACTCATAAGGAGGAGGGTTTAGAAAGATGAGGGGGGGGGGGGATCTCATTGAAACCTACTGAATATTGAAAGGCCTGGATAGAGTGGATGTGGAGAGGATGTTTCCAGTAGTGGGAGAGTCGAGGACCAGAGGGCACAGCCTCAGAATAGGACGTCCCTTTAGAATAGAGACGAGGAGGAATGAGGGTGGTGAGTCTGTGGAATTCATTGCCACAGACGGCTATGGAGACCAAGTCATTGGATATATTTAAAGCGGAGGTTGATAGATTCTTGATTAGTGAGGGCGTCAAAGGTTATGGGGAGGAGGCAGGAGAATGGGGTTGAGAGGGAAAAATAAATCAGCCACGATTTAATGGCCTAATACTGCTCCTACGTCTTATGGTCTTATAAACTTTACTGCCTGCAGTAACGTCACCTGTGTAACACAATGGGAATGAAATGGTCTGACACAAGTCATGAACAGTGAAGTACTGTGACCAACAGCCATGCCAGGAGGGGAAGCTGTGCTGGTACAGAGGCCAAGGTTTTGGTCAGTCATGTCATACACTGGGACAGCCATCAACTACCTGAAAGAGTTCTGTACAGGGAACGTAGATACCCACTTGGCCTGCACGCTTCCTGAATCCTACATGTGGAAACTGCTTCCATCATCAGTCATGGCCACAGTCAAATACGACTGAAAGCCATCATTATTTAGAAGTTGTTCATCCAATTTTTACTTGCTTCTGTTTCTTGCATTTTAATCTTTTTTTCCCCCCGGGGTTGTGGGGAAGAGTGGCGAAGGCCAATCCTTGCAGAATGCACATGATCTTGCAACAGCAATATTCATGTATCTGGTCTGATAGAGGTATCCAAGATCATGAGGGGTATAGACAGGGTGAAAGCACACAGTCTTTTACCCAGGGAGGGGGGTGCTAAAAACAAGAGGGCATAGGTTTCAGATCAGAGGTGAGAGATTTAAAAGGGACGTCAGGGGCAGCTTCTTCACGCAAAGGCTGGTGTGTATTTGGAATGAGCTGCCAGAAATAGTGGGTGAGGCGGGCACATCAGTAAAGTTTAAAAGTTATCTGGATAAGTACATGGATAGGAGGGGTTTAGAGGGCTATGGGCCAAACACAGGCAGATGGCACTAACTCACTGGGCAATACAGTCGGCATGGACAAGTTGGGCCAAAGGGCCTGTTTCCGTGCTTTAAGACTATGACTTTATGGTCCAGATACGTTCCTGGTCAATGTTAACCCCTAGAACTTTAAGAGTGCAGGATTTGGTGATTAATATTGTATGCTCAGCAATTATGAGCCCTTTATTGCAAGCTGCTCTCTTGCCTGTTCACAATATGAATGGAAGGGGTTAATTCAATAGTTATTATTATGTTTGTACAATTCCTACTTAACAATACTGTGTGTGCGTTTCCTCTTCAGGACTGCCTATAGTTCTGAGCATACCCTGTATCTTGATAATAAAGAAAGCAACCATTGTTCTACATGGTGCAACAGTGAGTTGGTGCAATAAATCACACACAAAGGCTAACTGGTTGCAGTTTACAACAACCACTACGAGAGTCCCCTGACAACAATCTGCAAAACCTCTGCCAAGTGTGACTGCTCTATATCCCCAGATGTGTCAGATAATTATATTTAAGATAAAGCGTCAAAAAAGCAACCACTTGTGTTCACCGAGGGGTCAGGTCATACACTTTCCTTAACAATGCCAGGTAGGTCAAAAGTACTCTTAGATCAGATCCAGGCTGTCACCCTCTGATAAGTTAATGGGCCTTTTCCCAGACCATTCTCACAATAGCTGTCCCATATTTTATTTAAAGGAGCAGTGTTTCTTGCTGCTAATTCGTCCACGAGTTAGTAATTGCACCGAGGGGCTGGTGGGGGCATGAAATAAAGATATTTCTCACTGATAAAATCATGCAACATACCTCCTGTCAGTTCCACTTCAATCAGGACCCATAATAATTGATGTTAAGGATGGCCACATTTCTGTTGTACCTTATTATGTCAAAGTGTTGCAAAGCACTTTGTGCAACCAATGCGTTACATAGAGTGTAATGACTGCACCATCACTGTACACAGAACTCCCATATTAGAGAAAAAAAATCAGAGCAGGAGTGGGCCACAGGTCCCTTTAATGCTGCTTCACCATTCATCGAGATCATGGCTGCTCTTCCACTTCAGCCTCATTTTCCAGTTCTATCCCCACATCCCTGATTCCCAGAAATCCATCCGTCTGTTTTGGTTGCATCATATTCTGGTACGGCAATTCCAACACACAGGAACGCAAGGGGCTGCAGAGAGCAGTGGACACAGCCCGGTCCATCACGGGCACATCCCTCCCCACTACTGACAGTATCTACAGGAGGCGCTGCCTCAAGAAGGCGGCATCTATCATCAAGGATCCCCACCATCCAGGACACGCCCTCTTCTTGCTGTTACTGTCGGGCAGGAGGTACAGAAGCCTGAAGTCCCACACCACCAGGTTCAAGAACCTACTTACCTACAACCATCAGGTTCTTGAACCAACCTGCACAACCCTAGCCCTACCTCAGCAACGGAACACTATGGACCACCTCTGGCACTGCCCTGGACTTGTCTCCGATTGTGTTTTTTTTGCACTAAGGTCTTGTTTTTCCCCCTCTCTTCATTGTCATGTATAGTTTATGTAGTTTATATTTTGTGTGTTGTCTGTACCTACGTGTCTGTGATGCTGCTGCAAGCAACTTTTTCATTGTACCTGTGCCTCACCGCACTTGTGCAAATGACAATAAACTTAACTTCACTTGAATGAACATAATGACTGAGCTTCCACAGCTGACCAGAACAAAGAATTCCAAAGATTCACCATCCTCCGAGTGAAAAACCTTTGCTCATCCCAGTCCTAAAGGACCGACCCTTTATTCTGAAACTGTGCAAACCTGGTCTTGATCTCCTCAGTTGGGAGACACCATCGGGTAGAAGATATAGGAGCATGAAGGCACATACCACCTGGCTCAAGGACAGCTTCTATCCCACTGTGATAAGACTATTGAATCCCTTATACGTTGAGATGGACTCTTGACCTCACAATCTACCTTGTTGTGACCTTACACCTTATTGTCTACCTGCAATGCACTTCCCTGTAGCTGTGACACTTTACTCTGTACTGTTAGCTTTTTTTTTTACCTGTGCTACCTCAATGCACTCTGTACCATCTCAATGTATCTACACTGTGTAATGAATTGATCTGTACGATCGGTATGCAAGACAAGTTTTTCACTGTACCTCAGTACAAGTGACAATAATACCTTCCTTGCATCCAGCCTCTCGAGCCCTGCAAGAATTTTGTATGTTTCAATGAGATTGCCTCTCATCCTTATGCATCCAAAATACTGGATCCCCCATATCTTCTCCACTAATTGCATCATCAAAGAACTCCAAAAGATTAGTCAAACATCATTTTCCCTTCACAAATCCACGTCAACTCTGTTCAACCCGATTATTCTTTTCTGTTATTACATCCTTCATTATAGATTCCAGCATTTTCCCGACCAGTAACTCGTGATCTGCTTCCTGTCCGACTCTTAACTGATCCTTATAACACCCTGCAGGTTGACAGGGGGTTGGGCTGCCCAACATTTTGCTCACAGTGTCTCTACTGGGCATGTATGTACTGGCTCTTGTGAGAAGTCCCATCTGATCAGGGACTGACAGTTGTGTCAGGTGTGATAACCCTTGATAATATTAGAATCTCTTTAGTTTTGTCCCAGCAACCTCTGATGTATTTACCACTGGACACATGAAGCATCCCACTGTAGAGGACAGAAAACTTCAGAGAAGTTTTCAGCTGGTAATTCCAGTGTCACATAGCATCAAACTATTCCTCATTCTGTTATTGATTTTCCCTTTGTACTATCTCGCTGTACTTATGCTTGTAATGATCTGTCTAGATGGCATGCAAATCAGAAGTTTTTCCACTGCATCTCAGCGCACATCACAATAATAAACCAATGACCAATTCATTCAAGATGGTGTTGTAAGATAAGTTCATAAGGTCTCAAAGGGCAAGGACTCTGGACACAGTCTTTGGAGTTAAAATGATTTATTCGCAAAGACAAATGTGGGACAGGATGAACGGGAATGAATGCGCTCATACACACACGCATGATCGTGAACGTGGGGGAAAATCACAACAAGGGTGAGATGCACACACACACACCCCCAAACTGGGTACAAACAAATCAAGGAAGAAACAATACAGTGCCTGCCACCCCTTGATTCAATGCAAGCATTGGCTCTACGCTACCGGGAATCTACTTAGGACGCTCCTAACCCTTGTGGAAGTGCACACTCTTACCAATGGTCTCTTCAGCGTTGTTTCACGATTCATGGAGAAATCAAAAGAGAGAGAACCACACATGTGGCATTCTTTATAGTGCTGGAGGGCTGGGTGGTCTAGCCCAGGTAATTCAAGCAAGCCAATGGTTCAGGGCTAGGTACAGAGGTGTTTACAAGGGCGAATGGTCAAGTGTGTGCACTAATGGGTGGGTGGAGCCAGACCTTGATTGACAGTGATGTGGCTTTCGACCCAGGTGATCAATGGTGTCACGTGACAGCCATGACCCTTCACAATACAGATGGAAATTCCTGAACAGAATGAGGGGCATGTGCAACGCCCATCTACCCAATAATTACTAAAGTTCACGAGTTTGCCCATGAATATTAAAGATACATCTGTGTGCTCTTCCAAAAGGTGGCCAATTTACTTCCACTGCACTTTCCCAAGCTAAATGTAGACAAAAGCTCTGCTGTGTGGTCCAGCAAGAAATCAGGCGAGCTGCTCACCACAGGGTTTATTTTGTTTTTTCAAAATGGAAGTTTTCATTTTATGGATGAATAGACAACATCAGTTTAACAAGTGATTCTTTCCCCGAGTCCATGGCTATGTAGGGTTGTGGTTGATTAAGTGTTGAGTTTACAGAGACAGCTGATTACTCCTGAGCTCCCCTGCCATCTCACCCCATCAAAATTAACATAACCTGTCAACATCAAACAGAGGAAGACCGATTTTCCCTCTCAGCAAGACAACACACGAAGGGGTCACTGGGCAGGAAGTAGCAGCCCCAGACCCATGATTTTGCAGTGGATTTATTGATGGCAAACAGGCAGCTCCTGGGCTGTCATATCCCAAACAGCACCCCGAATGCGTGCCAAACAGCAACTTCCATTTCTAACACACCTTAACATTGCAAAGCAGATCAACACACTTCAAAGAGGTGCACTTGAACAAAATTTGACACTAAGCCACGAAAGGGAATACGAGGACAGGTTGGTTAAAGACAAACTTTATAGAACATCTTGCAGGAAGATTCATAAGGGGCATAGACAGGGTGAATACACACAGACTTTTTCCCCAGGGAAAGGGAATCAAAACCTAGAGGGCATAGGTTTAAGGTGAGAGGGGAGAGATTTGAAAAGGACCTGAGGGGCAACTTCTTCATGTAGATGGCGGTGCGTATATGGAACGAGCTGCCAGAGGAAGTGGTTGAGGTGGGTACAATGACAACATTTAAAAGGTACTTGGACAGGTACGTTTAGAGGGATATGGGCCAAATGTGGGAAATTGGGACTGGCTTAGATATATTACTCTATGGAAGGGAGGTATGGTGAAGTCCATGGAGAAAATTAAAGAACTTAGGGTCTTGGAAGCTAAAGGGATGCAAAAAGATCGGAATTAGAGAGACACCGATATCTTGAAGGGTTGTAGCATGGTTTATGTTCAGAGCCAGGGTGGAAAGAGGCTATGGACTGATTTTTAAAGGATAATTTTTAAATCAAGTCATTAATAGACTGGAGCTAATATCAGTCGACAAGCACATGTCATGAGTGAAAGGGATTTGTTCTCAGACACAGGCAACAGAGTTCTGGATGGGTGCAGGTTTATGAATGGTAGGTGTCAGGCTGGCCAAGAGAGCATTGGGTCTGAAGGAAATGAGACCCGAATGAGGGTTTTCAGCAGCTGGGGGTGGAGAGAGATGATGGCAATCTCTTATTCAGAGAGACAAACTCATTGAAAAGCTTGCACAATATTCCACCGCTGACTAAGTAACACAAGGGCTCACTATTGCTTTAAATAGCTAGTGCTTTCCTAAAACAAGGGAGAAATTTATAGGTAGATAGCATTTCCATTATTCATGCCACACAGCAATATTACATCCCAATCCATCTGTTCCTTGAAAAAGCCTTATTGGTAAGGAAACCTTAAAAGTTTTGCATAAATTTGAACCTACCAGAGAGATGTAATAAAACAAATCTATATCTGCAAAGCTTCTATTTTATCGTGGTGACTGTTTTAATGGCCCATCAGCTAGACAATAGCTGCCCCATTTCAACTTGTTCTACTTAATGAAGCCTTGATTATTCTTTTCCTCAGCCATTTATCTTACCCAGGTCATTTTTGACAAAAAAAACCCCCACAACAATCAAGCAATATAAAAATCAAAGATATCAACAAAAGAAGCTTCATCACCTCGAAATCAAGTCCACACCCCTGAGCTGATCGTACAATTGGAGAGAAATGTTGAACAGAGTTCCTCCAAGAAAGTTTTATTGATATTCTATCTAACAGTTCCTCAAATCCATCCACCTCTCCCACCTTTAATTGATTTAACACACATTATCCATTATTGCTTTAAATCACATACTTGGTATCCAATTCCTTGTGATTTAAGGCGACTCATTTCAGGCTCAGCAATCAAATGCAGCGTGAACGCGTTGAGGATGAGGTGAAATTCCAAATTTAGACGGACTTAGTAAGTTGAAAGATTGCCTATTTCTCTCTCTGCAATAATGAGCCATTGTTAAAAATCACACTCTTGAGAAAGCAATACGTCCTCTTGACTTGATTAGCAAGCTCACAGAGGACTAGAAGTTGTAGTGTGCCATTATAGGTACATTTATGCTTAATGTGCAGTGCACCAACAACCATTTTGGATGTGAACCCAAGCTTTGGTAGGGTTCAAGGCATTGGCAGCATAGCAATTTTCCCTTCACACGCTGTGGAGCACACAGATGACAATGTGGGTCAGGGTCTCTGAATGCCATTGCCAGGCACATGGAGGAAAATGACCAAATAGAAGCTCCACCATTTTAAAAAGCAAAATCCGTCTGAAATACACAATTAATATTCTGACCTTAACTACAGTTTCCAAATTGCTAATCCAGAACTAACAGCTTCTGCATTGAGAACTTTTAGGCTCTGTGCTAATACAGCACCAGTGCAGTCCCCAACAGTCCACAGAGGTTGCAACTGCTGTGCTGATCACTGGGAAGTTTAAAGAACCTCACCCCATCGCAGCAACACCCTGACTGCAGCAAAGGTTGCCAAGGAAAAATGCAAGGAGGGTAGGGGGAAGGGGGGTTGGATCAATGACTTTCATTATGTGTGGGCACTCCCACCCCACCATCAAACCAGCAAGAAACATAAAATAATCTCCCAAGTAAAAACAGATGAGTAAAACATTCCATCTCCAGTGCTCGAAACCCATTCGGAGTGAGAACATCCTCCTCACTCCCCTCCAAGCATCCCCCAACAACAACCAAAATAAAGCATTAGGTTATAAAACACAAAGTCTAACAAAGAAATAAAGCAACAAACTCCATCACAGGTATCAATGAGATCTTATAAATCAACAAGCATTGGAAAGATCAGGGTAGATTTTGATTTTGACGTTGTGTGGTGATCCAAATCCAGGGATAGCAAATTGGCAGCCTATTATATAGATCTCTCCTCATGTTATACTTCATTTAGAAAAAAAAGGGGAAAGGTATAGATTGCTGACTTGCAATCACCTATCTTCCATCAAGATCACCTTTGAACAAGTGAAATTTTTATTCGTAAAAGTAGGACCATTTGAATTTAGAGTCTGGATTAGCATTATATTTCAAATATCAATGGTGCTGGAGTGGACATGGTTAAAAGCTTCAAGTTCCTAGGTCTAAATATCACCAACAACTTGTCCTGATCCAGCCATGTGGAATTTACGGTCAAGGCGGCCTCAGAAGGCTAAGGAAATTAGGAATGTCCTCAAATTTTTTTTTGTAAACAGATGCACCATAGAAAGCATACTATCTGGATGCATCACAGCTTGGTATGGTAACTGCCCTTCACAAGACCACAAGAAATTGCAGAGAATTATGGACACAGCCCAGTCCATCACACAAACTATCCTCCCCTCTATTGACTCTGTTTACACTTCCCGCTGCCTCAGGAAAACAGCCAACGTAATCAAAGACCCTTCCCACCCCGGTAATTCACTCTTCTCCCTCTCCCAGTGGGCAGAAGATACAAAAGCTTGAGAGTACGTACCACCAGGCTCAAGGACAGCTTCTATCCCGCTGTTGTCAAACTCTTGAACGGGCCTCTCATACGCTAAAAGATAAACTCTCAATCTCCCAATCTACTTCATCGTGGCCCTTGCACTTTATCTGTCTGCCTGCACTGCACTTTCTCTGTAACTGCAACATCATATTCTGCATTGTTTTCCTTTTTACTTACGTATGGAATGATCTGTCTGGATGGCACGCAAACGAAAGCTTTTCACTGTATTATTATATGACAATAATAAACCAATACCGACACCAAATACAACTCCAAGTGTCATAACACAGAGAATAAATCCTGTGCACCCTTTGTCATCACACCGTTTTGGCAAGTGGAGACTGACTGATTACATCCAATGCCTTTCAGAGGTCGGAAGGGGTGAAAGGTGGGGGTGCTTTGGATTTAGCCAGTGGATTAGTCATTACTTGTTCCTTGTTAACAGAAGTCAAACTAATTCTCCAAATGCTATCAGCAGTACTGGTCAGCTTGCAGGGAACAGAGTCCTCACCATTAAGGACAGATTTGGATTCCAAGGCCTGTATCGCCCTCTTTAGTATAAGGGCAGAGTTGAAGTGGGGTGAAGGAGAAAAAGACACATTGGACCCATTTCCATGAAGCTACCAAAAAAATACACTTCCATCACGGTTTAAAATTGAAGAGAATGGGAAACTCAAGATAGTTTGTGAACAAAACCTGGAAAATTCCAGTATGGTGTCGATTTGAGACTCCACATGGATGCTCTGGCTAACATGACATAAGTATATTACTCCTTACTTCAGGCTCCATCTGCCAAGCAGATCAAAACAAAATGATCAGCGAAAGTTGCTGTTCCCGAACAGTATTGTGCTGAAAAATGAACGCTGTGTGGTGTCAGATTAGGACCAGACCAAGCCTGGCTGTGACGCTTGACAGATTGACAAGTATAATCTGTCAATGATCACAACCCAAGGTCACAATGATGCATGTAAAGGGAAAAGTACTGGAAGATTTACAGTGCATATAGGCCGAGACAAGAAACAGAAAGGCAATAACACCCCAAAACAAAACCATCATCCAGGAGCCAAACCTAACAATGGCTGCAAACAGTACTTTCCAGAATTCATCGATAATAAAGAAACAGAAACAATTCCCTTTCCAACTAATTTGAGGAAAACCAGGATCACCAGCTTGATGGCACAGTTTGATTACAACTAACAGCTTTTAACAATGCCGCAACGAATGAAAGATCACTCACTCGCTCCACCACAACGGAGGAAGATTTCCTCTGAAAGTTAGAAGCAGTGCACTTTTGAGTGCAATATATCGAGCACACTTACGAATCCACCACAAGCAGTGTACAGTGGAAACCTTACTGCATTTTATTTATGGAATGTCATAACCCTGGTCACAACAACTCAACACGATGCCCAAGTAAGAAAAACATACAGAATAAAAATAATAGAGAACTGAAGTTTGTTAAGACCGGCATTATTTTTTATATTTTAAAAATAACTGTTCAATTATTTAACATTTGTGAAATAGGGCCAGGCACTTTAAGTCTCCTAAAAACAAAGTTTCAATCTGTAATATCATTCATTATTTTTAAATCTTGTCACCCGATTTCATTCTGTGTAGACTGTTGCTGCTATTAATACAAAGAGACTCCTAATTTTATACAGGCAGGAACAAGACGACATTGACTTAGATATCCCATAAGTTAGACACACACTTGTTTGCTGCAGTACCTGGGTCTTTAAAAGTTCTTCAACATTATTTGCATCATTCCACTCTGGCTCAGCTGTGGGAATCAAACTCCTGGAAGTAGTCGGAGGATTATTTTCCTGAAATCAGTCCAAGTTTGAGACTTACGTGAATACCTGCCCATATTGGAAACAAGATCCAAACTAACTCAGTCAGAAAAAAAAAGCAGAGAATCAGTGGCATGCAGTCTACGTTGCCTCTTGAGCAGACACAGCACTAAGTACTGGAACTCAGTGCAGGCATTCTTAAAGGGGCAAGACCCTGTGGGGAAACATAACCTCATCTGAGGCACTGAAGGAGGAGCAGAGCCAAATGATAAGAAGGAAATGAGTTGTGTTTACAGGAGCCAAAATCTTAGAAACTGGATAGATTTCGTAGTTGATTACAGATTTGCATCTGCAAAATAAAGACTACCAAGTAATTAATGTTAAGCACATGGATTATGTTATAGTGTGCTGGAGTCTACAAAGGAAATTAGTAAATGCTATGAGCTTTATTAAAAGTATTCAGTAATACCACTTTACTGTCCTGTCCAAAGTGAAGCCTTCTGTCCCTCCCTTTTTTGGGTGCCAGGTTCAGTGATTCACTGCAATTAATGCAAGAGCAAGGACTCCCGAGCTTCAGACTCACAGCTTGATACTTGTAATCATGCTCATAAATAAGGGACAGCACCCATTAACCACAGGATATCCCACAGGAGCCTGTGGAATTTCAGAAAATATTCAACCAGTCATAGTGACCTCATTATACAGGAGCAACAAACTCACAAGTGAATTATGTGGGTCAGGTCACAAATGGAGCGTTTCTGAATGCTCTGGACTCTATTAAGATATTCCACTTTGTTCACTCTTCCCAATTTTAAAACCTTTTGCTTGGCATTTTGTTTCCTGTGATCCACCATCCTTTGGTGATATCAAATAGTTGAGTGAATTTATGAGGTTGTCTCAGTTAAACAGTGGAGAAGTGACCATTTTCCATGATCTCGGAAATCTTCACTGCAGACAAAGCTCGGAACTTTACTGCAGACAAAGCTCTAGGGTTTTGTTAAGAATTGGCATACTCAGGATAGGAAGAGAAATCAGGCAGAATATTTTCCCCCGGCAAGTTAATAGAATGCAAAGTGACCATGAAAGGTCATTAAAGCAGTAAAAGGGATTTAAGAGACAAATCAACAATGTTTCTGGAGGGGAGGGGAAGGATAAGATGAGAGATGAGGTAAAAGGAGTTAATTGATCAAAAAAGTATGGGCTGTTTCCTCTTTCTGAAAAATTCTTCTGCTTTTAATGACCTGGGCCTGGATGGAGATTGTTGGCCCAAGCCCAGCTGCCTTATCAGTTACCATGAAGTAAATTTAGGGTCAGGTTATTTCTGAACTGGCCTGCTCTGCATAAGTTGAAAGCAATAAAGTATGCAAGGTCACCTCCACACAACAAGGGTTAGCAACTGGTGAAGCCATAAATGTTCTCATCTAGTCTGGTTAACCAGATGACAACAGGTCTGAGGTTGTGTTAGAACATGACGTCGCTCACAGGTATCACTTTGGTACACCCATAGCTATCCAGGTGACCCTTCTGACATCTCAATGTGATTTTGTTCACTCATATACTCTTTCAGATGTTTAACATTTGTTTGGATAGAAAGATACAATTGTTATTGTGGAGAAAGAGGGCACTCAGCCCATCAAATCCATGATAGCTCCTCGTAGAGCAACCTTGTCAATCTCCTCCTTCTCTCGCGTTCCAAATTTTCTTGCAAATGATTCCTTCTCATGTCTTTTTAATGCACATGAAAAATGAGCACGAGTGAATCCAATTTCTAGGCTAGCATTTTTAATATACAAAAATGTCCTAAGCTGCTTTCTAGCTGTGTGAGGAAAAGGAGGACAGAGGCAGGGAATTAGCCACCCTGGTAATCTGGTACTTGGTCACGTAGAGGTGGGTTTTAAGGAAGGTGGAGATGGAGCGGTTTAAGGGGAGTTCCAAGGTGTGGAAACTGGACAGCTGATGGCGTGGCTGCTAATGCGTTGGCAAAAGAAGAGGGAGTGACACAATGGCCTGAGGAACAGAGAGCTTGCAGGACGTCGCAGAAATAGGCAGGAGCTTGGCTACAGGAGGACTGAATGCAAGCATGAGAATTCTAAACGCGAGGCGTTGGGGAGCAGCAGTCAATGTAGCTCAGTGTGTATAATGGTCATAATTAGCACAATCATCTTTGTAACAAATGGGCAATCCCCCATTTTCAAACGGTGACCCCTTGATCTAGGTTCTCCCACAAGCGGATACATCCTCGCCACACTCCTCAGGATCTTTCATATTCCCCAACAAGTTCCCTCTTACTCTTCCAACCTCCAGCAGATACAAGCCTGGCTTGTCCAACCTTTATTTAGAAGGCAACCTATCCACTCCTGGTATTAGTCCAGGGAACTTTCTCTGAACAGCTTCCAAGCATTAACATAAGGTATCTTTATTAGTCACACGTACATCAAAACACACAATGAAGTGCATCTTTTGCGTAGGGCGTTCTGAGGGCAGCCCACAAATGTCGCCACGCTTCCGGTGCCAACATAGAATGCCCACAACTTCCTAACCTGTATGTCTTTGGAACGTGGGAGGAAACCAGAGCACCCGGAGGAAACCCATGCAGTCACGGGGAAAATGTACAAACTGCTTAAAGACAGTGGCCAGAATTGAACCCGGGTTGCTGGCGCTGTAATAGCATTACGCTAACCGCTACACTACCGTGCCTGCCCTTAATATCCTTCCTTAAATAAAGAGA
Source organism: Pristis pectinata (assembly GCF_009764475.1). Classification (NCBI taxonomy): domain Eukaryota; kingdom Metazoa; phylum Chordata; class Chondrichthyes; order Rhinopristiformes; family Pristidae; genus Pristis; species Pristis pectinata. The sequence continues at coordinate 8,336,106 of NC_067450.1, forward strand.
CAAATACAGTCTACAGTACTTCAGTCCCCAATGCCCTATGTAACTGAAGCATAATCTCCCTACTTTTATATTCACTTCCCCTTGTGATAAACAAGAACATTCTGAGAGCTTTTCCAATTACTTGCTGTACCCACATGCCAGTCATGCACGAGGACACACAGAGCTCTCTGCATCTTAAAGATCTGCAATCTCTCACCATTTAGATAAAGCTTTTTGTTGCACTGCACTGTTGTTCTGCATTCACTGTCATATTTATTATTACCATGTATACCGTTTACTTTGTGAGCAAGGAATTTTATTGCACCCTGGTGTATATGACAATAAACTCATCTAACATAGAGCCATACAGCACGGAAACAGGCCCTTCGGCGCAGAGTCTGAACTGACCATCAACCACCTATTTACACTAATCCTATACTGACCCACATCATCTCCCCCTCACCTGCACGCTAGGGGCAATGTCCAGTGACCGATTAACCTACCAACCTGGATGAATTTGGGATGTGGATGATGAGCCAAAATAGACAATTTCACACTTATCCCCACATTATCCTCCATTTGCCAATTTTTGCCCACTCACTTAACCTATCACTATTCTTTTGCCATTCCTTATGCCCAGTTACTTTCCCATCTACCTTCGTGTTATCAGAAAATTTAGCAGTGAAATACTAAAGCCTTAAAGTTGGATGAACAATCAGTCAATAACTCTGATTTTTGCAACAATATTTATTTATTCTAAGCAACAAACAATCTGCTGGAGGAACTCAGCAAGTCAAGCAGCATCTATGTGGGGGGGGGAGTGGTTGGTGGGGAGGAATTGTCAATATCTTGGGTCAAAACCCTGCCTCAGGTCTGAGAGTGGAGAGGGAAGATGGCCAGTATAAAGAGGAGAGGGGGAGCGGTGAGACAGGAGCCCAAGGTGATTGGTGGACCTAGGAGGGGTGAAAGATGACGGGTAGGTTGTGCCGGGTAGGGGAGGGGAGGAGGTGGAGTTGGGAGACAGTGGCAGGTGGATGATCAATGGAGGCAGAGAAAATTCAGAAAAAATGAGAGGCAATTGGAGCGAGGGATGGGGGGGAGTGGAGGGTGAACAGGGGAGACGGCTGCTGGAGGGAGATAAGCAGGAACACAAATGGCTCCCAGTGCTGGACTCTGATACGTAATGGAGGTGAGAATGGGAACCATTAGGGGAGAGGCGTATGGCAGATGGAACCTGAACCAGATACAGGGGAGTGGGGGGGACCTATGGATAAACTGTATGTGTAATGGGTGGATGGAACCAGGAGGGGGAGGGGGACAGGGGGACAAAGATGGGTAATGGGAGGCTGGGGAGGGGGGTGGGGGGTGGTGGGTAGGGTGAATGTGGGAAAGGGGACAGAAATGGAGGTCAATGTTCATGCCGTTAGGTTGTAGACTACCCAGACAGAATACAAGATGCTGGTCTCTCATCTGCATTAGGCGTCACCCTAGAGTGGAGAAGGACAAGTTGGTGTGGGAATGGGAAGGGGAATTGAAATGGCATTCATTTGGGAGCTCGGGATGGCCATTGCGGAAAGAGCAAAGCTGCTCTGCAAAACTGTCGCCTAGTGTGTACTTGGTCTCACCAATGTAGAGGTGCCACATCGGGAGCACCCAATGCAGTAGACAAGGTTGGAGGAGGTGCACGTGAATCTTTGCCTCACCTGGAAGGGCTGTTTAGGTCCCTGGATGGTGGTGAGGGAGGAGGTGTAGGAACAAGCGTTACACATCTATGAAGTTTTGAAATAATTATTTTGATGAAATACAGTAAAATTAGTTTTGACCAGATAGGTCTTCAGCAGTTATTGAGGCTTTCCACATCATTATATTCAAAAGACATAATATTTTTCATGCTTTGTACAGTGAAAATAAAAAGTTGAACCATGTAAATTCACTGATAAATGTACTGACTGCCCCACTGAAGATTACAAGCAGCAGCACACCCTGTGGAGCTCAATATAGAGACCATCTCCTCAATTTCCCCACAACCGCACATCTGAGACATTATTGTCAAATTTCCTGTTATTTTCCTGTTATCGTCATTACAGATTTCAGCCCTCTAGCATATCAATTCAGCTCTGCATTTAACAAGGGCTTCAGAAAATTAATGACCTGCTCTTGGACATATAACCCAACTCAGTTAATTAATGCACTACTAACAAGTCAAGCCTTCAGTGGTTGTGTCTCTCATTTGATCTTCTTGTTCAATGCTCAGCACTAACTGGAACCTGCTCTCCATTGACATAAAAAGTGCATTGCGGTTTGGTATGTGGCATGTTCTAAAGCACTCTACAAATTTAAGATTATTACATTAATAACTCCCTGGTCAAACACTCAACATAGGTCACCTACCTTTCAAAAGAAGTTTATTTAAGGCATGTGAAGAAATTGAATCTTTGAAGCAGAATTGCAAATAAAAAGTCCTGTTAATTCCTCTCCACCCTCTCAAACACTAACACCCTTTGGAGTTCAGCCATTCTGTGCCAGAGATCTCCCACTTGCATTTTGAATGTCTCCAATGTTTTATCTTCAAACACTTTCTGGTAAACCATACCTCAAACTTTGAAGAAATTTTTTTCCTCATATCAGTTTTAAATTTACTTTTCACTAATTTCAATTCTACAGCCTCTCGGTTTACTTCCTTCGCATACCTTGAAATAATATTTCAACTCAAAGGGTCACGTGGAAACAGGCCCTTCGGCCCACCGAGTCTGTGCCAACCACCGAGTACCCATCTTCATTCATCCCATTTTATTCTCCCCACATTCCCAACATCTTCCAGATTCTACCCCTCATGTACACATTAAGGGCAATTTACAGCAGCCAATTAACCCACCGACCCACATGTCGTTGGGATGTGGGAGGAAACCGGAGCACCCAGGGGAAACCCACGCTGTCACAGGGAGAACATGCAAACTCCACACACACACAGACAGCACCAGAGGTCGGGTTTGAACCAGGAAAACTGGAGCTGTGAGGCAGCAGCTGTACTAGCTGCACCACTGTGCTGCAGCTGTTTTGAGTTTACCTGATCCATCCGCTTTAGACTGCAAGGTTTCAGCTTCTTGAGCTTCCCGGCATAGGCTAGACTTGTCCTGATTGCAGTACCTGTGTGCCATTTTGTGGCATACTTCCCAGAACTGGAGGATGCTCGATCAATGTCACCTAACCACTGATGCTTTAGTATCCAGGTTTTCCTCTGTAGATTCTCTACATTGTGCTGTTCTGGAGACTTAGTTCATCAGATAGAGAAGACCTAACAGAACAACAAGGATAAAACAAAGAATATGGAAGGGAAAGATAAAAGGAAACTTTGGAGGCAGTCATCTAGGAATTGGAACTTTTTTTTTTAAAAAGAATGGGCAAATCACACAGAAGTGGTTTTCCCCAAGGAAGACCACACGAGCAATCATTTCTGGGTGAAATCAAATCCACGAGAAAATTGGCCTGAGCACTTCAGCGTGCAATGCACCTCAACGTGTCGGATCTTTTCCTTCTGTCAATCGTGCAGTCTATGACATCACAGGTTGCATCATGCACAGAATGTTTCCTCCACCACTGGCATCAACTGCAACTTCTCAGTGCAACCTACGACCTTTTGCTCAACACCCACAACAAACACTAGTGGCACCACGTGCTATTTTGTTGCATTTTTAAGATGCGGTCAAAACACTTTCATGGTATGCAGCATCACAGATGATAATGAGGGCGCCTACTGTAGATTAAATCAAAGGAGGATGTTCTGATTACAGTGGAACGTTGTTACTGAGTTTATATAGTAGACTGATTGTGTATCGCACTTGCTGCAAAGGTCGTTTGGGATCCAGTGGTCCTGCTGCCCAGGAGACGTTGGATGTTCCCTTCCACATAGGCAAGACCATTAAACCATAAGATATAGGAGAAGAATTAGGCCATTCAGCCCATCTAGTCTGCTCCACCATTCAATCTTCGATGATTTTTTCCCTCAACCCCATTTTCCCACCTCCCCGCAACCCTTAACCACCACCACCCCTTACCAATCAAGAACCAATCAATCTCTGTCTTAAATACATCCAATGACTTGGCCTCCACAGCCCTCTGTGGTAACAAATTCCACAGATTCACCACCCTCTGGCTGAAGAAATTCCTCCTCGTCTCCATTCTAAAGGGACGTCTCCTTATTCTGAGGCTGTGCCCTCAGATCCTAGACTCTCCCACTGATGGAAACATCCCCTCCATGTCCACTCTATCCAGGCCTTTCAGTATTCAGTAGGTTTCAATGAGATTCTTACCACCCCCACCCCTCTGAACTCCATTGAGTACACACCCAGAGCCACGAAATGCTCCTCATACGTTAAGGCAATGTGATATGGTGGCACCTTCCTATTCCACATCTGCTACTGTCTTGTTATCATGGAGACTGTCTTTAAGGGCTGTTGTTCTTTTGTCATTGGTGAGCTACAGTGTTGGCACCTGTGCTAAACTGGATAAGATCCCATCAGGGACTTACTCAGGTGTTTTCACTTGCAGTTCTGTCTCTAACATCCCTTTGCCCAGTTTTGCCATTAATGACACACACAATACATGTCTAGCACATAAAAGGGTGACATCCAGTTTCCAGGCAAGTAGGTCAAATACATTCATTGCTCACTGCCAAAATGCTTTACTTCTCCACTGCCTGTACTGAAGCCAGATGGTAACTATCCAACCTTCCACCCTTCTGGCTTCAAAAGGATTAAAACCTTTTAGGCTGTAAGTTACTCCTTCAGAAGGTGTCAAGCAAAAAGGTTTCTTGCCTTTACTGTGGTTTCATTGTAAAACAATCCTTTGTTTTACATGTAGGCGAGAAAACAGGTTTTTACCTTACCCTAGAGTGCTTTTTATCAATAACCATCCTTCACATTTTGCAAACTAGAATGTCACTTTATCCAGCAACTAATCCAAACTGGCCCATAAACCTCAGAATAAAGGGACATCCCTTTAAAACTCAGATGAGGAGGAATTTCTTCAGCCAGAATTTGGATTGAAAGAGGAGGAAGATTTTATTCAAAGATATCATTCCATCATTTCTTGGGGGTACAAACTATTAAAGAATTTATCATTATCAAAGTCAACTAATTTACATTTGTTTGGAAATTGATTTCTTTTTTGGAGCATTATAAAGTCATTATATTACACTCACCTGCTAATTCAACCCCACAGAAAAAGATTGTGATATTAGATCACAGTGAGTGTGTAAAGTGTACACACAGTTTTGTCAGTGTGGGATGTAGCACCAGTCACATTATTTCCTATTTGAATTTGAAGCAACTGCCAATCATGGCATGATTTCAACCCTTAAAAGGGATATTCTCCATGCTAGCCCAACGGCAGGAACAGATACCATTCTCGATGCTTTGGGAAAGCAGCCAACATAATCAAAAGACCCCACCCATTCTCTCTTCTCCCCCCTCCCATCAGGCAGAAGATACAAAAGCCTGAAAGCACGTACCACCAGGCTCAAGGACAGCTTCTATCAATATAAGGCTATTGAATGGTCCCTACTACAACAAGATGGACTCTTGACCTCACAATCTACCTCGTCATGGCCCTTGCACCTTATTGTCTGTCTGCCTGCACTTTCTCTGTAACTGTAACACTATACTCTGCACACAAAATGCTGGAGGAACTCAGCAGGTCAGGCAGCATCTATGGAGGGAAATAAACAATCAACGTTTCTGGTCGAGGCCCTTCATCAGGACTCGAAATAAGTGGTTGACCTGAAGCATCGACTGTTCATTTCCCTCCATAGATGCTGCCTGACTTGTTGAGTTCCTCTAGCACGTTATGTGCGTTGCTCCAGATTCCAGCATCTGCAGAATCTCTTGTGTCCACCACATTCTGCACTCTTGTTATTGCTTCTCCCTTGTACTACCTCGATGTGCTGATGTGATGAAATGATCTGTATGGATGGCACGCAAAACAAAGTTTTTCACTGTACTTCAGGACATGAGACAATAATAAACCAATTTACCAAGGCAGAGAGAAACCTATGGAACCCGACCACATCTGGGACGTACTCCTAAAGACATGCACTCTATAACAGTTACACTAGCATCTACCCAACAATATGGAAGATAGCCCAGGTATGTCTTATTCACAAAAAACAGGACAAATCAAATCCAGCTCATTAGTGCCCGAGCAGTCTACCTTTAATTATCAGTGAGACAATGGAAGTAGTCATCAACAGTGTAGCAAGTGGCTATTACTCACCTCTCACCTATTCACTGGTCTATCACTATCAGGTCGCCCCTCAGCCTCTGACGCTCCAGAAAAAAAACAAGCCAACTTTGTCCAACTTCTCTTTATAACACATGAGATGAGATGTGATATCTTTATTAGTCACATGTACATCAAAACACACAGTGAAATGCATCTTTTGCATAGTGTGTTCTGGGAGCTGCCCACAAGTCACCATGCTTCCAGCGCCAACATAGCATGCCCACAACTTCCTAACCCATACATCTTTGGAATGTGGGGAGAAACCAGAGCACCCAGAGGAAACCCACGCAGACACGGGGAGAACATACAAACTCCTTACAGACAGTGGCCAGAATGGAACCCAGGTCACTAGCACTATAAAGTGTTACGCTAACCATTGCACTACCATGTCTCTAATCCAGGTTAATACACTCCAATCCTTCTCAAGGACAATTAAGGGTGGGCTGCCCTCTCCAGTGTGCAGATCCTGAAAAATGAATGAATAAAAGTCTGCTGTGGGGGTTCTCTGGAGGGGAAGTGCACACATCAGTAGTGACCTCCAGGATTGGGATCAGGATAACAATTGGGCAGGAGGTACAGAAGCCCGAAGTCCCACATCACCAGGTTCAGGAACAGCTACTTCCCTTCAACCATTCAGTTCTTGAACCAACCTGCACAACCCAAGTCACTACCACAGTATAGCAACACTGATCACTTTGCACTAAAATAGACCTTGTATTTTTTTTGTTCTCATTGTTTTGTTTCTTGTAAAAATTGTGTATAATCTATGCTTAATTCACGTTTTTCTTGTGAATGCTATGTATCTGTGATGCTACAAGTAAGTTTTTCATTGCACCTGTGAATACATGTACTTGTGCACAAGACAATAAACTCGACTTTGACATGTTAGACATACATGGAGGAATCCATCCCCCAGTCTCACAGGAGGCTGTACACAGTCTGAAAAGCATCATTTCCACTCTGGAGAGGAAATGCATTCCTCTGCAAGGGGTTGGCACCAATCTCTTCACCCAGCAGCTACCGAGTCAGATCACAACTGCCTTGGAGTACTGGCTACTCGATGCCTTGGTGCCTCTGTGCAGGCTCAGGATGACCCAGTCCTTCCTATTACCCAGAACCAACATGCAGTTCTAAAGGAACAGGGAAACACTACTCATAAAATTACCTTTCTTATCCAGGAATAGGGGTGTGCCCCTGGGCCCCGATGAACATCCATCAGGAGTAGATTGTTGCTCCGACAGAGCTGGGGGCTGACTCCTAGGAGGAACCTGCAGAGAGCAGACAGCCACACGTCTAGAGGTTGAACCAGTGGCCACAAGCATTGGAACTCCAGTGTCTATCTGATCCTTGCGAGGCTCAGGAATGTCAGGATTTCTCCTCCCACTGTTACCACAGGCAACGTACTTGCCTTTGTCCTCCAGAGAGCAGCTTCACACGGCCAAACCCAGTAGGCTGGAGACAGCCCGTTAAGGGTAAGAGCTTCTGGTATTCACCAGATCAGCATGGATATCACCCCCAAGTGAAAGGGAACCACCTAGCAACAGTCTGGATGTCAAGTGCATTCACCAGGGCCAATACATTCATCATCAGTCTAATTTCAACCTGTTCAACTTTCAATTAACATGCTTATTCCTAAAATGCTTTCAATACACCTTGGCTATGTTGAGATGGGCTTGACACAAGCAGCTAGGTTTCTTGTTGCAAATCCCCAGGGGAACACACTGTACAGTCATTACCTTCAAGAAAACTGAATGGCACTTGGCAGGCTGACAGCTGATGAATCTGTCTCTAGTACTATGGTCCTTTCTCTACAGGAACACCCATAGACGGCTGCAACAACTAATCCCAGCAACCAGTGCCTTGGGAAGGTTCTATGGCTGTTTAGCACATCATTATGTACCATCCTAATGGACTCAATAGGTCAGGTGTTTTCTACTGCCAGTCATACTGCACAGCTGATTATGATGAAAAATGACGTTCTGTCTCTCCACAGAACTGAATTACACTTTTCCTCATTTTTGTAAAGGACCTTAAATTGAAAGTTAAGTAATATGTACAATGCACCTGCATCCATATGTTGGCTTATCATTAAGGGTTTAAAATGGACCCGACAGCTACATTAAACTACAGCTTTGGATACCTGGACTACTCTAATACAAGTGACATTAAATACACTGTCATTGCTTACATACCCAAGGATCAATGTTACCTGACTGAATGTAAGCCAAATGGGACTAGCTCAGGAAGACATCTTGGTCAGCATGGACAAGTTGGGCCAAAGGGCCTGTCTCCACGCTGTATAACTCTAAGTGAATGCTTGTGTTTGTAGCTCGAAACTGCAGTGTTCTCCAGATATTCCACTTTGAGCATGAAACAAAGCACTGCTAAAGCTACATATCGACAATGCCTTTGTCCAGAAGGCTTTATCTAGTTAAGGAGGCTTCATGAGCTTTTTTTTTCCTGTTTCTTGCTAGCTGTGGAACAAATGTAAAACTCTGAGTGCTGCTCACTATTCATTGATTCAAATTGAACACCAGAATCCAGTCTCCTCAAGATCTGTCTGCAGCTTTTAGGTCCACTGATGATTTTAACATAGATCAATAGGTGCCCATTATGCTGTTAGCTGGTGTCAATAGGAGCAATTACTTTAAGGGGATCTCTTGATTCACCTCATAATGAGAGACCTATGCTTGTAAGCACACAGATTTCTGTGAGGGTGCTTTCATTGCTGATTGAGCAGGTATATTGATGGAAGTGGTCAGGGACCCTGGGAGTATCACTTTAACCTTTTGAGAATAAAAGCCTCCTTAACTTAAAGTGCCTATTAGTCACAGCTGCTGCAGGTCAACTATTATGTTCCCTTCATAGATCTTGATCGGTAGCCCTTTAAGCCAAGGCAATGAGCCAATGACTCTGCTTGGTGACTGTAAATCCTAGCAGCTCTCTTAATAGACCACACTTGAGAGGGTTCTGTGGGCATGAGGCAGACATGTTCATGAGTGGCGTAATGGTGACCATCTTCTGATACACTTAGCGTACTCACAATCCCCTGGGCTCCCAGAAGGGTTGCATTTCCCATTGCCATCTTCATGTGAGGGAACAATGTGCAGAGGTTTTATTCTGTTTTTTTTAAATATTGCCACATATACCTTTTATAAAGAAATGATGAATAATGGTTGTGTGTGATGTTAAGGTAATTCTGGAATGGTAGTGTAGGGGGCGGCACAGTAGTGTAGCGGTTAGCGCAACGTTATTACAGCTCCAGCAACCCAGGTTCAATTCCTGCCGCTGTCTGTAAGGAGTTTGTACGTCCTCCCCGTGTCTGCGTGGATTTCCTCTGGGCGCTCCGGTTTCCTCCCACATCCCAAAGACGTACGGGTTAGGAAGTTGTGGGCATGCTATGTTGACGGCGGAAGCGTGGTGACACTTGTGGGCTAGCCCCCAGCACACTCCCAGTAATGCAAAAGGATGCATTTCACTGTGTGTTTCGATATACGTGTGACTAATAAATAAATATCAAATATCTATCTATCTACTGGAAACACTCAGCAGATCAGGCAGCATCTGTGGAGAGAGAAACAGAGTTAACATTTCGGGTCCAACACCCTTCTGGCGTAGCCGGATAGGAACTCCATCCTGCAGTGAGTATGAGCACTCTTTGAAGGAGGTGTCGAAACAGCCTCCAGAGAGATGCAAAGCTGTTGCTGAGAGCTCCCATTGTTTTATGAGTGGTATTCCGATCGGAACAGGCAATACTTCTGGAGTGTTGCATGCACACCAGATGCTGAAAACATATCAGCACCAGGATTGTGTCACAACTGCTTGGGGAGAAATTTCAGGAAAGGTACAATCGACTCGGAGATGGTTACAATTGCATTTCACTCTGGAGGCAATCCATTTTTTCCATTGCATCAACAGCACGATACAATCCAATTACATGGCAAACAGCTTGCCTCCAATTTTCATCCTGTTTCCTTAAAGCCCACCTTGCAATATCAGGTTCAAGGTACAAGGTTTAAGAGACGTGTTTTATTCATCGACTTAAAAAAAATAATGGTCAGTAGGCAATCCAAGTGTTGGGAACAACTGTCCAATGCTGATCCTGTCCAACCTTCTGACTTAGTACCAGAGGTCACTGGGTGCCAATCAAGTGGAAACCCTGACTGATTTATCTCCTTCTCAGTCCAGAGGTTCCAAAGTCCTTCCTGAGAAAAGGTCAGATCACCACAGCAACCTTGAAATGCCACTTTTAATGTTGCAAAAGGGCCCAAGTTGCTTGACAGGAGCATTCCCAGATAAAGTTTGTCACTGGGTCGCATAAGAAGATGTTAAGATAGTTGACTTGGTCAAAGGGGTGTTTATCAAGAGTGTATCAAAGGAAGAGAGATGGTGAGACAAGGAGTTAAAGAGGAACGTTCAATGGAATTGTAATTGGTAATTGATTTATTATTGTCACATGTATTGAGATACAGTGAAAAGCTTAGTTTTGCATGCCATCCATGCAGATCATTTCAAAATGTCAGTACACCGAGATAGTACAAGGGAAAAGCAATAACAGAGTGCAGAATAAAGTGCTACAGTTACAGAGAAAGTGCAGTGCAGGTAGACAATAAGGTTCAAGAGCCATGACAAAGTAGATTGTGAGGTCAAGAGTTATCTTTAACTTACAAGAGGTCCGTTCAAGAGTCTTATAACAGTGGGATAGAAGCTGTCCTTGAGCCTGGTGGTACGTGTTTTCAAGCTTTTGTATCTTCTGCCTGATGGGAGGGGGGAGAAGAGAGACTGTCCTGGGTGGGTGGGGGTCTTTGATCATGTTGTCTGCTTTACCAAGGCAGTGAGAAGTGTAGACCGAGTCCATGGAGGGGAAGCTGGTTTTCATGATGGACTGAGCTGTGTCTACAACTCTCTGCAATTTCTTGTGGTCCTGAGCAGAGCAGTTGCCGTACCAAGCTGTGATACATCCGGATAGGATGCTTTCTATGGTGCATCTATAAAAATTGGTGAGGGTCGAAGGAAACATGCCATATTTCCTAAGCCTTCTGTGGAAGTAGAGGGCCTGGTGTGCTTTCTTGGCCATGGTGGCTACGTGGTTACACCTAGGAACTTGAAGCTCTCAACCATCTCCACCTCGAGACAGCTGAAGACAAGGCACAGGAAACCAGGGCTTCACTTGAGGTCTGAATTAGAAGATTGCAGAAATTTCAGAGGGAGAAGATTGTGGTGAAGACATGGAGCGTTTTGAACACAAGAATGAGGATTTTTCATTTGAAGCACAAACAAACCAGAAATAAGTAGAGTCACTGAGGATCAGTGTCACAACAGAATGTGACTGTACAAGTTTGCAACAGCTGTTTCACTTTGCTTTCAGCCTGTTAAATAGCAGACAAGTCTGGGGGTGAGGCCAGGTCCAAGGCATGAAGAGTGAGAGAGGCCTGGAATCAGGTCATTTGATTGGGCCAGGAGATCAGTGGAGTGGGGTCTGGACATCAGTGAGTGGGGAGGGTTGGCCATGAGTTGGTGAGAGAGATTGGTCAGAGACCCACAGGAGAACAGAAAAGTAATTAAATTTAAGGGGACCAACTCAATTTGGGTTCCCAGCTGGGAGTTGGCTGGAACTTGCTCAGAAAGGGCCCTTTAATACCACTTGGATTGATCACTGCTATTTGTTCAGAAAGGAAAGACTCAGAATCACGTGAACTAGTTTCTCCAGTGACACCAAAGGAACATCAAATGGGAAGTGATGTCATTCAGTGCGTACCTGACCAGAAAAGCTTGTCAATGGACGTGAATCCTATCGCAACCAAAAGTGACAGGCTGTGTTTCCAGAATGATGCCATTTGATCCAGAATCAATCAGAATTTGCTTTTCATTCTCGGGGGGAGAAAAAGAAATTGATTTCTGTATGCTGAGCTCTGAGATAAATAATGTTGTTTGTCCAAAGTTTCAGGCCAACATATTTTGGAATATAACAACATACATTAAACTGATTGTCTCATGGCATAATATGTGGAAAGTGGTCATTTTTTTCAGTTACAATCCTGACCTAGGACTGCCCTGAATTTAGATTTGGGCATAATGTTTCCTGTCACGATATTATCATTTATTGAGACTCTACAGAAAAATAAACTGGAACTGATCGGTCCCCTGCAAAAGATACGGCTTCCTGTCTGGATGAAACTTGTGCCTGGGAAACAGCTTAAACAATTTACAAGAGAAGGTGCTTTCCCGTGTGTCCTGATGTCTTAGTTTTGTCTCATTTGGTCAGTAGAAAGCTCCGACAAGCACATATTCTAAACCACTTCAGCCAGAAGTAGGAACGCGCTGAATGTCAGGTTCCTCAGCTACATCAAGCCACAATTACAGCAGAGTGCAAAAGTGCTTGTCGATTGATACATCAAGCTGTCAGGGTGAAATATGCTGTGGATCTGGCCATTTTAATCAGCACTTTTATCCTCGTGTCACTTCCCAGACCTTTATGTTCATTTGGGTCACATATTCTGCACAAGAGGGCAGTATCCCATGATCCCCATTTGCAGGACCCTTACAATAAATACATTAGTCTTTTAACAAAACAAAATAACCCAGTGTACAACCACTTCCTCAGTGTGGATCATTAAGATTTTATGGTTGTGTATAGATAGTAAGTTGTGAAATACAAATTTATTAAGGCCTGTATCTTTGTGGGTAGGGAGATCCCAGATTTTGTTCCCAATCAGAACCACGGCACATTGAAGAGTGTGGGGGAGCAATATTACCCAAACAAAGATGGACTGATCCAACTAGAGTACATAACGTGGTAGGACACTGGCTTCAACCCTTGTCAAGTGAGAAGTTACCAGTCCCCAGTGTATCATCGCAGTGGGTTGTTCTAATGACACAAGGACCTAGAAATTTGTTCAAACAGTTAAGAGCAAACAGCTGGGCTGTTGAGAATTAGGTTAATCCAGAGCAGAGCAGTTTTGTGTACATTTCTGCGTGTCTTCTGACAGTGAATACCTCAGCCTTTCTATCGATACTCCCACCTAATCCATAACCCAACTTTCAACCTGTTATTGATGTATCCAAAACTCAGCATACAAGTGAAGATGGCAATACTCCAGTGAGAGCCCAGCTACTGGCGGCCACTTTCCGCTCACAGTCTTGCGCCGCTTGTCCACTATGGATAAGGCAGACTCCTGACTACAACACAGAAGGCAGCCATTCAGCCTGTCGATTCCATGCCAGCTCCCAGCAGAGCAATCCCACCTGTCCCATTACCCCTCCTTACTTCCCTGTCTCCCTGCAACATAAACTCTCTCACATGCCCTTCGACTCCCCTTTGATTGTTTTTGCCACTACAGTTGCCAATTAAGCTACCAGCATGTCCTTGGGATGTGGGAGGAAGCCAGAGCACCCGGGGGAAACCCATGTGGCCACAGGGAGAACGTGCAAACTCCACACAGACAGCGCCCAAGGTCAGGATCGAACCTGGGTCACTAGAGCTGTGAGGCAGCAGCTCTAATTGTTGTATCACTGTGCCATCCTCCTTACACAAGTTAAAGAACACATTGTGCTTCAATCTGAAACTGAAAATACTTCCCTATAAACCCTGTGTGATTATAACTAGCCTGCTAAAATCAATTCTGTTCAGAGAAAGAGCAAACTTTATACCATGTTTTATCAGGGCATTTCAAGGTGCTGAATATTCAGTTGATAATGTTTTTTTAATACACCTCATTAAAGTGGGTAAAAAGGAAAATGATTTCTACACTCACCACTTCAGGTTATCCCAAAGTGTTTTCCAGTGAATGTTGAATCACCATCACTGTTGAAGCTAAAGTGGTTCAAAGAGTCTGAGTTGATGCCCAATACAGCAAAACAAAGGAGCTGGTCATTGACTTCAGGAAGTGGAGCAGAGTACATGCCCCAGTCTGTATCAACGGTGCTGAGGTGGAGATGGTTGAGAACTTTGAATTTCTGGGTATAAACATCACCAGTAGCCTGTCCTGGTCAAGCCACATAGACACCACGGCCAAGGAAGCTCACCAGTGCCTCTACTACCTTAAAAGGCTCAGGAAATTTGGCATGTCCCCTTTGACCCTCACCAATTTTTACAGATGCACCATCGAAAGCATCCTATCCAGCTTGATACGGCAACTGCTCTGCCCAGGACCATAAGAAACTGCAGAGAGTTGTGGACACAGCTCAGTACATCACAGAAACCAGCCTCCCCTCCATGGACTCTGTCTACACTTCCCGCTGCCTCGGTAAAGCAGCCAACGTGATCAAAGACCCCTCCCACCCCAGACATCCTCTATTTTCCCCCCTCCCATCAGGCAGAAGATACAAAAGCTTGAGAACACGTACCACCAGGCTCAAGGACAGCTTCTATCACGTTGTTATCAGACTCTTGAACGGACCTCTCATACGCTAAAGATGAACACTTGATCTCTGAATCTACCTCGTCGTGGCCCTTGCACTTTATCTGTCTGCCTGCACTGCACTTTCTCTGTAACTGTAACACTATATTCTGCATTCCGTTTCCCTTTGTAATACCTTAATGTACTTATGTACGGAATGATCTGTCCAGATGACACGCAAACAAAAGCTTTTCATTGTATCTCGGTACACGTGACAATAATAAACCAATTCCAATTCCAATTCCAACAACTCAGAGATGTGACGAGCAGAATCAATAGAATATTCACCAGGGAGAGAGACTTTGACGAATGTGAGGTCAGCGTAGAACAGGCTAATGTGCTGGAGCGTGTCGAGGTTAAGAAAGAGGAAGTGTTGGAGCATCTGAAAAACATTAGGATAGATAAGTCCCCAGGGCCGGATGGGATATACCCCGGGTTACTATGGAAAGTGAGGGAAGAGATTGCTGGGGCATTGATGATCTTTGCGTCCTCCCTGGCCACAGGAGTGGTACCAGAGGATTGGAGGATGGCAAATGTCGTTCCCTTGTTCAAGAAAGGTAATAGGGATAATCCTGGGAATTATAGACCAGTGAGTCTTACGTCAGTGGTGGGCAAACTATTGGAGAGGATTCTTAGGGACAGGATTTATGAGCATTTGGAGAAGCATAGTCTTATTAGGGATAGTCAGCGTGGCTTTGTGAGGGGCAGGTTGTGCCTCATGAGCCTAATTGAGTTTTTCGAGGAGGTGACAAAACAAATTGATGAAGGTAGAGCAGTGGATGTGGTGTATATGGATTTTAGTAAGGCATTTGACAAGGTTCCGCATGGTAGGCTCATCCAGAAAGTCCTGAGGCATGGGGTCCATGGAAACTTGGCTGCTTGGATTCAGAATTGGTTTGCCCACAGAAGGCAGAGGGTGGTTGTAGATGGAGCATGTTCTGCCTGGAGGTTGGTGACCAGTGGTGTCCCGCAGAAATCTGTTCTGGGATCCCTGCTCTTTGTGATTTTTATAAATGACTTGGATGAGGAAGTGGAAGGGTGGGTTAGTAAGTTTTCAGATGACACGAAGGTTGGAGGTGTTGTGGATAGTGTAGAAAGTTGTCGCAGGTTACGACGTGATATATAGACAGGATGCAGAGCTGGGCAGAGGAGTGGCAGATGGAGTTCAATCCAGACAAGTGTAAAGCGATACACTTTGGAAGATTGAACTTGAAGGCGGAGTACAAGGTTAATGACAGGACCATTAGCAGTGTGGAGTAACAGAGGGACCTTGGGGTCCAAGTCCACAGATCCCTCAAGGTTGCCATGCAAGTTGATAGGGTGGTTAAGAAGGCGTATGGTGTGTTGGCCTTCATTAGTCGAGGGATTGAGTTCAAGAGCGGCGAGGTAATGTTGCAGCTCTATAAAACTCTGGTTAGACCATACTTAAAGTATTGTGTTCAGTTCTGGTTGCCTCTTTATAGGAAGGATGTGGAAGCTTTAGGGAGGGTGCAGAGGAGATTTACCGGGATGCTGCCTGGAATGGAGAACACGTCGCATGAGGAGAGGTTGAGCGAGCTCGGGCTTTTCTCTTTGAAGCGAAGGAGGATGAGAGGTGACTTGATACAAGATGATGAGGGGCGTGGATAGAGTGGACACCAGCACATTTTCCCCGGGGTGGCAATGGCCAATACCAGAGGACATCCGTTTAAGGTGAGTGCAGGAAAGTTTAGGGGAGATGTCAGAAGTTGGTTTTTTTTACACAGAGAGTGGTGGGTGCCTGGAACATACTGCCGGGGGTGGTGGTAGAGGCTGATACAATCAGGACATTTAAGAAGACTCTCAGATAGGCACATGGAAGTAAGAAAAATGGAGGGTTATGGGCTGTGTAGGAGGGAAGGGTTAGATTGATCATAGAGTAGGTTTATACAGGTCGGTACAACATCGTGGGCCGAAGGGCCCGCACTGTGCTATATTGTTCTTTGTTCTATGTTTTACATTAGACCATATTGCCAAAATATAAATCAGAGGAGCTTACATTCACATTAGGCAGTGCTCTAAGCAGACTGCCTCCTGAAAATTGCATCTAGCTTATGTTATCAAGATACAAGAGAGAGATTCAAGTGCCAGAGAGAGTGCACAGTAAAACTAGCCGTCAATGTCAGGATTGAGTTATGGCAACTGACGTGATTTGGAACCTGGGTGTCAGGGAGGTAATCTAATCAACATCTTGTTAAGTAAAAGAAGAAAGAGAATCTGAAATACTATTTTAAAATAAGAATCAGGAGTGGGATGAGGGAACACCAGTTCAAACTAGTAAAAGTTAACTTTAGGACTGATGTCAGAAAAATTCTTCTTTGCATGAAGAATGACTTCCAGACAGAGCGATAAAAGGCAAAAAGACCTGGCTCATTTAAAAAGAATACATCAATGTGAGCACCCTCTGGACACTTCTGCATTAATAAATTAAGATAGGACATACAACCATAATCCTTATGTTAATTTGCTTTGCTGAAGCCAGGAGTTAGAATGCTTGCTGTTTGGAGGTGGTTTGGTGGATTTAATTGGAAAAGACGGTTACAGAATAATAGGGTTATCAATTGCAACAAACAAGAAATCTCTATAATGATTCAACCAGGCCAGATTCCATCAGCAGCAGCAAGATCCCACGTAGGGATCCAGGTGGAAAATGTCATTGATCCCAATTTCCATTGGAAGCACCTGACCTTGAGAAGGACAAAGCCCAATGAGTGTTGGGCCTTTCACATTATCGGGCTGTCTCCAGTGTTGCTCCTGCTGTTGGAGTGAGCCCAGCTACAAAAGAGAGCTCTGTGATCTTGCTGTTGTCACTTTGTCCAGGATAGCTAAGATGGAGTCCACATTTCTTTGCTTCCAAATATTATTTATGAAATCTTTCAAGAACCCTGATTAATAAACCTTAAACTTTGAGTAAAAGGAGTAATATAGAATTCCTTACATTTTGTACAGTGGTAAAATCAAACCTATTCAGTCCAACAGAAGAAACTCCTTCAAAGTTCTTTACTCCACGGATCATTCCTCTGATCTTTAATGTAGTTATTAAGGCCATAAAACCTTCATTTGTCCAGTTTTAAAAGGCTTGTAAATTGCAAACCAACCCTCTCCCCCATTCCAATTTTACTTAAAAAAAAACAGGCTGGAGAGCCTCAAATAATTAAGTGTCTCATAATAGTTTTGTTTCAAAATAAAACAGGATACGTCAACCCAAGGTCAGTCGAAGTTAAGTCCAGTCCATCAAAAGGACTAGACCTAACTTCGAGGAAGGATTTATTTTTGGGAGGGGGAGAGGAACTGAGTGGGACAGTTACAGAACCCATTGCTGTTTTGTGCAGAAAAATCAGTTTGGCAAAGGGAAGGAATGTATATACTGAATCTATTAAAATAGTTTCTGACATCAATTTCATATGTTTAATATTTAATTGGAATTTCCCAATTTCCAGTTACATTGTGCACCTGACCAAGATTGTGAATAAATTAAAGTTTTAAAAAGTGGATACTTTCCAACTCAAAACATGTTGTCTGAGCAAACCACTTACAGGTGAACAAAACCAGAAGAAGCAGCTGTTGACGTGAATTCTTGTATCTAACATGGTATGTGGATTAATCTTCCATATCATGCAAGGGATTTCCTTTCCGTTGGCCCATATACATGTAGGGATTATGCAGAATGGGAAAAAAATCAGTTGAACTATGGAAATTCATCTCATCAATCTTCCTCACACTTCTTTGCTGTAAATCCCATGAAGATCATAACACTGGAACGAGAGACACTTGTCAGGAGTATCAGGTGGCTGCTAGCAATGTTCGCTCACGTTTTTATACTCTAATGGTTATGTAAACTTTTGTACAAAGACCAATGATCTTATTTTAGCCGGTTTATATTTTCTACAAATGTAGTTCATGTAATCATAATACATTTGCTCCACAGTTATTACTGAGACTGCAGTAAGAAAGAATGTTCCTTTCCATAGCTCCATTTGGACCTCAGCATATCCCAGAGCGCTTCACAGCCAATGATGCAGTGTTGAAGTCAAGTCTCTGTTACTTAACAAGGTCGACAGCCAAGATGGGCACAACAAAGAGCCACAACCACTTATAAGAAAAATGGCCAGTTAATGTGTTTTCAGTAATCAAAATGCAAAACATTGCAGATGCTGGAAATCTGGAATAAAAACAGAAATTTCTGGAAATTCTTAACAGTTAGTTCAATCAGCATCTCTGGAGGGAGGAACCAAATTAATGTTTCAGGTCAGTGAGCAGTGACCGTTCTCCACAGCTGCTGCCTGACCTGCTGGGTATTTACAGCATATTCTGTGCTTTGGGGAATGTTGGTTGAGTGATAAATAATGGCCTGTGGGTTGGGAGAACACCTCTGCTCTTCTTCAAGACAATGTGCATGACCTGTAACCTTCACCTGAGAAGGAAGCTTGTTTGACCGCGTTTGATAGGCTGAATTTTCTAGGGTATAAGTTGTGAGCAGTTTTGGGCCCTGTATCTAAGGAAAGATGTGTTGGCCCTGGAGAGGGTCCAGGGGAGGTTCACAACAACGATCCCAGGAATGAAAGGCTTAACCTGTGATGTCTCTGGGCCTGTACTTGATGGAGTTTAGAAGGATGAGGGGGGATCTCATCGAAACCTACTGAATACCGAAAGGCCTGGATAGAGTGGACGTGGAGAGGATGTTTCCATCAGTGGGAGAGTCCAGAATCCGAGGGCACCGCCTTAGAATAGAGGGACGTCCCTTTAGAACTGAGATGAGGGGGAATTTCTTCAGCCAGAGGGTGGTGAATCTGTGGAATTCGTTGCCACGGAGGGCTGTGGAGGCCAAGTCACTGGGTGTATTTAAGGCAGAGATTAATAGGTTCTTGATCAGTAAGGGGTTAAGGGTTATGGGGAAAAGGCAGGAGAAGGGGGTTGAAAAAAAATCAGCCATGATTGAATGGTGGAGCAGACTTGATGGGCCGAATGGTCTAATTCTGCTCCTATATCTTATGGTCTCATGGTACAGCACTCCCTCAGTACTGCATTAGATAGTCAACCTAATTTAAGCCTCTGAAGTGTCTTCTGACAATGAGGTGAGTCCTGCCAAATGGCTAATACATCACAAGAATTTGGAGACTGACTGGAATTTCTAGAGCATTCCAATATGCGTGTCTGCAGCAGAATAATGTCCAGTGCATGACAGGTAATGTGGACCCAAGGAGTGATCGTCAAGTGGCCATTCGCTGATCAGAGAGGGAAAACAAAACACAGGCCAAAGCTCCATACATTTCTCGGCCTGTGATACTCTGGGAAATGTTCACCAGGAGTGATCTGCCTTGCTGCATGCATCCGGTCTGGCATGCTGCCTTTTCATGTCTGTCAATGTGTACCCAAAGGGAGGAGGGGTGAGATTCCTCCCAGGTGTGGCAAAATTATAAATGCATGATTTACAATCTGCTTTGCATTGTCTCTGTGCCTAGAACAAGAGGAATTATACTCCTGGGAAAGTCAGGTATGGCTCTTCCTGATGCAGATGAGGATAGGTTCTTGATGTCTTATGAGGATAGGTTGAGCGAGCTAGGGCTTTTCTCTTTGGAGAGAAGGAGGGTGAGAGGTGACTTGATAGAGGTGTACAAGATGATAAGAGGCATAGATCGAGTGGACAGTCAGAGACTTTTTCCCGGTGTGACAATGGCTAACACGAGGGGGCATAATTTTAAGGTGATTGGAGGAAGGTATAAGGGGGATGTCAGGGGTAAGTTTTTTTTTACACAGAGAGTGGTGGGTGTGTGGAACGCACTGCCTGCAGAGGTGGTAGGGGCAGATACATTAGGGGCATTTAAGAGACTCTTAGATAGACACATGAATGATAGAGAAATGGAGGAGTATATGGGAGGGAAGGGTTAGATAGACCTTAGAGCAGGATAAAATGTCGGCACAACATTGTGGGCCGAAGGGCCTGTATTGTGCTGTAGTGTTTTATGTTCTATGTTCTAGATCTCTTCCTTATTGTTGCTTTACTCACACAGGAGCCATTGGAAGGTTTCCCTCAGGATTCCTTTTATTGGTTAAATGAAGGAATGCAAAGGGCAATAAATAGGAATGAATCAAGCTGGGGGGGTGGGGTTGGGTGGTGGTGGGGAGGGATGGAGGGAGCTGGGCTCATTGGGGATGCTGGAAACACTCAGCAGGTCAGTCAGCATCTTTGGAAAGAGAAACATTTAACATTTCAGGTTACTGATCCTCCCTCACCCTACCAAAGATATTGCAATTGTTTTTTTTATTGTCACTTGTGCCGAGGTACAGTGAAAAACTTCCCTTGCGTACAGATCATTTCATTACACAGTGCATTGAGGTAGTACAAGGTAAAACAATAACAGAATGCAGAATAAAGTGTTACAGCTACAGAGAAAATGCAGTGCAGGCAGACAATAAGGTGCAAGGTCATAACGAGGTAGATTGTGAGGTCAAGAGTCCATCTTTTCATACTAGGGAACCGTTCAATAGTCTTATAACAGCGGGATAGAAGCTGTCCTTGAGCCTGGTGGCAGCTTCGATGATTCCCTTTGTCCTTTCCATCCCTCCTCTATGCAACTTCAACCTAACTTGTTTTCTCTCTTTCCCAGTTCTGATGAAGGGTCTTCGACCCGAGGTGTTAACCCTGTTTCTCTCTCCACAGATGCTGCCTGACCTGCTGAGTGTTTCCAGCAAGTGCGGTGAAAAACTTACTTGCAAACTGCATGCAACTTACGATAAAGAGGTTGCAACGGTTAAACCTAACGGTTTCTTTCACATTCTGCAGTTCCACAGATCTGAACTGTATATCAGCAAGAAGCAAATGAAACTTGTATTTTACACATTCCAGACAATAACAGTCACACTTTGCCTCGTTATTGCTAACAGTGGAAAAGAGCGAACATTTCAAAGCATCGTGAATATGAGCCCAAGCTTTCAAGGCAATAGCAGAAGTGATTAACATTTCCTTGAAGTATGGTGCAAGATCTTTCACCACTAACACAAGTGCTTCTTAATACAGGTCTGTGATTTACTCCTCAGTTTGAAACATTTACTAATCTGCTCCAGCATATAAATCGAAGGCTGGAGTCTTTTATTTTCAAAAAGCAGAAGCTTGCAGATCTTCCAGAGTACCTCATGGCTCAGTGAATAGCACCCTTGCCTCCGAGACTGAAGGTTGTGGGTTCAAATCCCGCTCGAGAAATCCAAGTGTAAAATCTAGGTTTGACTCTCCAGTGGACCACTATGGGAGTCGATGCCTTTCAGAGAAGATGTTGAAGCGTCTGTCTATTTTGGCTAGATGTAAAAGATCTTGAAATGTTGCCTCAATATGATTTGAAATTCAGAAAATGGAGTTTTCCTTCGTTTCCTAGTCAATGTTTACCTCTCAATTAACACCACTAAAATACAGATGATCTGCACCATCATGTTGCTGTTTGTGGGAGCTTCTGTACACAAATTGGTTACCACCTTTCCAACATGACAACATTTCAAAAGTACTCCACTGGTTATGTCATGGAGAGATGCAGCGTGGAAACAGGCCCTTCAGCCCACCAAGTCCATGCCGACCATCAACCACCCATTGATACTAATCCTACATTAATCCCATTTTATTCTCCCCACATTCCCATCAACTCCCCGCAGATTTCACCCACACACCAGGAGCGATTTACAGCAGTCAATTAACCCACCAACCCACATGTCTTTGGGATGTGCGAGGAAACCGGAGCACCAGGGTGGAAACCCACACAGTCACATGGAGAATAAGCAAACTCCACACAGACAGCAGTGGAGGTCAGGATTGAACCCGCGTCTCTGGAGCTGTGAGGAAGTGGCTCTACCAGTTACATCACAGTTGAGAACACTGTTAAGGAAACAAATTAGATTTCCCAGATGTTCAGCTGCACCAATTGGAATGAAAAGCACCCAAGACACATTCCCTTCACAAGGTTACCAGAGCTTTGCACATTTCATGACACTTAATACCTCAGCAGCATTATCACAGGTGGACCTACTGAAGCTCCAGCTGTGAAGCACTCCATTGCAGAAAGTCTGCAGTGCTTAACTGTTTGTGTAATTATATTTAAGAAGAGAATCTTAACCCTGAATTAATTTTTAGTGAACTGGGAACATTCTCCCTTGCTAGAACCACAAAGGTGATCATTGTGATTTTATCAAGTAGAAAAGCACTGAACAAATGTAAATGCAATGTAAATGTTAGTGCTGTGACTTGCACTAAGAAACTAATTCTCGCTCCTCAAATACATCCAACAGTGAAATGTTGCAGCCAATTGAGAATTTCTTCATCCATTCAGGGTGGATTTGAAATTTGGTCCCAAAAGACAATTGGCCAGATGTCTGTTCCTCATCAATATGGCCATAGAATTTTGAATTGTGTGTCACCCTAATCTACTCAACGCATCCAGGTCATTTTCACTTTAATCTTCTTATCTTCCTCTTCGGCAGTCCCTCAGGATCAAGGATGACTTGCATCCGCTCCAGTTTTGTGGGTTCCCTGATGGCTGAGATCAATGTGGGACCCACAGACTCATCCATCGATGGGGCGGGAGGTGGTTGATGGGTGCATGGGTAGCTTGTGAGGTGGTGCGCTACTTCTGCCGTGGAGGGCGTCTGTGCTCTCCTGATGTACGGTTTCAAAGTTCTCAATGTCATCCCTAATGCTCCTCCACTTTATGTGGTCATTTCTTCAATGAGGCTTTGAGCTCATCCTTGAATTTCAGTGTCCACCTGGTAATCGCTTCCTGGATTGTCTGTTTTGAGAGTCTGGTGTTGGTCATGCAAACAATGTGGCCTGCCCAATAAATCCACCGAGTGTAATTAAGGCCTCAGCACTGAGGATGTTGGCCTTGGAGAGGGCACTGACATCATCAAAGATCCCCACCGTCCGGGCCATGCCATCTTCTCACAGCTACCATCGGGCAGGAGGTACAGAAGCCTGAAGTCCCACACCACCAGGTTCAGGAACAGCTACTTCCCTTCAACCATTTGGTTCTTGAACCAACCGGCGGCACAACCCTAATCACTACCTCAGTACAGCAACACTGGGACCACTTTGACCACATTGCACTACAATGGACTTTGTTTATTTTTGTTCTAATTGTGTTCTTTTTTGCAAAAATTGTGTATAATTTATGTTTTTCTTGTGAATATTGTGTATCTGATGCTATGTGCTTGTGATGCTGCTGCAAGTAAGTTTTTCATCGCACCTGTGCACATGTGGACTTGTGCATCTGACAATAAACTCGACCTTGACTTTGACTCATCCTTCCAGTTGATTTGGAGGAATTTGCAGAGACAACATTGCTGGTATCTTTCCAGTGTCTTGAGATGTCTCCTGTAGGTAGTCCAGGTTTCAGAAGCATATCAGAGGGCAGGGATCACTGCTGCCCTTTAGACCATGAGCTTTGTGCCAGAACTGAGGCCTTGATCTTCAAGTACCCTTTGCCATAAACAACCAAAAGGTATGTTGGTGCACTGAAGGTGCTGGTGAACTTCATCAAAGATGGTTCAGGTCCACGTTTCCCAAGGTCTGATGATCCATGAGGGCAGCGATAAGGTGACATGATCATTTTCTTTCATCTTGAGGTGTTTCATCTACATTGTGATCAGGATGGTTTACTTGACTTAATAGACTAAATTATCTTCATCTCTGGGTTCTACAATAGAGGAGAACTTTTCTCCTCACACCTCAACCTCTCCACCTACAAAACCAGAAGGTCAAAATTAAGGGGTTCAAATGGGTGGAGAAGGAGAAGGAGAGAAAAGGCAATAGAAATGGCCTTGTAACTGGAACAGAGGAGAAGTATGGAGCTGGTCATTGGAATGAGCTACACAGAAGGGGAGGAACGTAAATGAAAACGTGGAGGAAAATTGAGGCAAAGAGACCAAAGTCAGATCATGCAAACAATTCAGGTTCTAAAATATAACCTTAAATATGTTTGTGTATGAATTTCAATGATGGAGACAA
Organism: Pristis pectinata; assembly: GCF_009764475.1. NCBI lineage: Eukaryota > Metazoa > Chordata > Chondrichthyes > Rhinopristiformes > Pristidae > Pristis > Pristis pectinata. The sequence continues at coordinate 8,360,766 of NC_067450.1, forward strand.
CTCATCATGTAAAGATGCTGTTTTTTCCTATATTTTGGATTTGTTGGATTTCTTGGATTTGTCCACTTAAAAAGACATGCGCCAAGCAGATTGTTACTTCAAGAGTGTTAGTTTGTGTATTGTGTTCAGTGAAGAATTTGATCCAGAATATTAACTGGGGTATTCAGGTTTGAGGATTGGATCCCAGTCCAACAGAACCCATGATCGGTTATTTTTAATGTCGTTGATGATGCAAGACGCTGCTTCAAAAATTAACACCAACTTAAGTTATAGAAGAGCAATAACATTTCCCAGGTGCTTCAAGCAAAATTTGTCACCAAGTTACATGAGATAATAAGAGAGGTGACCCAGGAGGTAGGTTTGAAGGAGCACCTTAGTAGTAGGAAGGTCACAAAGTAATACAGCACTGAAACAGGCCCTTTGGTCCAACTCGTCCATGCTGACCACAGTGCCCACCTAAGCTAATCCCATTTGCCTGCATTTGGCCCATATCCCTCTAAACCTTCCTATCCACGTACTTATCTAAATTTCTCTCAAATGTCGTTATTGTACCTGCCTCAATTACTTTCTCTGGCAGCTTGTTCCGTATACCATATGCACCACCCTCTCCATGAAGAATTTTCCCCTCAGGACCCTTCAAATCTTTCCCCTCTCACCTTAAACCTATGCACTTGTTTCTCGTTCCCTGTCCCTGGGAAACGGACTGTGTGCATTCACCCTATCTATGCCCCTCATGATTTTATACACTTCTATAAAGTCACTCCTCAGTCTCCTTCGCTCCAAGGAATAGTCCTAGCCTGCCCAACTTCTCCCTACAACTCAGGCCCTCGAGGCCTGGCAACATTCTAGTAAATCTAAAGGTGGAAAGCTACATTGTACTAACTACAAAAATTAAATCATTTTGGCGTACTTAAAGGCCAGGATAGAGTGGACGTGGAGAGGCTGTTTCCATCAGTGGGAGAGTCCAGGATCTGAGGGCACAGCCTTAGAATAAAGGGACGTCCCTTCAAAACAGAGATGAGGAGGAATTTCTTCAGCAAGAGGGTGGTGAATCTGTGGAATTCGTTGCCACAGACGGCTGTGGAGGCCAAGTCATTGGGTGTATTTATGGTAGAGATTGAAAGGTTCTTAATTGGCAAGGGGGTTAAGGGTTATAGGGAGAAGGGGGGAGAATGGGGTTGACAAAAAAAATCAGCCATGATTGAATGGTGGAGCTGACTCGATGGGCCGAATGGCCTAATTCTGCTCCTATATCTTATGGTCTTATTAACATTGGATAAGAAATCCGACAGCTTTAAAGGCAACAAAGCCACTAAGTTGTTTGGTTAGTCATTTTATTTTCTTAACAAAGATGAAATAAGCAGAAGCAGAAAGACTCCAACCAAATTTCAAATTATAATTGGATAATATAAATGAAACCAATGCAAGTGGTATACTACTGAACGTCTTCCTGCAGTCCTGTGACATTAGTGGGAGCCTTTCCTTCATTTTTCACTTTTCAGCCAGTGCGATGTTACATAATGAGCTGACGTTCGAGGCAAACATGACATACGCCAAATCAATCGATGCACTAAACTGAGGTGGAGACATCCGTTGGTCTTAATCACTGTCACACCACTCAGTGAAATAAAAACTTGTTCTGCTCAGTCTGGCCAGTGGGAATATGAGATTATTCAATTAATCCAAATAGCTCAGATCATGGCAAGAAGTAATTTGATTGAACTCAAATAAGAAAAACGCCTTAATTGTAATCTGCTGTGCACCCAAAATTGTGATCTTCACCTTGATTTGGTTTTGTGGTATTTATCTAAATCCCAAAACATTGTTGTGAGACTGTCTCCATTTGTCCCTCCCTCCCCCCACCTCCCAAATATAGGAAGGAGCTGGAGACAGCTATTATCAAACATGCTCTTTTCTCGTGCCATCTGTTGTAGAGGCATTGAAGAGGCCAGTGTCAGAAACATCTGCTTGACACGCTCAGATTGTTGACCTTCCTTTGTTTCTCACCCAGTCTATTGTGTGGCAAGATTTCAACTGGAAGTCATACAGCAATGTAAAACACTACCTGCACTCCAAACAGTCATTTATATCAAAGGTGTTCAAATGGGAACCACAAAAGGTCTCCAGAGTCACCAGGTTTCTCCCTGTCTATCATCAGGAGTCTGCATTTTTTCCATATTTCTTGGCAGATGAGCTCTTTTTTCCATTTGCTGCATGTGACAAATTGTGGCTTTGATGGATTATATTATGAGGTTCTGTTTTTGCTGGTCACGGTTCGTACAAACTTAAAAAAGGTTCACTCAAAAAGAAAGTAGCGCAAGCTTTTTGTTACACATTTAGATGATTTGGATATAAAGGGCATGTATGTGCTTAAATTGGAAATCTGTTCTCACAGGCCTGGTCAGATTGTGTTTAAAGTCAGTTACAAGTGCACTTTGTCCATGCACCATTAATCACAGCATTATGAAGACAAATGTACTGTGTGAAATGATATGGCCCAGATTTTGCCAAGAGTGACACACCACCCACACTCATCACTCAGGTAGACAATTGTCCAACACTTACCTTATTCTTCAGGGTGAACTTGCTGGTTGAGAGCACATCTCATTCAGCGAAGACTTGTGGGTTTCCATAGTCTTTTCCGATGTAATCAGGTCACGTGGCCAAGACAGAAGAAAGCCCACCTACAAAACGCTGAGATGGTAAAGCCCTTTACCTTGCTTTGCTGTATGTCAAAGCCATCAAGCTTTTACGACGCAGTCAAAAGATGAAAACATTAAAATACTTAAAAAAGTTATTAACAATGAAAGAAAATTAAACACAACGCACAAAATGCCGGAGGAACTCAGCGGGTCAGGCAGCATCTGTGGAGGGAAATGGACAGTCGACATTTCGGGTCAAGACCCTGAACCGCTGAGTTCCTCCAGCATCTTGTGTGTTGTTCCAGATTCCAGCATCTGCAGCCTCTTGTGTCTCCAAATAAAATTAATTCACCTACAAACATTTTTAAATCACTAAATATATTATACCAAGTGCAAATAATTTTTAAAAATCTAACTTTGCCTTTTACTTAACTCTCTTTCATAAAGCCTCCATTCACATGAATGGGTCTAACCAGGTCCAGGATCCCTGTGCAGACTCAAGCAAGGATCCTTTGGCAGATTTGGAACTGCCACATTCAGATACACACATTATTAGACAGACTAGGGTTGAGAGCTTCGAGTTCCTAGGAGTGAGCATCACCAACAGCCTGTCCTGGTCCAACCACGTAGGCACCACGGCCGAGAAAGCTTACCGGTGCCTCTACTTCCTCAGGAGGCTAAAGAAATTTGGCATGTCCCCGTCAACTTTCACCAATTTTTAATCGATGCACCATAGAAAGCATCCTATCCGGATGCATCATGGCTTGGTACAGCAACTGCTCTGCCCGAGACCACAAGAAACTACAGACAGTTATGGACACAGCCCAGTCCATCACGGAAACCAGCCTCCCCTCCATGGACTCTCTACACTTCCCACTGCCTCAGTAAAACAGCCAACATAATCAAGGACCCCTCCCACCCCAGACATTTTCTCTTCTCCCCTCTCCCATCAGGCAGAAGATACAAAAGACTGAAAGCACGTACCACCAGGTTCAAGGACAGCTTCTATCCCACTGTTATAAGACTATTGAACGGAAATCTTATACAATAAGATGGACTCTTGACCTCACAATCTACCTCATCGTGGCCTTGCACCTTATCGTCTACCTGCACTGCACTTTCTCTGTAACTGTAACACTTCATTCTGCATTCTGTTATTGATTTCCCTTGTACTACCTCAATGCACTGATGTGATGAAATGATCTGTATGGATGGCATGCAAAACAAAATTTTGCACTGTATCTCGGTACATGTGACAATAATAAACCAATTTACCAATCTGCATCCAAAATGCCTGTACTTGTTGGCAATTTCTGGCCCGATGTGACAATCATTGTTTGAATTCAGAAGGCACTGTTCAGGTGGAACTACCGTGGTTTCAATTTGCTGAGTTGAAATTAAATTGAGGCATTTCAAAGAGATCCATTTATTTCATGTAATTCATTACAAAGCAGGTTTACTTCAAGGCCCGGCATTGCTGAACTTCAGGGACCTTTCAAAGAGCTAATGGCTTCTATTGTTAAATGCAAAACCTTTGCCCTGGCATAAAATGCAACATCTGGTTGGGATAAACACAAAACTTTATCAGTGTCAACCACAAAGATGCTGAGCAGAACTGGTAGCTGCGTGTAATTATTCTCAAGACCCACCAGCTACATTGATGATGCTGGAGGAAGAATACTCTTTGACCTTGTGCGGATCACCATCAAGTTAGTCACTGTAACTTGTTTCAACTACATCCGGACAATCGTGTAAGTGATTTTCCAGTCTGAATGTATAGACCTGTCTTTTTCTTTGAAATTGACAGCAGCTCCCACCCACTGAAGTAATCATCACAAGAGCATGTAGAATTTTGAGCACAGGAGGAAAATGGTTTTGTTTTCTCCAAGTGTTTTGCTTTGTCCTTGTGCTTCCTTCTATTATCCATCCCACTGAGTCATTCAGTGCATCCATTTGCTTCCTCTTCCCAGTTCAGACGACGTGTGAGACTTTAGCAATCCGCCCTCTCTATCTACATCATAGTTTCCCAAATGGAACAAGAAAGACGAAAATCCAGAGTAAGAGACACAATTTTGTACACCACCAACAACAGCAACTTGAATTTATATAGCACCTTCAACCTTGCATTATCTACCACTCACTTGACACTAGCCCAAATGAAGTGGGAATTTGGACTATGTAAGAACACGAGGCATTAACCCATCCATGTCAAGAGACAGCAGCAGGATATATCGGCTGTCTCTAGTTACTTATTAGGGGATGGGGGATTTTATTTAGTAGTTAAACATTTTGCAGTAACAATTCGACAAGCTTGGCAACGGACTTTCTGGTAAAGGACAATGAAAGAGATTCAAAGTCAAAGTCAAGTTTATTATCAGATGCACAAGTCTATGTGTGCACAGGTGCAATGAAAAACTTACTTGCAGCAGCATCACAGGCACATAGCATCAGATAAGCAATGTTCACAAGAAAAACAAATTAACCATAAATTATACACAATTTTTACAAGAAAGAACACAATTAGAACAAAACAAAACAAAGTCCATTTTAGTGCAAAGCGATCAAAGTGGTCATAGTGTTGCTAAACTGTAGTGATTAGGGTTTTACTGGTTGGTTCAAGAACCGAATGGTTGAAGGGAAGTAGCTGTTCCTGAACCTGGTGGTGTGGGATTTCAGGCTTCTGTACCTCCTGCCCGATGGTAGCTGCGAGAAGATGGCATGGCCCGGATGGTGGAGATCTTTGATGATGGATGTTGCCTTCTTGAGGCAGCGTCTCCTGCAGATACTACCGATGGTGGGGAGGGATTAAGCACATTATGATCTTGAGTGATAACAGCACATCCATGGAAAAGATGCCAGACTTAAATAGCCTCTGTGTTAGTGGAGATAATGGGGCTCGCTCAAGGGGTGCAGCAGAGAAAGCTTCCCGGGGTAATGCCAGAGTAATCTAAGGCCTAGAAAGGTCAGCCGCCTTCCTGAGAGATGAGACGACCATGAGGCGAAAGTGTGGGACCTTCACATATGCTGATCACGCAGGGTCAATGGTAGGAGAAACGACTGATCAAGATCTCAACAAGATGCTGGATGAACTCAGCAGTCCAGGCAGCATCCACGGAGAAAAGCAGGCGGTCAACGTTTTGGGTCAGGACCCTTCTTCAGGACTGAAGATAGGAAAAGGGGAAGCCCAATATATAGGAGGGAAAAGCAGAGCAGTGATAGGTGAACAAAAGAGGGGAGGCGGGGTGGGCACAAGGTGGCGATAGGTAGATGCAGGTAAGAGATAGTGGTAGGTGGGTGTGGGGGAGGAGGGGAGAGCAGACCCACAGGGGGATGGGTCAAAGGTAAGGAGACAGGTGGCATGGGGGGAGGGGAGGGGAGGAGAGGAAAAGGAGAGAGCTCTCCAGCTCCTCGCTCATGTGCTCACTCAGACTTGATTCCATTTCTCTTTTTTTTGCTCCTCTACATCAGTGAGACCAAACGCAGACTAGGTGACCGTTTTGTAGAACACCTACACTCCGTCTGTAACCGTGATCTGCATCTCCCCGTTACCAGTCACTTCAACTCCCCCCTCCCACACTATCACTGCTATGTCAGTCCTCGGCCTCCTCCACTGCCGGGAGAATTCCAAGCGCAAACTGGAGGAACAGCCCCTCATTTTCTGTCTTGGGACCTTACAGCCTAACATCATAAACATCAAATTCTCCCACTTTAAGTAAACCAACAACCCTTCCCCCCCAACCGTGCCTCTACGTTTCTTCCCTTTCCCAGCCTCTCTCTCTTTTTTCTCCTCACCATTTTTTCCTCTCCTCCCTTCCCCCCATGCCACCTGCCTCCTTACCTGTGACCCATCCGCCGGTGGGTCTGCTCTCCCCTCCTCCCCCGCACCTGCCCATCACTATCTCTTACCTGCATCTACCTATCACCACCCTGTGCCCACCCCGCCTCCCCTCTTCTGTCCACCTATCACTGCTCTGTTTTACCCTCCGATATATTGGGCTTCCCCTTTTCCTATCTTCAGTCCTGAAGAAGGGTCCTGACCCGAAACGTTGACCGCCTGCTTTTCTCCACGGATGCTGCCCGGCCTGCTGAGTTTCTCCAGCATCTTGATGTTTCTTTCATCTAGATTCCAGCATCTGCAGTCCTCTGTTTCTCTGATCAAGGTCTCATTGACCCACTGCCGATAACTACATGTCTACACTGCATGAAGATGCTGTGACCTGTCTTTGATTGTGTCATAGAGTCATACAGCATGGAATGGGCCCTTTGGCCCAACTGGTTCATGCCGACCAAGATTCCCATCGACGCTAGTCCCATTTGCCCGCGTGACTTGTATTTGACCCAAAGAGTGGACAGTGTGAGTGATCCATCACACCACAGCAACATAAATAAGGGAACAAGGGCAGATAGCCAAGTCTTGGTTAAAGAGGTCGGGAGGGAATTTCAATTTGTTTTAAATGGGAGAGAAGTGAGGTAAGGAGAGGATTTCAGAACTTATATTGAAAGTTCCATTAACATTTCTTCAAGTTACTGTAATTACTTTGGGGATTTTATTTTTCAATTGCTTATTGTGGTGAGTTCAGTTTTAACAATAGGCTATTGTGGACCAATGAGTTAAAATTTGCAAGGTTAACTGTGAGTAGAGCATTTTCAAGGCTGGAGGAGCACAGCACATAAAATCATACGTTCCCAATAACTACACTGTGCAAGATCTGGGAGAATCACAGGGCATCTGGACTTAAGCTGCCAAGTCCTGTGAAGGTAAAGCATCTGATGAGAGTACTTTTGGATATACCCAAGGATATAATGTCATGATTGATGTGGTACAAGATTGAAGAAGGTGCGCCAGGGAAGTAAGCAGGCACCTGTGCTTCCCTGGCTAGAGCCCAGCCACCTGACCTGAGCCCAATGGAACCCATCAGCTTCCTGTCAGCCTGGGTCGGGTGAGGTGCCTTTTCTGACAAATATTTGGGTTCGAGTCAGGTCCTCGTTCTGTACTGTGTCCAGGTCAGGATGATTTGCTCATGTGTCCTCTTGTTCTTGATCAATATTTGGTACTTTATCCTCAAAGGATAGATCGTCTGAGATCGCTCTACTTAGGGCGATGATTAGGTCGGAGCAGGTTTTGAAGACCTACAGGGCTACACCCAGGTACTCCTGGGAGGAGGTTGCCAGGGAGATCTCTGTGAGGATGAGTACAGTCTCTGAATGTCCGTACTTTGGGGAAGCCGGCAATGGAGACAAATCCCCATGCCCACTCTCCTGCTCCCGGGGGCTTGAGGAGAAGTAGATGAAGTCTCCTTGCCTTGAGCGTGGAGTTTGTGTGACCTCCCTAATGCAACAGTGAGCAGAAAACTGTGAGATGTGGCAGAGACGCAGCAGCCTGGAATGGTCCTGAGGTCAGGAAGCTGAGACTGACCATGACCCTGACCTTCATAGACCAAACAGTCACAGCACAATGGGAGGTTGCATATGGGGTCACAGGAGGTCAGAGGTCTCAGTGGGGACAATGACTTCAGGCTGAGTGCTGGCCTTTTAAATGGTTGTTCTGTGGGTAAAGCTGCACTGTCACTTTTCAGTGAAGACGAATTGTGTGGGTTGCACTACTTGCTGTCGGCATTCCTTGGGGGAGTTTTATGCCAGAAAAGAAGACACAAAAAAGGCAAGTGAAAATCCTGCCATAAATTCAGGAGTCAAATGTCCCAGTGAGCTCATTTTGCCCAACACAAAATGTACAAAGTTGATCTACTTCAGGTTAAGATGATTTCCAACTGAACAATGTTTTTTTTAAGAATTATGTGAGGGAATGTCTTGGCCATTGTGTCTTGTTAAGGAACCAGATTGTTCACAATGGGCAATGTAACGGTTGAAACTATATTGCCTTGAATGTTTTCTGGAATGTCCAAGTCCATAGTTCCCTGAAAGTGGCCATGCAAGTAGATAGGGTGGTAAAGAAGGTGTATGGCATGCTTGCTGTTATTGGTCAGGACATTGAGTATAAAAGTCAGCAAGTCATGTTGCAGCTGTATAAAACTTTGGTCAGGCTGCACTTGGAGTATTGTGTGGAATTCTGGTTGCCCCTTTACAAGAAGGATGTGGAGGCTTTGGAAAGGGTGCAGAGGAGGTTTCCAAGGATGCTGCCCAGATTAGAGGGTATGAGCTAAAAGGAGAGGTTGGACAAACTTGGGTTGTTTTCTCTGGAGCGACAGAGGCTGAGGGGAGACCTGATAGAAATTTATAAAATTATGAGAGGCATAGATAGAGTAGACAGTCAGAGTCTTTCCCCAGGGTGAAAATGTCAAGTACTAGAGGACATGCTGTTAAGATGAGAGGGGGAAAGTTTAAAGGAGATGTGTGGGACAAATTTTGTTTTACACAGAGAGCGGTGGGTGCCCAGAAGGGGCTGCCAGGGGTGGTGGTGGAAGCAGATAGGACAGTGGCTTTTAAGACACATGAACATGCAGGGATTGGAGGGATATGGATCACATGCAGGCAGAAGCAATTTAGTTTAATTTGGCATCGTGTTCAGCACAGGCATCGTAGGCCGAAGGGCCTGTTCCTGTGCTGTACTGTTCTGTGTTCTTTCCTTTCTTGCCATGAACTCAATATTTTCATGAAACAAAATACAGAATTTTGTAATTTAAAAAAAATTAGATATGAATAGGGAATACTGTCACTGCCAATGAACCAATAAAGCAAAAGTCTTCGGGCCAACTTGTTTTGTGTGGAATTTATATAACAGCTATTTTACTGTGAAAGTGATTTAGCTGTGCTCTGGAATTCACATCTTGTACCTATCACACCAGCCTCTCTTTCCTTTCCCTTCTTTGCATCATAAGAAATAGAAGCAAGAGTGGGCCACAAGCCCTGCTAGAAGTTGGTTCAACCTCCATCTGCTTGGCAAAGCAAAAGTGAGCAGAAAATGGGGGAATGCGAGGGGGCTCTTTGGGGGTGATGATTAAATTTGCTTACCCCCTACTTGGTGACACCTAAATATGATCAGTGTCACCTGGAAAATATTTCACTTTGTGACATCAAGTATTATTTATAAAGGGTACTGCACTTCCAACATGTTCTGCAGTAAAAATTTAATGAGTACCATATCCCAAAGCCATAATGCAGTACAAATCAAATACACGCTCTGAAAGCTGTGAAGAAAATTCATTACTTTGTGAATTAGTGCCCTTTAATGCATTGACTCCATGGCATTTAGAAAATTACAAAGCTTTTACAAATTTTAGCTGTTTAACAACTTCACAGCCAGACAGCACCATGACAACATAGTGTGTGTCTGCACACCATCAATAATGATTTAAATCTGACATCAAACTACATAATAATTTCACAGCCATAATTATATGTAGCACAAATACATTTTAGTGTGTTCCTAGTTCAGTTCAGTCCCAGTTCTACTTGCTTTATCCGATTTTTACTTAGCATGACATAGAGGCTATTCAGCCCGTTAAGTCCATACTGGTTCTCAACAGAGCAATCCTATCAGTCCCATTCCCTCCTTATTTTCTCTGCAGTCCTTCAACTTATTCCCTTTCACATGCCAATTAACTCCCTCCAGATTCTATCACTAACCCACACACTAGGGGCAACTTACAGCGACCAGTCTGCATGCCTTTGGGATGTGGGACGAAACCAGAGCACCCAGGCAGTCACAGGGAGAACATGCAAACTCCACACAGTCAGCATCGGAGGTTGGGATCGAACCCAGGTTGTTAGAGCTGTGAGGCAGCTGCTCTACCTGCTGCATCACTGAGCCATCTTTTCCACCAAAAGTGAGGATGTACAGTCCCATGTGATGTTCTTTGAAAGCACCACACTTTTTCTTTCTCTTCGCATGCAGCTCTTTTCAAACAATTGGTGTATCTCAATTTAAATTCCAGGTGTGTTTTTGCTTTCATTGTTAGTAGTGACTATAGAGGGTTCATTCCAAAATGAGGGGAAGAAATTAGCTGCAAAGTCTTTCAGGCACTTAGCTCTCACTGTCTTTGGAACACCCACCAAGAGCCAGAGGCCTAAAGTCAAACCTGGGGCTCCAAGTTCATGATTCCACCAAACATTCTGATGCAATGGAGCCAGAAAAAATGGAACATTTGGGAATCCCAGAGCCCCTTAACATCCTGGTTAGTAATACTGATACTGGGTACTAATACACACAGAGAATCGTGGAAACATACAACATAGAAATGGGCCCTTCTGCCCCACCTCCTCCATGTCGACCATGCTGCCTATCTATGCTGATCCCATCTACCCACATTTGACCCATATCCCTCTAAACCTTTCCAATCCAGGTACCGTCCAAACGCCTTTTAAATGTTGTAACTGTACCTGCCTCCTCCTCTGGCAGCTCATTCTCTGTGTGGAAAACTTACCTCTCAGGTCACTTTTAAATCGTTCCCCTCTCACCTTAAAGTAAACAGTTACAATAACAAGACATACTTATGAATCGCGCTCTGCTTGGAATGATTAATTTTTGGAAATTGTGGAGAAAGTAACACATTTTAAAAACTAGGTGTTTTTCGAAATGAAATCATGCAGTTTCTATGGTAATGTTGAACAGCCCTCAATGAACATGTCCAATGACCTGGTCTTTGACCTTCCCCTTCAAGTACCTCATTAAGTTTGTGATTTCTGCCACTAAAGTTCCAATTTTGAACTTACTGCAGATGTTTATTCCTTGAAAACCTGAGGGGAAAACTGGGATTTTTTTTAAACTGACTTTTGATAAATGTTGGTTGAATTGGCCCAAGATTGGATAGCAGTTCTTGAAAATGCAGAAATAAATGTACCATCACAAGTCTTAAACTCAATACACAAGACAAAACATTTATTTTAAGTTCTGCTTCCTCCTCACTGCAACAACTTCCTCAGACATGTATCCTGCTGGGAGCAGCACAGTGGCGCAGCGGGTAGAGCCGCTGTCTCACAGCTCCTGGACACCCGGGTTCGATCCTGACCTCTGGCAATGTCTGTGTGTGGGGTTTGCACGTTCTCCCCGTGACTGCATGGGTTTCCCCCGGGTGCTCCGGTTTCCTCCCACATTCCAAAGACGTGGGGGTTGGTAAGTGAATTGGCCGCTGTAAATTGCCCCTAATGTGTAGGTGAGGGGTAGAATCCTGGGGGTGGGGGTTGATGGGAATGTGGGGAGAGTGGGTTATGAGGGAATAAAATGGGTTAGGGTAAGATTAATGGAAATAGATGGTTGATGGACAACACGGACATGGTGAGTCGAAGGGCCTGTTCCCGTGCTGTACAACTCGAAATATTATTTCAAGTTATTCTAAAGAAGTAAACTGAGAGGTTGTAGAATTGAAATCAGTGATTTTCCTTTGAAATTTGATGGCATCAATGTGAAAAAAGCAACGTAAAATGGCCTCACCTCATACTGGAGTCAATGAAAATAATTATCAGTGGGAGCTCTGATGGACAGCTATTGTTCCAGATGAATTTTAAGTTCATTGTAAGACCACAGAGCATAAGACCTAGAAGCAGAATTAGGCCATTCGGTCCCTCAAATCTGCTCCATCATTCGATCATGGCTGATTTATTTTTCCCTCTCAACCCCACTCTCCTGCCTTCTCCCTGTAACATTTGACACCCTCACTAATCAAGAACCTATCAACCTCTGCTTTAAATATACCCAATGACTTGGCCTCCACAGCCGTCTATGGCAATGAATTCCACAGATTCACCACCCTCTGGCTAAAGAAATTCCTCCTCATCTCAGTTCTAAAGGGACGTCCTTCTATTCTGAGGCTGTGCCCTCTGGTCCTAAGCTCTCCCACTACTGGAAACATCCTCTCCACGTCCACTATATCCAGGCCTTTCAATATTCAGTAGGTTTCAATGAGATTCCCCCTCATCCTTCTAAACTCCAGTGAGTACAGGCCCAGAGCCATCAAATGTTCCTCCTATGTTAACCCTTTCATTCCCAGGATCTTTCTTGTAAACCTCCTCTGGAACCTCTCCAACGCCAGCACATCCTTCCTTAGATATGGGGCCCAAAACTGCTCACAATACTCCAAATGTGGTCTGACCAACGCCTTATAAAGCCTCAACATTACATCCTTGCTTTTATATTTTAGTCCTTTCAAAATGAATGCCAACATTGCATTTGTCTTCCTTAATACTGACTCAACCTGCAAGTTAACCTTCAGGGAATCCCCCACTAGGACTCCCAAGTCCCCTTGCACCTCCAATTTCTGAATTCTCTCCCCGTTTAGAAAATAGTCTATGCCTTTATTCCTTCTACCAAAGTGCATGACCGTACACTTCCCTACGCTGTACTCCATCTGCCACTTCTTTGCCAATTCTGCCAACCTGTCCAAGTCCTTCTGCAGACTCCCTGCTCCCTCAACACTACCTGCCCCTCCACCTATCTTTGTATCATCCGCAAACTTGGCCACAAAGCCCTCAATTCCGTCATCCAGATCAGTAACATATAACATGAAAAGTAGCGGACCCAACACCGACCCCTGCGGAACACCACTAGTTACCGGCAGCCAACCAGAAAAGCCCCCTTTATTCCCACTCTTTGCTTTCTGCCAGTCAGCCGATCTTCTATCCATGCTGGTACCTTTCCTGTAACGCCATGGGCTCCTATCTTGTTTAGCAGCCTTATGTGTGGCACCTTGTCAAAGGCCTTCTGAAAATCCAAGTAAACAACATCCACTGACTCTCCTTTGTCTATCCTGCCTGTTACTTCCTCAAAGAATTCCAACAGGTTTGTCAGGCAAGATCTCCCCTTAAGGAAACCACGCTGACTTCAGCCTGTTTTATCAAGTGCTTCCAAGTACCCCGAAACCTCATCCTTAATAATGGACTCTGACATCTTCCCAACCACTGAAGTCAGGCTAACTGGCCTATAATTTCCTTCCTTCCATCGTAACGTCATTATGATGGAAAGAAGGTCACTGACAGAGCAGCTGAAGATGGTCGGGCCCAGGACACTGCCCTGAGGAACTCCTGCGGTGATGTCCTGGGGCTGGGATGATTGACCTCAACAACCACATCCTTGGTGTGATGTATGACTACAACCTCTGAAGTGTTTTCCCCTCAATGCCCATTGACTTCAGGTTTGAGCAGCTTTAAGTTCCTGGGTGTCAACATCTCCGAGGATCTGTCCTGGGCCCAACACATTGATGCAATCACGAAGAAGGCACTTCGTTAGGAGTTTGAGGAGATTCGGTACATCACTAAAGACCCTTACAAATTCCTATAGGTGTGCGGTGGAGAGTGTTCTGACTGGTTGCATCACCGCCTGGAGCGGAAGCTCCAATGCACAGGATCGCAAGAGGCTGTGGAGGATTGTAGACTCAGCCAGCTCCATCACGAGCACAACCCTCCCCGCCATCGAGGACATCTTCAAGAGGCGGCGCCTCAAGAAGGCGGCATCCATCACTAAGGGCCCTCACCACCTGGGACATGCTCTCTTCACATTACTACCATCGGAGAGGAGGTACAGGAGCCTGAAGACTCACACTCAACGATTCAGGAACAGCTTCTTCCCCTCAGCTTTTGTATTCAGCTTTTGCTCTTTTTTGGAAACAGTTGACAACATTTGCAAATGAATACTTCTTGCTCTTGCAACAAAATGCAGGAGCCAATGAGAATTAGCAACAGGAGGAGGTCATTTAACCCCTCAAACATGTTCTGATCTTGATTTAGAACATGGCAGATCTGTATCTAACTCCACCTCCCTGTCTTAGTTCCATGTACCTCTTGCCTCAAAAATCTTCAACCTCATTTTTTTAAAAAGATTCAGTGCTCCCCCCCCACAGATTTCCACTACATCCTGTGTGAGAAAGTGCTTACAGATATGGAATTTCTATGTTTTTAAGGAAAAGGCTTAGGCACAGGAGTGAAAATGTCCAAAATCATGAAACCTTATGCAAAGAATGGCCTAATACATCTGGATGAGATACAGACAAGACTCTACAAGAAAGCCCTCAATAAAACCAGTTTCAGAACTTACTGGGTGCAGTATAACTCCTTATGAAGTGCCTCAAGGTGTTTTGACATGTTAAAGATGCTATATAAATGCAGGTTGCTGTTGTTTGCTATGCTCCTGGAGAAGCTATCTGTGCATTAACCTTAAAATATAACTGTCATCAACACACTAGTGAGTGGAACTCTATTCAGGCAGAGGAACGGTAGTGTAGCAGTTAGCATAACGCTTTACAGTGCCAGCGACCCGGGTTCAAATCCGGCCGCTGTCTGTAAAGAGTTTGTACGTTCTCCCTGTGTCTGCGTGGGTTTCCTCCGGGTGCTCCAGTTTCCTCCCACATTCCGAAGACGTACGGGTGAGGAAGTTGTGGGCATGTTATGTTGGCGCCGGAAGCGTGGTGACACTTGTGGGCTGCCCCCAGAACACTTTATGCGAAAGATGCATTTCACTGTGTGTTTCGATGTACGTGTGACTAATAAAGATCTCTCTCTCTTAACTGGAAGCTGGCAGTCCCTGACACAAGCCTCTTCCCTGTCAAATTTCTGGCCCCTGAGTTGGAGCTCTGCTGCTTCTTGCCCGCTCCAATAATTGTTTTTAGCCATGCCTGACCTGGGAGTTCCTGCACTGACACAACTCTGCATGCCAAAAGCAAAAGCCCACCCAAAACCATTTATAAAACAAAACATAAGGAAATAGCATTTATCAGGGAATTGTTTCAAGACTGTGATCTAATCTGAAGGTTCAGAACATAGTCGTAAAACCACTCCGAGTTTATTGCTGTGTCTGATCAATGTCATTGCAGGTTTGTAACTCATTCTGAGAGAGCCATTATTCAGCCTTTATACGCCCCGTCCTCCCTCTCGCAATCCCTCGAACTCCCAGTGAAGGACCATGCCACACATCCTGCAACTCTGCAGAGCCGCAACCAAAGAGCATCAAGCATGTTGGGACACCAACAATTTCTACCTGAAGGACATGACAACCAAGCACACAAATGTGCAAAACCATGATTATACATGCATGCATACGCAAACACGTGCTCGTGTGCGTGCACACACATACAGACACACACAGATACACACACGCAAAGACACACATAGACAGACATACACTCACACACACACATATACACACAGACACACACACAGACACACACACACATACACATACGCGCGCGCACACACACACACACATACGCACGCGCACACACACACACACACACACACACATGCATGCTTTTGCAGCTCATACACGATCGTACACACTGTACCCACTATCCAGCAGGAAGCCACTGGAAGTCCATCAGGAGCAGGAACTTGACCGTTGATGTTTGCCCTCCCCCTGTAGCCAGGAGATACTATCCCCTCCCAAAATTTCCATCTCATCTTGAAGATTTTAAACAAGAGCAAGCAGAAGAGTCTGGGCCAGCTCTGGACAGGACCAGTGGCTTTCCCAGTGAGTTGTACACGGCCCAGTGGGACTGGATGTGCCCGGACCTGCTGGAAGTGTACAACGCTGTGCTTCTGGCTGGCAGCATGTGAGAGTCCATGAGGAAGGGCAGCATCACCCTCATCTACAAGCAGGTGGGGAGGAGGACATCAGGAATTGGAGACCCACCTCACTGCTGAATGTGGATTACAAGATCCTGTCCGAGGTCGGCAGCAATCGGATCAAATCTTTTCTGGAACAGGTGATCCGCCTGGGCCAAACCTGTGCTGTACCCTGTAGGAAAGTCTCAGACAGCCTTGCTCTGCTCAAAGATACCATCACATACGTGTGGGACAGGGGGAGTGGGCACCTGCCTGGTCAGCTTGGACCAGGAGAAGGGCTTCGACAGAATATCACACACATGCATGATGGACATGCTCTTCGAAATGGGCTTGGGGAGGGAATCAGAAATTGGATCCAACTGCTCTACAAAGCATTGGTGGTTAATTCAAATTAACAGACAGGAAATGAAAGGTTTCCTCATTAAATCTGGAGTTAGGCAAGGCTGCCCCTCTCCTCTGGCTGGTTAGTGTGTGGCATTGAACCTTTTGCTGAATCCATTAGAAGGATGTGGGCATACGAGGGGTAACGGTGCCAGGCAGTGGGGCGTGCCCAGGTCAAGGCCTCCCTGTACATGGGCGATGTCACCATCTTCTGCTCGGACCCACGGTCAGTCCACAGATTGATCAGCACCTGCGACCAGTTTGAGCTGGCCTCGGGGACCAGAGTCAACCACGGCCAGAGTGAGGCCACCCTAATGCCCTGCCTGGCCTGACCAATCCCCTGTTCCCTTTACCCCCAGGTCCAACTACGTGAAGGTGCTGGGAACCTGGATCGGGGGAGCTGGGTGTGTGGCAAGAATTGGCTGGAAGGGGTAACCGAGGTGAAGCAGAAGTTGAGAATGTGAGAGCGGCAGTCCCTCTCAATGTCGGGCAGGAACCTGGTCATCAGGTGTGAGGTGCTCTGGGTATCGCTGTACACGGTGTTGGTGTGGCCCATACCCCGCTCCGCCAACGTGGCACTCACCCGAGCTGTCTTCTACTTCATCTGGATATCCAAAATGGATTGTGTCCACAGGGATGTGATGTACAAGTCTCCAGAGAAAGGGGGGAGAAACGTACCCAGCGTAACCCTCGTCCTGATGGCCCCCTTTGTGTGCGGCTGCATCGAGCTGTGCTTCGAGCCCGAGTATGCAAACATCATGTTGAAGTTCTACCTGTTCCCGGTGTTGTGAAGGACAGGCCTGACCTCGATGCGCTGGAACACTCCATCCATTTGGACCTGTCAGCACCACCCGTCCCTCGGAGAAAAGTTTCTGTGGCCAAACACCTTTGACCACAAGTCCGTCAGGCAGCGGTCAGCACAGAACGTTCTGCAGGCCCTGCGGGAGAAGGACACGGTGGATCCTGTGGGATGGTTTCCTGAGCGGACTGTCAACGTCACTTGGCAGAATGTCTCATCGCCAGAACTCACCAACAAGCACCAAGACCTTGCTTGGCTGGTGGTGAGATGAGCCCTTCCTATCAGATCCTTTCTTGTACAGACAGCAGAACAGCAACAGAATGAAATATTCCACAACAACAAGGCCAGAAGGTTGGCACTGAAAGGATTCAACTACACTAAATATTGATGCCAAGTAAATAAAGAAACACCATTAGCAGGCCATGTGTCTATTCCCTTGGGCAGGAAGACACTGTTGAAGTGTAAAAACGACTGTATGGTTTTACTCAAGCGTGCCTGATGTGTGGAGCCCAGGTGATTTCGGAGCTCCTTCTGTTCCTCTTTAGTGACCTGTCAGATCATTAAACTGGGAGACCCCTTCAACTGGGAGAAAAATCACTGAACACATTGTGTTTCAAAAGCCTTGCTTTCTAGGCAGCACCTAGACGTAGGTTAAACATCACTAATTCATCGCTATATACTAAAAGAGCAGAAATTGGTCAAACAATATTAAAATAAAAATAACCTGCTCTCTGCATAGGAATCTGCATCAATCATATTGACTCATCACCCTCTAACCATGACTTCCACTTACCCTTACAACGTACAGGGAGGCCATTCAGCCCACATTCATGTGCCTATCTAAGAGCATCTTAAGCGCCTCTATCGTACCTGCCTCCACCACCACCCCTGGTAGCGCATTCCAGGCACCCACTGCTCTCTGTGTAGAAAAACTGGCCCCCTCCAGCCCCAGTTCTCTCTTCTCCCCCCTCTCATCAGGCAGAAGATACAAAAGCTTGAGAACACGTACCACCGGGCTCAAGGACAGCTTCTATCCCGCTGTTATCAGACTCTTGAATGGACCTCTCATACGCTAGATGATGAACTCTTGATCTCCCAATCTACCTCCTCAAGGCCCTTGCACCTTATTGTCTACCTGCACTGCACTTTCTCTGTAACTGCAACACTATATTCTGTTTTCTTTTTACTACCTCAATGTACTTATGTACGGCATGATCTGTCTGGATGGCACACAATCAAAAGCTTTTCACTGTATCTCGGTACATGTGACAATAATAAACCAATTCCAATTACAATGCCTTTGATAACTGCCCAGATAATCTTTGAACCGGTTTGGGTCCAAATCCTGCATGTGTCTAATCTTCTGGAGCAAAGAACTGGATCAATATACCACCAATAAGGAGGTTGTATAGTTTTTAACAATATGTTTTGATAAGTAAGTTATTGATTCATATATTCTGCGCTAAAAACTTCCAAAATGCTCTAAGTATGATGACAAACATTTTGGGCTGGGAGACCCACTGAGAATCTTCTTCCAAAATTTTTTGGAAAGACAAGCAATGTTAACTGAAAATGTACCTCACCTCCATAAAAAGTCAAGGAGATCACGAATTGTGAAGTTTTGCATCTAGAGGAAAAAATTAAGGAGGTGGTGTCAAACGGGAACTGTTTGGTCACAGATAAAGCAGCATTATAGAAATGATTTAACAGCCACTGAGGCAGCATAAGTTCACCCGGATCTTAACAGAGGTGAGAGGTTACAGATGTAAGGAGTGATTTAAGAAGCTAGGAGTTGTTTCACTGAAGCAAGGAAGGTTCATGGGTGACCCAAGAGAGATCTTCAAGATTATGACGGGTTATAAAAGGGAAAATATGATAGATTATGCCCCTTGGTTAGCGATGCAGTAACAGGAGATTCCTATCACAGCTGCTTCACAGAGGAAAGAAAATCGAGGTGAAGTTATTCTTCTTGCGCCTCTTCTGGTATCCAGCTTACGTCTGGCCCCCACCAATCACTCTGATTGCAATTAGTGTCAAATCAGAGAGTAAAAGTCAGAGAAGCATCAAAGGAAAAGCACGTCGCATCAGCAGCCAACCCTGCCGCTTCATTTTCAAGTCTGGTCTGAAGCTGAGCAATCTCAGCAGTGTCCACAAATTAGAATATGCACCAGTGATTTATTTTTGACACAAGTTGGCAGCAAGCAAGTTGGGTTACCTTGGAGTTTCCAAAACTTAAATGGCAGTTTCTTGGTCACTGAGGTTTGCTTGCAACATATCTACTGCACAAGAATGAGTTGGTCCTTGGTCAACACATTTGGAATCCTGAGATGGAGTTAATCTCGCTCTCCCTCCATCAGTCTCCATTTCACCTCAATGTTTTTGTTTCTATGTGTACTTCTTTCTCCTTGACTTTGTTATGCCACACTTCCTTTGAATAGTTCAGTTATGAACACCTAGTTGATGGAGGAAACCCAATTGTTTTCCAAATGGTTAAGCTGGATATGATTGGGTAACAAGGTGTTTGTTTGCTTGCCCATTGGCTGTGGAAAGGTGGCTTGCCTGAAGGATGAACCAATGGTGGGAATTTGGAGGCGGGACAGACGGAGGAACACGATCAAGTGGTGAAACAGGAACACGCAAAATGTGAGGTGTCTGTCTGCCTGGTGAGAAGGGGCTGTTGCCTAGGAATAACTGCAAAGCAGCTTCTTAAAGCACAGTTTGGCCTGGATTTTGATGATCCCAGTCCATCCTGAAACCCTCCTCACTTGTTAGAGTAACATTTCTCATTTGTAATATCCTCTGAGCGCTTCTAACTAAATCATAGTGTGATGATATTCTGCACAGGCTTTTATCAAGTTAAAGTAATGGCTGCATAAAAATAATACTCTGGAGGGAGGCAACCATTACAAATGGCCAAAGTCCTTGCTGATTGGAAACTCTGGCCTGGAATTTCTGCATGCCAAGAAAGGTGAGTTATACTGACAGTGTGGGGGGGTGTCTCCTCCAGCAATACTATCGTGCACCAGACCCAAGGCCTTGCACTCAGCTGGACAGCCCCTGCGTAAGCACAAACAAAAGCCTTTCTTTGATGTCATACCTTGGAGAGGTATTGGAGGAAGTCCAGGCGGACATCAGGGGTCAGTTATGCATTCAGGGGGACAGGGTACCAGTGAATGGGGTGGGCTGAGGGCATGGGGGGGGAGTGGTGTTGGTGGGCAGGGGTCAAAGGTGTGACTAGGAGCCTGGGCAACAGCAGCAACAAGGTGGAGCTGGGCTGGAGCGAACACCAAAAAAGAATTCTTCGTAAGCAAGAAGGTTAATGCTTTGGATAAGGCTGGTCCCTTATAGCGAACACAGAAGCAAGCCTCAGCTGTCTTATCAAGACCTTGTTTCTGTGTGAATGGCCCTCTCTGTTTTCAGGCCTTGGATACACAGATTAATATGGCACAAGTCCCGTCAAAACAGACATTGCACACAATTTGACTTCACTGTCTGCACCATGATTTGTTTTTAAGTATACTGTCTTAAATACACACAGCAAACCCCCTGCTTACATCTCTCTCTCTCTCTCTCTCTCTCACACACACACACACACACACACACACACACACACACACACACACACACACACACACACACACACACGGAAAACAGTTCTCCCCCTACTTGCATCATACACACATGCACATATACACACAAGCCCCTCATAGACACATCCACAATCATACACACAAACACACACTATCACATCTACAGTGATGAAGTGCTTTGAGAGGTTGGTCATGGCTAGAATTAACTCCTGCCTGAGCAAGGACCTGGACCCGTTGCAATTTGCCTCCTGCCACAACAGGTCTACGGCGGGTGCAATCTCACTGGCTCTCCACTCGGCTTTGGAGCACCTAGACAACAGCAAAACATTCATCAGGCTGCTGTTTATCGATTACAGCTCAGCGTTCAACACCATCATCCCCTCAGTACTAATCAACAAGCTTCAAAACCTGGGCCTCTGTACCTTCCTCTGCAACTGGATCCTTGACTTCCTTATCGGGAGACCACAGTCAGTGCGGATCGGTGGTAACATCTCCTCTTCGCTGATAATCAACACAGGCGCACCTCAAGGATGCGTGCTTAGCCCACTGCTCTACTCTCTCTACACTCATGACCGTGTGGCTAGGCACAGCTCAACCACCATCTATAAACTCGCTGATGATACGACTGTTGTTGGCAGAATCTCAGATGGCGACGAGGAGTGAGATGGATCGGCTAGTTGAGTGGTGTTGCAACAACAACCTCACACTGAATATCAGCGAGACCAAGGAACTGATTGTGGACACCAGGAAGGGGAAGTCTGGAGAACACACACCAGTCCTCATTGAGGGGTCAGTGGTGGAAAGGGTGAGCAGCTTCAAGTTCCTGGGCATCAACATCTCAGAGGATCTATCCTGGGCCCAACACATTGATGCAATCACAAAGAAGGCACGCCAGTGGCTCTACTTCATTAGGAGTTTGAGGAGATTTGGTCTGTCACCAAAGACTCTTGCAAATTTCTACAGATGTACAGTGGAAAGCATGGTATGGAGGTTCCAATGTGCAGGATCGAAAGAGGCTGCAGAGGGTTGTAGACTCAGCCAGCTCCATCACGGGCACAACCCTCCCTGCCATCGAGGACATCTTCAAGAGGCGGTGCCTCAAGAAGGCGGCATCCATCACTACGGACCTTCACCACCCGGGACATGCCCTCTTCTCGTTACAACCATCGGGGAGGAGGTACAGGAGCCTGAAGACCCACACTCAATGATTTAGGAACAGCTTCTTCCCTTCCGTCATCAGATTTCTGAATGGTCCATGAACCCATGAACACTACCTCGTTATTCCTCTTTTGCATGATACATTTATTTTTGTAACTTATAGTAATTTTTATGTTTTTATGTCTTGCACTGTACTGCTGCTGCAAAACAACAAATTTCATGACGTACGTCAGTGATAATAAACCTGATCCTCATTCTGATCACATACACAGTTATAAACACGGTTATAAAGTCTCACACACATTGTCACACACCCCACCTCTGACATCCAAAGATACATACAAACTGTATCACAGACACACACACTCGCACGCACACGCGCGCGCTCACACACACACACACACACACACACACACATTACATACAGACAGGAATACACAGTTGTTGACAATCTTTCACAGATAGTCACACATGCAGCAACAGGTCACAGACAAACTTGCACAAATGTACACATGCACGCACACAGTCATACACCCTACCGTATTTGCAACAAGCACCGGTTTACTCCAAAGCAGTTAATATTGCAAGTAGTTTTCATCCAAGTGACTGCTTACTAAGTGACAGTTACTAAGAGTTAACAGTTTGCAACACAGTTAAACTATCTTACAACACTACCCAAAAGTACAGTAAGTTATTCCCTAAAAAACTTCTGCAAAAGCAAAATTTTAAGGAGAGTGAGACCATGGATTGAACTAACGTCACTTCACCAATGATCAGTCAATGTTAACAATATTTCAACAGATTGGGGTGACCCCAAAGGGTCAGGAGAATGGAAATTTCAAAGCACTACCTGTGCTAGAGGCGATTGTTATTTCAGGCACATATGCTGCAGATCAAAGCTGCAGTATCCCTTTCCAAATGTAATTGTCAATTTCAGGTCAATTTCAGGCAGCCATGATCATTAACAAGCGGTGGTCTCTGATCTTATGTTGAAGCAGACTCAGCAGTAAACTGGTGTCACAACACAAGCAAATTAAGCAGCAGTTCTGATCTGATGAAAGCATCATTGATCCATCTCATATTATGTACCTGAATAAATCCACATTTGACCAGCAGAATTCACCCATAAAAAATGTTGAACCTGTTGGGATCAATACAATTTTCATCTCTGTATTTCAAAAACGCAATAGCAAATCTTGAATCTCTCTTAGATACCAAAGCAAACCCTTTATTCATTCTCAGGGTATTGATGTTGCTGGCAGTGCCAGTATTTAATGTCCATCCCTAGCTACCCCTGAACTGATAAGGGATTTAAGGATCAATCATATTCCTGGGTCTGGAGTCACACATAGGCTAAACTGGATAAGGACAACAAATTCCCTTCCCTGAAAAATATGAGTGAAGCAGATGGGTTTTTCAAAACAGTAGTTTTCAGTAGTTTTATGGTTGCCATTATTGAGACTTGATTTTTTTTAAAATTTGAGATGTATTTAATTATTCAGATGTAAACTTCTCAACTGCAATAGTGGAATTTCATGTCTGTAAATCATGGGCAATTCTGGATTATGGACACAGCTCAGCAGATCATGTAAACCAGCCTCCCCTCCATGGACTCTGTTCACGCTTCCCATTGCCTCGGGAAAGC
The DNA here is from genome assembly GCF_009764475.1 of Pristis pectinata. Classification (NCBI taxonomy): domain Eukaryota; kingdom Metazoa; phylum Chordata; class Chondrichthyes; order Rhinopristiformes; family Pristidae; genus Pristis; species Pristis pectinata. The sequence goes on from NC_067450.1 coordinate 8,384,487, forward strand.
AGCCAACATAATCAAAGACCCCTACCATCCTGGTCATTCTCTCTTCTCCCCTCTCCCATCAGGCAGAAGATATAAAAGCTTGAGAACACGTACCACCAGGCTCAAGGACAGTTTCCATCCCACTGTTTTAAGACTATTGAACAGACCTTTTGTACAATAAGGTGGACTCTTGACCTCCCAATCTACCTTGTCTTGACCTTGCACTTTATTGTCTGCCTGCACTGCACTTTCTCTGTAACTGTAACACTTCATTCTGCATTCTGTTATTGCTTTTCCCTTGTACTACCTCGATGTGATGAAATGATCTGTATGCATGGCATGCAAAACAAAGTTTTTTGCTGTTCCTTGGTACATGTGACAATAATAAACCAATTACCAAACTTAACTACATGGCATTGCTGCCAGAGCCTGTATGTGAGCCTAGCAGACACCCAGAACAGATTGGTGAGAGAGGTTAAGGATAAGTAAATAAAGACTATTTTCATACTGTGTTTGGTTAAAACTTTTATAGTATCCAGAAGGTGTTGTGAAGGAAAGAGAAAAAAGCATTTTAAAATTTCACCATTTAAGCAACTGAAAATATAAAAATCAACTAATATAAATTGAATCTTGAATTGCTTAGATATTAATGCCAGTAAATTTAACTGTTTACAGTCATTTTTATTGATGGTTGCACACTTCTGATCACAATATGCATGGATACATTTCTGTGCTTGAGTGGGACATAAACTCATAATTTTCAAGCGCCTTAGCTACTGATCCAAGGCTGACATTACCCGAAAGTGATTGACAGGTGGAAATGGCTGCTTAAGCCTTTAAAACAACTGGATGTTGCAATACAATATTTTTGGATGGGTGAGTTAAGATGGGCTGAGTGGCCTTGTTCATTTGTGATCTGACCTTACCCGTGATGTGATTTCCTCTACTGGATGAATAGAATCAAGCGCCTCCACAATTTTGCCTGAGCATTGTTGAGGAACACCCTAATTATGATGGTAGACTCTGAGCTAAGCCTCTAACCCTCTGTCCTCTCCATCACTAAGTCCAACTGTTTCTGCATCAATATAATAGAACCCACCTCCCCATCACTTCCTGCTGAAACTCTCATCCATGCCTTTGTCACCTCCAAACTTGACTATTACAATACTCCACTGGCTGGCTTCCCACTTTGCATTATCGAGGTGATCCAAGCCTCTGTTGCTTGCATCTTAACTCACATGTTCCATCACTCCTGTGCTCTCTAACTGGCATAGAGCCCTAGTTCAGCAATACCGTGATTATAAAATCATTATCTTTGTTTTCAAATCCAGCCATGATCTCATCCTTCCCTATCCTGATAACCTCCTCCAATCCGTACAACCCTCTGAGAGCTCTGTGCTCCTCCAACTCTGCTCACCCCTGTTACTGAGAGCCATGCCTTCAGCTGCTGAGGTGCTGAGGACTGAATTCCCTCCCTAAACCTAACTCTTCCTTCACATTGGTCCTTAACTAGCCTTTAGACCAATGGTTCTAGTATCTCCTTATATGGCTTCATGTCAAGTATTGTTCGATAATTGCTCCTGTGGAGCTCTTTGGGACAATTTACTGCAAGATAAGCACCATAGTAATAAAATGCATGTTTTATTTTGGTGATATGGTATTAAAGCCAAGGACTAATCAGACAATGCACATTAATCTTTTGGGGAGGAATACCTCAACCTTTCAAAGCTCTGGGGTATTAATTGGATAGCAGATAATGGAGATTTCACCACATGGCATTCAAAGTTATTTGGAAACTTGACTCAGAGTTAGTAACCTTGGCAACTAAAAGGGAGGGATCAGGTCAGGGAAAAGTGTTTGATGAAAACAATTTTCTTCAAATCTCCAGACAAGGTGGAGTTTTACTGGATTTGTTGATGGTCTATAACTCTTCTAGGGTGGAAGTGAACATCACAGCATTAATATATTTCAAAAGAATTCAGTTTTAATACCGTTCTGCCTTTGAAGATGCTCCTCATCATTGCTGCATGAGCCCGGATAGATCTTTAAATTTTATCTATCAATGCAAACAGCAACCAAATGCAAATATTCCCATTAAATTGAATTGAAAGCATGTGGTGCTATCTTAAATGACATCTTAAGTTCAGTCAGACCAAAGCTTCCTTCATTAAAAAAAGAGTGGCCTACACATGCTTGAAGAGCTCTGTCTTGTAAACATTGGTGGGGAACTGACAATTCAGTGATGGAAAAGCACAAATGGTAGGTTCCACTCACTGAGGTCAAACAGCTATGGACCACATTGTTGGTGATAGTGTTCGACACCAAACCAGACTCTTTTCTGCTGTTTAACTTTGTAGGGAAGGACAATGTATGATGATCAGAGATAGAGCAATCTCAAATAAAAACTGAAAGTGCTGAAAATACCCTTCGACCTGAAACATTAACTCCGCTTCTCTTCCCACGGACCTGCTGAATGTTTCTAGCATTTTCTGTTTTTATTTTAGATTGCCAGTATCTACAGTTTTTTTTTTGATTTTCACTGACAGAGCAATGTTGTTCTGCAAACAGCAATAAATATACAACAGGGACGGAGACACAGAATTTTAGAAATCACACAATTGGTCAACTGCAAATTCTCCCTGCCAGTTATCATTCAATTTTGGTATAAAGTTTACAGGAGGAAGTGTTAACATGGTGTCGATTTGTCTCAATTCAATGCCTAAACCAGAGGTAACACACGAGATGCTGGAGGAATTTAGTGGGTCAGGCAGCATCTGTGGAGGGAAATGGACAGTCGACGTTTTGGGTTGAAGACTGGGGTCTCAACTTGAAACATTGACTGTCCATTCCCCTCCACAGATGCTGCCTGACCCACTAAGTTCCTCCAGCATCTCGTGTGTTGCTCCAGATTCCAACATCTGCAGTCTCTGGTGTCTCCTAAACCAGAAGGTTGAGGGCTATTTATGCATGAGATAAACAATGTCAGAATGTAACCACATAAAACAGGGAGCCAGTCACACGTGGTTACACTTCAACATTGCAGTTTCCAGCACTCTCTCCATTCTAGATATCTAGGAACTTTCATTTTGTCCACATGGTCTTTCAAGTTTATCCATTAAACAAAGGATGAGAGAGAAAGAGGGGAAGAGAGAGAGAGAAAGAGGCAGGGAAAGATAGATGAAGAGTGAGAGAGAAAAATGGAGAAAGAAAGAGAAACAGGGAAGGTGAGAGAGCACAGATGAGGGTGTGGGGAGATAACAAGAGAAGGAGATAGAGGAAAAAGAGCACAATAGAAAGTAAAAGGAAAAAATCGTCGAGTGATACAGCACGGAAACAGGCCCTGCCAACCATCAAGTTGGCTGTCCATGCCAACTGTCAAGTACCCACCTTTACACTAATTCGAACCAATCCATTTTATTCTCCCCACATTCCCATCAATTTCCCACAGATTCTCCAACCCACCGACGCACTAGGGACGATTTTCCTACAAAGTTGCACATTTTTGGGATGTGGGAGGAAACCCACACAAACATAAGGAGAACGTGCAAACTCCACACAGACAGCACCGGAGGTCAGGATCGAACCCGGGTCGGTGGAGCTGTGAAGCAGCGGCTCTACCCGCTGCGCCACCGTGCCGCCAAAACTGGTTGGGGTTGCCTGGTAACATATTATGTGGCATTTTTTTGAAAATATAAATAAACTACATTAACTCATTCCACTTTATCTATCTTACCACAAAATCATTATTAAAAATGATTAATTACAATACACTAGCAATTCAGCCAAACCTAACACGCCACATAAAAAGAAGCAAACACTTGCCAGGTCTGGTTTCAATGCATGAAGGGAATAACCTCTCTCGAACTTGGTTTGCTACCAACCCATGTGCAGGGAAACCTTTACTACCTTGGAGTCTTAAATGAAAGAAATTGCATTAATGGAGCACCCTTCCCATCCTCACTATATCCGAAAGTCCTTTACAGCCAATGAATAACTTATGGATTATTGTTATATGGGAAGTGTAGCATCTCAAATGTGAGCAGCAAATTCTCACAGACATGAGAAAAATGATAAGTTACTTTGTTTTACTCATGCTGTTTGAGGAATAACAGTTGGCCAGAACACCAAAGGAGCACCAAAGGAGCACCTTGCTTTTTATTGATCTATCCCTCAGGACCTTGTACAAGCTGCAGATATTCTTTCCTAACAGTTTAACATCCTTTCCAAAAGACAGCACCCGGGACATGCTACACTCCCTTGAAGAGACACCAGCTAGATTAAGTGCTTTGGTCCTGGAATGTCCCAAGTTAACACTTCCTCCTGTAAACTTTATATTAAAATTGAATATGTTTGGAATTGAAGGGAAGGAATTGGAAAACTAAATAACAAATGCACAGCAAATTTGACATTGTCTGAGGCAAGAAATGGCCGATTTATGCTTCAGGTGGAAAATCTTCCTTAGAATGCTCTCTCTGGACTTTAACAGATTTGCTAAGTTCTTTCATTCAGATTTTCACTCCTTCTACTTTGAGTTTAAAATTCTGAACTCAAAAGATTTGTCAGAGGAAAAATAAGAGTTTATCTTCTTCAAATTTTAATTGGCGCAATTTGCAGCCTGACTGCACTCGCAGCTGTGGCAGTGGTCTCTGACTCTCTCTGACCGCTGCCTCAAGCTTTGCCCGTCAGGACTCCTACATCCACCAATCTTTCACCTCCGTACCAAGCTTTCAATCTGTTGAGCAAAGTGATCAATTGACACTCGCACTCAGCACTGATTTCTGTGGCTGTGATTTAACTGACACAAGCTCACAAACAATGAAAGAGGCCTCCCTGATCCAGTTGTGCACGTCACTCCCATTTGCTTGAATAGAATCACAACAGTGCGGCAGTGCAGATACTCATAATTTATAGCACGTGGCTCTTTTAAAACTAGGGATGCTCCTTAACTTCAAAGACAGGCTCTGTTGTTTATTAGAGGGTAAGAAATATGTACTCACTCCCATTAACCATAAATAATTTAATACCCTTCAATGCAATTTAACGGTGTCCAAATTCCATATGATACACATTTGGCACTGAGAACTTCACTAAATCACCAACATGAACTACATGATAATAGTGTGTGTGTGTGTGTGTGTGTGTGTGTGTGTGTGTGTGTGTGTGTGTGTGTGTGGGCGCACGCACATGCGCACGCGTGTGTGGCTCTGTGTCTGTATTTCTGTGTGTGTTTTTCTGTGTGTGGGCATGTATGTGTGTGTATATGCAGGTGTGTGCGTGTGTGTGCACATGCGTTTTTGTGTGTGTGCGTGTGTGTGTATGCATATGTGCATACATTTTTGTGTGTGTGTATGCATGTGTGTGTATGTGTGAGTGCACGTGTATGTGTGCATACGTATGTGTGTGTGTACATTTTTGTGTGCGTGTGTGGGCATATGTGTGTGCATATGTGTGTGCATATGTGTGTGTATGTTTTTGCATGTATGTGGGCATATGTGTGTGTGCATATGTATGCGTGTACATTTGTGTGTGTGTGTGTGAGCATGAATGTGTGTGAATATGTGTGTGTATGTTTTTGTGTGTGGGCATGTGTGTGTGCTGGTGTGTGCATATGTGTGTGCATGTGGGTGTGTGGGCATGTGTGTGTGTAGGTATATGTGTGTGCATCTGTGCATGTAAGTGTGTGTGAGCATGTGTGAGAGTGGAGAGTGTGTGCATATGCACAGGTGTGTGTATGTGCAGGTGTTCGTATGTGCATGTGCGCGTGCCTACGTGTGCGTGTGTGTGTGTATGTGAGTGTGTGCGTGAGAGTGGAGAGTGCATGTTTGTGTGTGTGTGTGTTTATGTGTGCACACATGGGTTTGTGTGTGTGTGTCCGTGTGTGTACGTGCATGTGAGTGTGTGTATATGTGTGCATGCATGTGCGTGTGCATGTGTGTGTGTGTGTGTGTGTGTGTGTGTGTGTGTGTGTGTGTGTGCACGTGTGTGTATGTGTACTTATACTGTATATAGAAAGCCAAGAGTTCCCTGCAGATTAGCTGCAGATTATTCCTCAGTAAGTAACTGTAATCGCTTTATTGAAAGCTTCAACAAGAATTAATGGCTCAAAGCTCTCTGGCAATCTAAGGTCCAGCAATGGTGCAGAAATACCCACCCTCTCCCTGAAAACGTTTATCGTCTAAACTCCATTACAATTCTTGCCAGAAATGGCCATGTGAGCCGGAAAAATCGCAACATTTTCGAGGGAATAGATAAAGTCACTTGAAGAAAAATATTCACAGGCACAAGGAAAGTTTCAGACCGTTAGAATGAATAGTAGCAAGGGCATGATGCGCTCAATGGTTTCCTCCTATGCTAAAATGTAAATGGCCATCTTCCAAAAGGGAAAAAAATTGGTTAATTCATTGATAAAGTAGAAAGGGTACGATATAAATGCAAAACACTGCAGTTGCTGGAAATCTGAAATAAGACAGAAACTGCAAGAATTATACAGCAGGTCAGGCAACATCTGTGGAGAGAGAAAGAGAGTAAACATTTCAGGTCAATCCTGAGTAATTCCAGCACTGTCTGTATAATTTCAAGGTTTGGACCCTGATTTGCACCTTAAAGGTACCAAATGCCCAGCTCGGATATGTGGTGCTGCCATCCGGTGGAGGGTGAGAGGAAAGATTGCAGTGACATCAGGAATAGTCGGCCCCATGTCCATAATTTTCAGGGCACCTACCACCCTGTTACTGTTGAGCAAGAGGCTTCAAAATCCTTTCCACCCACCCTGTTGGAATGCAAAAAAATGTGAGCTTGTCTCACTTGGAAGCATTTTGGCTTCTGAATCAGCAGGTGACATTCTCTCTTCTCCCCCCCCCCCCTCCCATCGGGCAGAAGATACAAAAGTCTGAAAGCACATCCCAGCAGGCTCAAGGACAGCTTCTATCCCGCTGTCATAAGACTATTGAAGGGTCCCCTTGTATGATAAGATGAACTCCTGACCTCACAATCTACCTCATCATGGCCCTTGCACCTTATTGTCTGCCTGCACTGCACTTCCTCTGTAACTGTAACACTGTATTCTGCATTCTGTTATTGTTTTCCCTTGTACTACCTCAATGTACTGATGTGATGAAATTATCTGTATGGATGGCATGCAAAACAAAGTTTTTCACTGTACCTCGGTACATGTGACAATAATAAACCAATTTACCAATTTACATCGTGAGTTCAACCTACACTGCAGGACTGTGGTCACAGAAATTAGGGCATCCATTGTGCATTCCTTATACATGTGGGATCACTCTTCTTCCCGTCTGCAGCTACTTCTTTACCTCCATTCTTCGAGTGTACTGGTCAGAAGCAAGCAGCAATAATAACTTGAATTTACATAGAACCTTTTCAGTATCAAACCTCTGCAAGAGCAACTCCATCCCTTGGTTCTTCTCCACAGCCTCGCAATTCTTTACTCTCTCTCCACCTCAAAGGGCAGTGGGAGCAGAGACTTTGAATATACCTTAAGCAGAGGCAGAGATATTCTCAATTAGAAAGCGGGGATAAGGTTTGATTTGAATGGCACCCTCACCTCTTGACAGCCAGATTTGTCTGCAAAACTCAACCAGTGGTCTAACCATCGCACATCACAAATTGAAGAGCGTTTGACAGAACAAACTTCAAATTGCATTAAGTTGCTGTGATCAGTTGGCATCATTTCTGCCTGGTTCATGCAGATTACAAGCTGTGTGGCATTTGCCTCCCGTAATCTACTGACAAACCAGTAATGATGAGGGCACCTTTACTCCTACAGAGCTCATTAACCAATCAGCTTCAAAGAGCAAATGAAGGGTGATGGAGGATTGACATCAAGATTATATGGCCTTTCACTTCAGGTGCTAGGAAATGACAGGACGATGTTACTGTATCAAGCTTGAACACCAGCAGGGGAATTTGATATGAGTGAATTCAGCAGCAGATCAGTAGCATTGTGTACAATAGTTTGCAGCCAAATGCCCACTGTGGATATTAATACACGACCGTGGACTCACTGTAAATACTAGCACACTCCCTGGGACCCTCGGTAAGTACTAACATACTCTCCAGGGATCCCCTGTGGATACTGACACACTCCTGGGGACCCCCTGTAGATACCGACACACTCCCCAGGACCCCCTGTAAGTACCAACACACTCCCGGGGCCCCGCTGTAAATACTGACATACTCCCCAGGACCCCAAGATCCCTCTGTACATCTCGTTTAGTTTTTCAATAAATTTTGTATGGCTAAGCTACAGGTCAAAGTAAGTACATAATTGAAGGTGGAAATATGCTGCCCTTCCACTAGCTTGACCCTTGTCGAGCGCTGCCCAGTAGATACGAACTAAACTCAATGCAGAAAGTTAAATCTTGTCCATTTTAAAGTTTGTAATTCATGATGTGATGTGCTAATTGCTGCCAAATAACCTCTCTGATTCTAGAAATTTATGATTACATCATTCCTAGAGATTATCATTCTTTTTATCCATGGGTCTCCAGGGCAGAGAGTTCGACGGACTTACAATGAAGGAATCTTGCCACACTCTATCGTAAATGGACGGACCCTTTGTCCTGACACTGTGGTAATTGGTAATTGGTTTATTATTGTCACATGTACCAAGGTACAGTGAAAAACTTTGTTTTGCATGCCATCTAGACAGATCATTTCATCACATCAGTACATTGAGGTAGTACAAGGGAAAACAATAGCAGAATGCAGAATGAAGTGTTACAGTTACAGAGAAAGTGCAGTGCAGGCAGACAATAAGGTGCAAGGGCCATGACAAGGTAGATTGTGAGGTCAAGAGTTCATCTTATTGTACAAGAGGTCCATTCAAGAGTCTGATAACAGCAGGATAGAAGCTGTCCTTAGGCCTGGTGGCACGTGCTTTCAGACTTTTGTATCTTCTGCCCGATGGAAGGTGGGAAAAGAGAGAATGTCTGGGTTGGGTGGGGTCTTTAATTACGTTGGCTGCTTTCCCGATGTAGTGAGAAGTGTTGACAGAGTCAAAGGAGGGGAGGCTGGTTTCTGTGATGTGCTGAGCTGTGTCCACAACACTCTGCAATTTCTTGCAGTCTCGGGCAGAGCAGTTGCTGTACCAAGCCGTGATGCTTTCTATGGTGCATCTGTAAAACTGTGCCCCCTGGTTCTGGATTCTCCAGCCAAAGGAGCTGCCTCCCAGTATCATACTCAGCACCTTTTTGTCCCATGTAATCGTTGCTCATTCTTCCAAACTCCATAAAAAGGCTGATTGTTTTTGTCAGTTTTCCACCCACTTCTACACCCCACACCTCACCCTACCTCCACTAACTCCTTTGGACACTGTTCACACACAAGCCAAGAAGGGACGGTCTAATTGACCACAGATGGCATCACAGGCAGATTGAATGATGTCCCTGGCAGACATACACTCCGGGCTCTCAATGGAGACTGGATGGTGAATCCCCAATGAGCAGTTGGCACTGGGAATCCTGCCTGCTTTTTCACCAACTGAGCTCAACTTTAACATCACAAGTCCAGTCTCTTACACATTATCCAGTGAGACCTCCTGTCAAAAGCACACACCAGCTAACTTCAAAATAATTCTTTGCATGGCGGATATATAACTGTTAATGAGGCAAACGCACACACACTTGGCTCTGTCTGAAGTTGATTGAAAATTTATCATTTAAGTCTGCAGAGTGCCTAGAAATGAAACAGTGACAAGATTAAACACTGCAGTCACTCAGGCCAAGGGCTGGATATAACACAGACCTCCTTTGGCATATATATTACCCTACTGGTTGCCTTCAAATACATCAAAATCATATTTATATTGACCTACATGTGCCTTCTTATCATTATGGGCATCTCCAAGTGAGATTGTTAAATTGAAGGACAGCTTTTTAAACTACATTAAACTGCAGACTAGATTCAGACTGAACTTTGTTTTGTGAGGAAGCCTCGACAGCCATTAGGCAGAAAAATTCAGCATCTGGCATGGATTTGTCTGGATAACATTTCCTCTTTTACACTTTAACATCTGATGGTTAACACACTATGCCTTCTGACTGTCTAATCTTCAGTAAAAACATTTTACTTTATGAGATGCAGCTTGATTTGGAAGCAAGTGTTAAAAGATCCTCCCTGTATATAGGTCACACATATGTCAGCCATAACAATATATCTGTTTTAGCGAGGATTGCATTAGAGACATTCCCTTGATTCCAGTGAGTGCCTGAATCAAGATTATAATTTATGTCTCTAATGCAATTCAGATTTTAACCTTGGGCTTTCTCATATTGTCTCGTCCTTACACTGCTTGCAACCAAGACACATCTCTCCCAATCTCCGCCTTGCTAATGTAAACCTGTCTGCCTGTACTGCACTTTCTCTGTAACTGAAACACTTTATTCTGCATTCCGTTATTGCTTTTCCATTGCTTACCTCAATGTATTGATGTGATGAAATGATCTGTGTGGATGGCATGCAGAGCAAAGTTTTTCACTGTACCTCGGTACATGGGACAATAATAAACCAATTTACCAAATCTAAGTTCCCTTTGCATTCATTTCCATGTGCATTCTGGCTGCTCCAAACCAGAGCACAAAACTTACATCTCTTTTTCCCTTCTCTCCAGTGCCCACACAAGTCACACCAGCTTCCACTCCCTCCTCTTGGATACTTTTGCTCCCCCACCCCTAACCCTAACCTCAAACTACACTGCACTTTTCCCGTCTGACTACCCCGCCAAAAATGCTGGACCTCCCTACCTAACAGTACCTTCACCAGAAGGACTGCAGAGAGCCAAGAAGACTACTCACCAGCATCTTCTCAAGGGCAAATGGGGAAGGGCAATAAATGTTTCTTGACCAATGTGCTAAACCCACCAACGTCCTTCCTGTCCAGCCACCATTGACTATGCCCAGATACCACCAATGAATCATCAATCATTACTCCTCTCCACACTTTCCCCTGGACCATCCATTCATTTGCACACAACTGTGGCCATCTGTGACCTCATCTGGATAGCTGTACAACAACGTGACCTTGACTGTAACTTGACTCATGGTAGACACCACTCCCCTCACAATAGGCTCCCCACCTGCTACACCTTTCAACATCCCATGTACAGTAGCAAGTAGGTAAGTCAGTCAGCTAGCATCCATTGATCTGGAGTCATGAGTTCAAATCCCACCACGGCCACTGGGAAATTTAAATTCAAGTAATTCTGTACATCTCGAATAAAAATCTAGTCTAGGTAATGGTGACCATAAGGCTATTGGATTGTCGTAAAAACCCATCTGGCTCACTTGGTTTGGCCGATATGTGACTTCAAATCCACCAATTGGGTTGACCCTTGGCTACAAAGGCCTAGCAATTAGGAATGGACAATATATTGGCAGCAATGCATATATGCTGTGAATGAATAAAGAATAATCTGTGCTGCCTAAACTGTTGCAGTTGTAAAGTGGCCTTATCTTGAAGTCACTCCTGGGACTGCCCTCTGAATCAGCTGACATTTTTTCTGTTCCTTTAAACAGGTCCCGTTCCCCCCTCCCCCATCCCCTTTGGGCCCTGTATCTGAGGAAGGATGTGCAGGCCCTGGACCGTGTCCAGAGGAGGGTCACAAGAATGATCCCTGGAAAGAAAGGCTTAACGTATGAGGAGCGTATGATGTCTATGGGCCTGTACTCAATGGGGTTCAGAACAGTGAGGGGGGGGATCTCATTGAAACCTTCCGGATACTGAAAGTCCTGGATCGAAGGGCACAGCCTCAGAATAAAGGAATGTCCCTTTAAAACTGAGATGAGGAGGAACTTCTTCAGCTAGAGGGTGGCAAATCTCTGGAATTTGTTGCCACAGACGGCTGTGGAGGCCAAGTCGCTGGGTGTATTTAAGGCAGAGATTGATAGGTTCTCGATTGGTAAGGGGGTTAAGGGTTACGAGGAGAAGGCGGAAGCATGGGGTTGGAAAAAAATCAGCCATGATTGAATGGCGGAGCAGACTAGATGGGCTGAATAGCCTAATTCTGCTCCTATATCTTATGGTCTGATGATCTCTCCCCATACTTTACTACCTACCCATGCTTCATGCCAAATTTCCCATCCAGTTAGTTTCACTAACCTCCACCTCAACTCTGCATTAAGTGATCCTTGGGAGATTATAACTTCCATCTTGATTCACCTTTGTCCTCTCTGCCCTCCATGCTCCTTAAACGTTTCCCAAGTCAGTATCACTCAATGTTTTCTCTGGAGCGTCGGGGGCTGAGGGGGAGACCCGATAGAAGTACATACAATTATGAGAGGCATAGATAGACAGTCAGAATCTCCTTTCCGGGGTAGAAATGTCAAACACTGGAGGGCATAGCTTTAAGGTGAGAGGGGGGAAGTTTAGAGGAGATGTGTGGGGCAAGGTTTTTTACACAGAGAGTGGTGGGTGCCTGGAACAGGCTGCTGGGGAGGTAGTGAAAGCAGATAGTATAGTGGAGTTTAAGAGGCATTTAGACAGGCAGGTGAATATGCAGGGAATGGAGGGGTATAGACCATGTGCCAGTAGATGGGATTAGTTTAATTTGGCATTATGGTCAACACAGATATGGTGGGCTGAAGGGCCTGTTCCTGTGCTGTATGTTCTATGAAGTGCTCTGCGTTAATAACTCCTGGAGCCAGTTTAGAATTATCCACAACTTGGTACTCAGAACTCCCTGTCAACATTGAGAAGAAGCCCTGACACCAAGATGTAAATAAGAACTGACAATGCAGGTCAGCAGAGCTTTCATTTTCTTAGTCTGACACTCAATTTTCCAGAAGCAATTTAAGTACCCAGATACATAATACATCCATTCTTCCGTTCCACTAACGGCCATTAGCTAACTCAACATGACGACTGCTGTGGAAATGCACTCTTCGTAACATTCACTTGGCTTTTCCAAGTCAGTGTCTGTAAGCCCAACAAGTCCACTTTGGCATCATTTTAAAAAAAATCCTCAGTGTTACTCCAAACAAATAAAGCAGTGAATTCTGAATTTCTGCAGTTAAAACTGTTCAAGAGCTGAAGAGGGAACAATACTTTTTCAATAGATAAAGTAAACCTACTAAAAGTAGCAAGACTTTTTTACCTAATGTCTAATTCCACTGCTGCACAGATATTTTATTGACACTGTTACTTTCGAAGGGCCAGTAGGACTGGAAAATGAGAGCAAGTCTAGTAATGGAGGGAACTTGCATTTGCATTCTCTTGTTCCGTAGCATCTGTCCGACTGATCCATCACAGAATGTCCTAGAGACCTTGATGGTGGATGCTGTTGCATGGTTCCCCGAGCAGTCAGTTGGCAGAATGCCTCATCGCCAGAACTCACAAACCAGCATCAAGACCTCGCTTGGCTGGCATTGAGAGGGGCCCTCTCCATCAGATCATTCTTGCACAGTTGGAGTCTCACTCCCACCACACGCTGCTCTCGAGGTGGCTGTGGTGCAGACGAGACGATCGTCCACCTACTCCTGTGCTGTGCATTGGCCAAGCTCCCCCTTCCATCAGGGCAGAAGGTACAAAAGTTTGAAAACAGGCACTACCAGGCTCAAGGACAGCTTCTATCTCACTGTTATAAGACTTTTGAATGGACCTCTTGCACAATAAAGATAAACTCTTGACCTCATAATCTACCTCGTCGTGGCCCTTGTACCTTATTGTCTGCCTGCACTGCACTTTCTCTGTAACTGTAACACTTTATTCTGCATTCTGTTATTACTTTTCCCTTTGTACTACCTCAATGTACTGATGTGATGAAATTATCTGTCTGCATGGCACAAAAAGCAAAGTTTTTCAGTACACCTTGGTACATGTGACAATAATAAACCAATTACCAATTACCAGCTCCAACTACCCAAAAGTGCTGAGGATCTAGTTTGATGGGATTATCCCAGACCTGGACAAAAAATGTTCAGTGGAACAAACTACCAAGACCAAATACATGCTGCTGGGAGGAGTGAATTGTACCTCAACGTATCCATCAGGACGTTGATGATAAGCTGCTGCTGAGTGACAGTTTGCTCTCTGCTGCACAAGCCCAGCCACTCTCCCACCTTCAGAGTCACAAGCACCCAAGCTATCTTCCACTTTACTTAGATCTCCAATAGAATGTATGGCAGGGACAACATCTACAGCATTTCAGCAGAAAGAGGAAGAACATCCCTAATACAGACCTGCGTGGCAGGTGCTTCAAGAGGTCTGTAGAGCCCTGGTACACAAACACAAAGTCTTAGGAAGTTCCAAAGTTCCAACCATGGCCTACTCTGAGAGGACTGGGTGTAGCCATGTCAGCTAAGTGGACACAGTATGTCCAGGCACTGAATCCATCTAGGGAATTGGATCTAAATTATTACTCTTACGCAATAGAATTATCTTTGCAAAAATTAATTTAGCCCATTCAAGTTGTCCTTTAAAAAAGGACTGTCCTGAGGAATGTCTGGTAGATCGCAGGGAGATCATAATTTTAGTTGCAGGACAAAGGGAGATGCAGAACAGTTTGTTGGAATAAAATCCAGGCTAAATCAGCAGAACAGAAAAAGAGCTCCCACATCCATTGTATAGCTTTCCACTTCAGACAAATCAAGATACATGGGTTTGAACACATAATAGTCTACTGAATTGTTCATCAGTTTATTCAGAACAACCTGATGTAGTCAAAGCTTTTATACTAATTGAAAATAGTGTTCTGATTTGATAATGGATTATTTATGGAATTCATTGCCACATACAGCTGTGGAGGCCCGATCATTGGGGGTGTTTAAGGAGGAGATTGATAAGTATCTAATTAGTCGGGGTATCAAGGGATATGGGGAAAAGGCCAGGAATTGGGGCTAGATGGGAGAACAGTTCAGCTCATGGTGAAGTAGTGGAGCAGACTTGATGGGCCGAATGGCCTGCTTCTGCTCCTTTGTCTTGTGACCTTGTGATCTTGTGATTCAAAGAAAGGTCCCATCCAGAACTCAAAGGTGAAGCATCCTCTGTATCAGGAGCCAACATATAAGGGGACAAAAAAAAAACTGAATGGTAATTTCCTAAAACAAGGACATCCTGTGATATTTGTTTTGATGACCCTTCCCCCCACCACCTCCTCCAGACTTGACTATAGGACAAAACACACCATCCACATAGCAAACCAAAAATGGGTAAAATGCAATTTTAGACAGTGGTACTGGTAATGTTGACCACAGAACTACCAATCGTCGTAAATCGCCACTCTGTTCACTAGTGACCAGCAGGAAAGCAAACCTGCCCTCCTCACTCAGTCTGGCCTGATTTGCACCACTCCTGGACTCAAACATTATGCCTACAACAGACCCGGTAGCTGAAGAGCCTTTTCTAATCAGAGGCTGGATACTTTGCTGAATCACTTCACCATCTGCAGGGCACAGGCTAGGGGTGTAAGTAATCTCCACTCACCTGGATGAGTGCGGATACAATAGCACCCAAGAAGTTCAACACCATCCACCTTACCCAACAGCCTACATGTTCACTTCCTTCAGCATTAGTATACCTGTGCAGTATGTGCCATCTAGGAAATGCACTGCAGTTACTCACCATGACATTCAATGGAATTACCATCACTGAGTTCCCCAACGTCAACATCCTGGGGGTCTCCATTGACTAGAAACTCAACTGCACCAGCCACATAAACACTGTGACTGCAAGAGCAGGTCAAAATCTGGGTAGCCTGCTGTGAGCGACTCACCTCCTGACACCCCAAAGCCTGTCCGCCACAAGGCTGGAGTGTGATGGAATACACTCCACTTGCCTGTTGGAATACAGGTCTGATAATTGGCAAGAACCTCGACACCATCCAGGACAAAGCAGGCCACCTGATCGGCACCCCATCCACCACCCCAAACACTCCCTCCCTCCACCACCGGCGCACAGTGACTGCAGTGTGCACCGTCTACAACATGCACTGCAGTTACTCACCCAGGCTACTCCGACAGCACCTCCCAAACCCAACAGAAGGACAAGGGCAGTATGTACACCGCCACCTGCAGGTTCCCCTCCCACTCACACACCACTCTAACTTGGAAAAATATCCCCATTCCTTCGTCATCACTGGGTCTAAATCCTGGAACTCCCTCCCCAACAGCACTGTGGTAGCACCCTCATGCTGTGGTTCAAGAAGGTGGCTCAGCACCACCTTCAAGGGCAGTTAGAGGTGGGCAATAAATGCTGGTTTAGCCAGATATGTCCAGATCATGTAAATGTTGGGAAAATAAAATCACCCCTCCCTAGGATCAACTCTGCTTGATGCAGGGAGCTAGCAGATGGGCCCAGGTTATTTTTTAGGGATCAGCACGTGTGCTTGTGTCAGAAGAGAACAGAGATAGTCAAGTTATGACTCACAGGATTGCAAGAAAGAGATGCAAAGGCTCTCCTGCAATCTAGCCCAAGCATTTCATGCTGGCAACAGTGAGAACTACTTAAGGTTTTGCTGGTTGCCTGCTTTTAGTGAAACCCCTGAAGGAAGCAGAGAGGTTCTGATCCCTCAAATGAACACAGGTTTGTTTTTTTGTATTATCAGATATTTAACTACAGGCTTTCCCCGGGTCATGAACGGGTTCTGTTTTCACAGACGCCCATAAGTCAATTTTTTGTCTGTAAGTCAGAAAATAAACAAAAATCACTTGATACAGTAACCACACCTCCACAGTGTTGTAATGAATGGCATCCAAATCACATCAGACTGATAAGGAAGAACAATTACTAAAAGTGGGGAGAGAGAGGAAACTAGTTCAGCCGTTCATGGGATTGAACGTATGTTTGTTCGTCAGACTTTAGAATTAAACGATATTGCAGGAGCTTGTTTGTATGTAGGGGTGTCCATAAGTCGGGCATTCATAGCCTGGAGATGGCCTCTGTATTGAATTTACAGGATTCTGTTGTCCTTTGTGATGATTCCTGGAAAAGCCAAGAACAGCCACACTCCAATAAATCCCCAATGTGGCAAGTTGCTTTTGTTCAGAACTGGGATCTCCGGTTTTCCCAGTGAGTGGGTGTGCATATATTACAGTCAGAGATATATAGCAATTGTTGATCGATGTGGACAAAGCTAATCCTCAACCTACGAAAGGGATGTGTTCCTGGAAAATATTTTGTTAAGTGAAATTTTTGTAAATCTTAAAGGCTGGGTAAAATGTGATTTGGAAACGTTGGTACAATTGCATTTCTCTGGCTAGAGAGTAGTGCACTATTTATTCTCTTGAAAAATATATTTCCTATATTATATTTCCTTACCACATAGAGGGGAGTCCTATCTTTGGGGTATATGCCTCTGTAAATCAAAGACACAAACGCCAAAGAATCAGTGGGGTTTTAGCAAAAATTGGTGAATTGAACATTTATAAATCAAGAAAGAGGTTAACAAGGGGATTAAAGTATAGATTCTAGCGCATCCATTTACTGACGAAGTCACACAAGTACTTCACAATCCAAAGATAATCATGCAAGAATGCCCAATAATCATCCACTTTTGCATCAGCCTTCTGCACTTCTTACCCCTCACACTGATAAGTAGAACTTGTCCTTCGCCTAGCACTGGGGGTTGTGCTCTTTCAATGAAAACCCTTCTGAATTTCCACCTTATGAGCCTGCAGCCATCTAGACCCTCAAACCTGTTGCACTATTCAGTTTGATCATGACTGACCTGCATCTTACCTCCATCTACCCAGCCAGGTTCTATAAACCCTTTATCATGCTGCCTGACCCACTGAGCTTCTCCAGCAGATTGCTTGTTGCTCCAGATTCCAGCATCTGCTGTCTCCTTAAACCCTTGGTAGCCTCGTCAAACATAAATTGCAGTTCTGAAATTTTTAACTGGCCTTCAACATCTTTTTTTAGAGGGCAGAGGCAAGGAGAGCCACTGATCTCTGTTACTCTTTGTGTGAGGAAATACTGAATGATATTGTTAAGATCTCCGGATCCCATAGTCCATCACTGTTGATGATTCAGCTTTGATTAATGACATTAAGTCCTCTTAGTCTGTGTCTCAAATATCAATAAGGTAGGGGTCTATCAAGTGCATAGATCAAAACTGAGGTTGGACAGTGGTTACATAGAAGATACCAACGGGAGTTGACTCGGTGGATAAGTGCGGTGTCTAACGTAGTAATGAAGCAGATACACCAGGAAGGTTCGGGGTTTAATTCTCAGCCTGATTGCACTCAAGGAACAAATAAAGATGCCATTATTGTCCCCTTTGCCCTCTAGCTAGGAAAGGGGAATAGAAAATTAACAATGTATGGGAAATACATAAACAGAGAAACAAGGTCAGGCAGCATCAGTAGAGAGAGAAACAGGGTTACTGACCCAAGACGTTGACTCTGTACCTCTCTCTGCAGACGCTGCCTGACTTACTGGGTGTTTCCAGCATCTTCAGCTTTTGTTTCAGAGTTCCAGCATCTGCAGCTTTTTTGCTTCAGTTTGGAAAATGCATGGGTGGGTGGTTGGATGGCACTGCCCCTACACCATCAAACTGCCCGCTGATAAGAATCAAGGCCTGCACATGAAGAGTGGGCAGTGATGTACAAGAGGGCAGGCTATGGAACTGTACTCCAGACTACAGGTGAAGTAAATGCAGGGCATGAGGAGGAGGAGGGAGCGGGTGGAGGGGGGAGAGGGGAAACACTCTCGAGATGGAAGACTACAACACTGAAAGTTAGAAATGCAAGTGGCTGAGGGCTTTTCTATTAAATTGCCTTTCTTACTGCACTTATAGAAGTCCATCATCTGCTTCTTTGAGCTGTTAAGGAGCCGCAGAGTTTGTGAAAAGGAAGAGATACAACTTCCAAGCTGTTGGCAAGTCTCCGAGATGGTTAATCTTTCATCAGATGGTTGTGAGGAGGTGATTTGAAAGTTGCTCCGGTTGATCTATAATTCAGGGGATGCCCTGACCTGTCTGTTCTGTCTCACTGGCCCTGGTGCTGGCGAAGTGTTGGATTCTGCAGTATCTGCCAGAGTGCAGCAAGTGAATTGAGTTCTGCTGGTTTCGACTGACGATACGAGAGCCCAGCTCAACCCAATGGAGTTCTATTCTGCTTCTTCTGTTGACAGCACAATAACACAGCTGGTAGAACCACTGCCAGACAGCTTCAAAGACCCGGGTTCAATTCTGACCTCAGTGTGTGGAGTTTGCACGTTCTCCCTGTGACCGCATGGGTTTCCCCCAGGTGCTCTGGCTTCCTCCCACATCCCAAAGATGTGCAGGTTGGTGGGTTAACTGGCCGCTGTAAATTACACCCAGCATATGGGTGAGTGGTAGAATCTGGGGTGAGTTAATGGGAATGTGAGAGAGAATAGGGTAAATTGGTGGGGGGGGATCGGATTGCTCTGTGAGCTGGCAGAGAAACAATGGGCCGAAATGGCTTCCTTCTGTGTCATAAGGAAGCATGGACGTGAGGAGTGTAGCCAAAAATCTAGCATAAGGAAGAACGTAGTGCACGTTCCTGGGTCTCAACATCTTGGAGCATCTATGCTGGGCCCAGCACACAGATGCAACCATGAAGAAGGCACGCCCGCGTCTCTACTTTCTTAGAAGTTTCAGAAGATTCGGCATGTCATTGAAGACTGACAAACTTCAACAGATGTACAGTGGAAAGTGTTCTGACTTGTTGCATCACGGCCTGGGATGGGAACTCCAGTGCACAGGAACACAAGAGGCTACAGAGAGCGGTGGCACTCAGCCAGTTCCACCACGGGTACAGCTCTCCCCACCATCGAGGAACATCTACAAGAGGTGAGGTCTCAGGAAGGCGACATCCATCATCAGGGACCTCCACCATCCGGGCCGTGCCCGCTTCTCGATGCTGCCATCAGGCAGGAGGTACAGGAGCCTGAAGACCCCACACCTCAAGGTTCAACAACAGCTTCTTCTCCACTGCCATCAGGTTCTTGAACCCACCTAAAAAACCCAAACGCTATCTTGAACTGTATTTCTTTTTTTTCTCTCTCAACTTGCACTCGTGTCATTATGTTTATCTTGTTGTGTAAATTATGTTTAGTTTATGCTAATTTAAGTCTATGTTAACTTATGTTTGTCATGTTTGTAGAGTACTTTGCTGCAAAAAGCTAACTTTCATGGCATTTATACCATGGATGTGTATGCCTATGACAACAATAAACTTGAACTTGAAACTGAATGTAAATTCAAGTCCAAACAAGCTTCCTCCTGGAGCCCCTTGCACTAACACCATCCAACGTGACTCCAGCACTGCTTTGTATAACAACTGGTGTAAGAGAATTGTTACTATTGCTGAAAAATGGCCAGAGGTTGAGATTGGTAGGAGAAAAATGTATAATGATTACGTATATTCAATGCAGTAAACTGAACAATATTAGTTACAGGGAAGCAAATGTATGTTTGGAGATTAGGAATAAGAATAATCCCTGAATCCTTTAACAATTTCTGCATGCTGCTTATTCCAGTTTTAAGTATTTACACAGAGTGCAGAGTGTAATCATGAATCCCTAACATCCCCTATGTTTTGACATGATGCTCAGATCTACCTCTTTCTCATTCTTAATATGTCTCATTTAATATTTGGACTATTTACAAGTAAAGGCTCTTTACTGCAAAAATAGAGTCTGATTCAGATAAAGATTAATCAGTCATTTTACCAATTGCAATAACGTCTAGGAAATTACCTGAAATTTGTCTGCAGGCAGCGAAACCAGTACATTGAGGCAAATCTCTCCTGATGAGCAGACACATAGTACGGATTGATTAATGGCTTAAGGAAACTTTTTTCGTATATATTTTTCATGATCACTGCACACCCATTATTGGAGAGCAACAGAAGTTTTATGGTGCTGTAATCATACTGTGATTTATATTTGGAACAAAGGAGCTGGTATAAAACTCCCTTATCACAGTATTAGTCTGTACTTATTATGTAAGTCATACTCAATGTCATGGACCACCTAAGAAGAAGGATTTATTATGCGGGTTTACATCATTTTACGGACAGCAAAAATCTCAGAAGAAGTAATTAGACAAATGACCATTTTGTTCATTGGTTTTGGGTGGCAATTGTTCAGATGGTGTACTGGTATAATGCTCATCCAAATAGTCTCCCCTTCAATTGGGCAGAAGATACAAAAGCCTGAGAACATGTACCACCAAGCTCAAGGACAGCTTCTATCCTGCTGTTATAAGACTATTGAATGGACCTCTTGTACGATAAGATTGGTAAATTGGTTTATTGTTGTCACATGTCCCGAGGTACAGTGAAAAACTTTGTTTTGCATGCCATCCGTACGGATCATTTCATCACATCAGTGCACTGAGGTAGTACAAGGGAAAAGCAATAACAGAATGCAGAGGGACTAGTTTGGATGAGCATCTTGGTTGGCATGGACCAGTTGGGCCGAAGGGCTTGTTTCCGTGCTGTATAACTCTATGAACTCTATAAAATGTTACAGTTACAGTGAAAATGCAGTGCAGGCAGACAATAAGTTGCAAGGCCATAATGAGGTAGATTGTGAGGTCAAGAGCCCATTTTATCATACTAGGGAACCATCCAATAGTCTTATAACAGCGGGATAGGAGCTGTCCTTGAGCCTGGTGGTACGTGCTTTCTGGCTTTTGTATCTTCTGCCCAATGGGAAGGAGAAGAGAGAATGTCTGGGATGGACTCTTGACCTCACAATCTACTTCGTTATGACCTTGCACATTATTGTCTGCCTGCACTGCACTTTCTCTGTAACTGTAACACTTTATTCTGCATTCTGTCACTGTATTTCCCTTGTGCTATCTCAATGTACTGATGTGATGAAATGATCTGTATGGATGGCATGCAAAACAAAGCTTTAACTGTACCTCAGTATCTGTGACAATAATAAACCAATTACCAATAGTCTTGAGAGAACGTTAGTTTTTAACTAAATTACTTGTGAAGATAAGTGTGCCCTCTGTTTAAATCCTCACCTGAAGACTGGCATTTCAACCAAGTGGCATTCTTCAGTGTAGCACTGCTTCAACCTAGATTATGTGGTCAAATCTTAGTATAGGTTTCTGACTCAAGCAAAGGTACTACCAACTAATGCAAGCTGACCACTCAATATAAGCGCTTTACTGTCAGGTAGGTAATTTAAACTTACTGTTAAACCAAAGCAGTTTCAGCTTGACTGGCTACATACACTGTTGGGTGCTTGGTTTGATCTTCTCGATCTGACCTCCTTTTTCTTTGAACCGCTGGTCAAGAGAGAGAGATGGTAGGCAGGCAGTCTTCACTCAAACACAAGAAAAGAATATAGGAGCAGGAGTAAGGCCACTCAGCCCCTCAAGCCTGCCCCACCATTCAATATGATCATGGCTGATCTATGCGGGCCTCAACTCCTCTTCTGTGCCTGTTCCCCATAACCCTCAATCTCTCAATCTTTCTAATATTTATCTATCTCCACCTTAAATATATCCAATGATCTGGCCTCCCCCACCCTTGGGAGCAGAGAATTCCAGAGATTCACCACCCACCAAGAGAAGAAATTTCTACACACCTCAGTTTTAAGTGACCAGCCCCTTAATTTGCAGCTATGTGTCCTTGTTCGTGACTCCCCCACCAGTAGAAACCTTCGACACTGGCATCCTGCAGCCAAATGCATGCAGAGAGATGGCAGAGAGGGTCATTCCTCTCCTTCTGAGGGCACAGGTTTAAGATAAGAGGGAGGAGGTTTAGAGGGGATTTGAGGGGAAATTTTTTCACACAGAGTGGTTGATATCTGGAATGTGCTGCCTGGGGTAGTGGTGGAATCAGATACACTTACTACGTTTAAGAGGCATTGAGACAGACACTTGAACAGCCAAGGCATAGAAGGCTAATGCAGGCAAATGGAATTAGTATAGATATCAGAATCAGAATCCGGATTATTATCACTGACTTATATGAGGTGAAATTTGTTGTTTTGCGGCAGCAGTACGGTGCAAGACATAAAATTGCTATAAATTACAAAATAAATAAATAGTGCAAAAAAAAGGAATAACGAGGTCGTGTATATGGGTTCATGGACCGTTCAGAAATCTGATGGCAGAGGGGAAGAAGCTGTTCCTGAAATGTTGTGGGTCTTCAGGTTCCTGTACCTCCTCCCCAATGGTAGTAACGAGAAGAGGGCATGTCCCAGATGGTGAGGATCCTTAGTGATGGATGCCGCCTTCTCGAGGCACTGCCTCTTGACGATGTCCTCAATGGCAGGGAGGGTTGTGCCCATGATGGAGCTGGCTGAGTCTACAACTCAGGTACAATAGGTACAATGGATGGCTTGGTGGGGCAAAGAGTCCATTTCTGTGCTGTTCCTTTTCGCACGGGGAGGCATCTGTCTTTCCCCAGCACCCCGTCTCAAAACCACCTAAGATGAGGACCTCATGAGCAAAATATGGTCCTGACTCTATCACTGACATTGCCAAGATCGTTTGAAACTGATCCACGCTTCTCACAAACTTTTATGAATAATAGTGTCTCCAGAGTAGGTGGTTGAAACATGAAGCAGCTGTGAATTGAAGGGAATGTGGGGACCAGGTGGACGTGGAGTTGAGGTAGGGGGGTCAGCATATTGAACAGCAGAGCAGGCTTGGTGGGCCATATGACTTGCTCCTACTTCTTACATTCTTAGAAGACTACGCCATGATGGTTAACACTGTAGTTTGACTGTTTCAACAGAAATTAGCCTGCTTTTGATGGTGCCGTTGTCACGGAGATTTGTGAGTTGCCATCAAGCCTTCTTTAGAAAGGAAAACAATCAGATTTCTTGACACACAGGAGAAGAAATCAATGATGTCTGGCTTCTACACATCTCAGCAGGGGCCTTGTCACTTATAATAAACTAGAGAATCACAGCTTTCCAGCTGAGTCCCAATCCACAGGGCTCCCTTGGTTAACACAAAAGCACTTAGTCTGACAGAGCCAGCAGTTCTGAGAGACTGCTTCTCATCCAACAGAAATAAACTCCTCTCATTGTTACTTTCTCCACTGTGTGGCTCTGGATTGACATGGTCATTCTTATCCTGTGTCATGGGGAGACTTCGAACCCCTGCTATTGGAGTCCATGTCTGGCGGAGCTGAAACTTTTTTTTTGCGCACAAATTCAAGTCGGTGAGGGATGTCAGGCCAAACTGAAGATCACGAGGGGCAAAGACAGGGTGAAAGCACAGAAGTCTTTTTCCCAGGGAGGAGGTGCTAAAAACATAGGTTTAAGATCAGAGGCGAGAGATTTAAAAGGGACATCAGGGGCAGCTTCTTCACACAAAGGGTGGTGCGTATTTGGAATGAGCTGCCAGAAATAGTGGGTGAGGCGGGCACATTAGCAACGTTTAAAAGCCATCTAGATAAGTACATGGAAAGGAGAGGTTTAAAGGGTTATGGGCCAAACGCGGGTAGATGGGACTTGCTCACTGGGCAACACAGTCAGCATGGACCAGTTGGGCCGAAGGGCCTGTTTCTATGCTGCATGACTCTATGACTCTATGAGAAGACCAATTATTCACAAAGGGAACACCGTGTGGCAAATCTCACACCACAGACAGGGGTTAAGGTATAAACCAGGAAATGCTGGTCAATGTGTCAAAGGGGAGTGACCTACATTTACCTGATGCCTTTCACATCCTTGGGGATATCCCATTGTGTTTCACTGAGGGAATTACTTTTGAAGCACAGTCGCTGCTTTAATAGAGGGAAGCACCTGACGCGGAGAGAGCCCTGCACTGTACTGAGCTCTAGGGAGTGGCCCCCCAACGGAAAGGTCTGCTCAGAAGCATTCCGGAGGGGGCAGTGTGGCTGGGGGACAGGCGGCCAGCCAACTCAGGCTGAACGAAGATCTGCTCCAATATTATAAAATCTTATTCTCCGGAGAATAAGATCCACATCCAGGACTACTGGAATAGAATGAGGTTTCTGTCAAAACCCTGTAGCATACACATTCTCAGGATGGATCATATGGGGTGTGCAGGAGATGGGGACACATGTGGGGACAGTCCTTTAGTACAGAGCACATTTTTAAACACCAGGTGACAGATTTGAAGTTAACCATTAACAGTGATTGACATCTCCATGCACAAATAATGGGAAACTATATTGTGTTCACCTGAGCATTTGACACACATACACACAGAGGCCAGAGAATTTGAAAGACTCTCCCAGAGCAGGAACACAAGAAGCTGCAGAGAGTAGTGGACTCTGCCCAATACCTCACTGGTACATCCCTCCCCACCGTCGGCAGTATCTACATGAAGCGCTGCCTCAAGAAGGCAACATCCATCATCAAAGATCCCCACCATCCGGACCACGCCATCTTTTCACAGCTACCATCAGGCAGGAGGTACAGAAGCCTGAAGTCCCACACCACCAGGTTCAGGAACAGCTACTTCCCTTCAACCATTCGGTTCTTGAACCAACCCTAATCACTACAATTTAGCAACACTATGACCACTTTGATCACTTTGCACTGCAATGGACTTTTGTTTTTTTCCTAATTGTGTTTTTTCTTGTAAAAATTGTGTATAATTTATGTTTAATTTGTTTTTTTGTTGTGAATGCTGCTTATCTGATGCTGTGTGCCTGTGATGCTGCTGCAAGTTTTTCATTGCACCTGTGCACACATGTACTTGTGCAGATGACAATAAACTCGACTTTGATTTACTGAACCTGTGATCTGCAATCAGAGCCCAGTCTGTTTATTGTGTGTGTTTGTGTCATTCCAATTTGCTGTTGCTAAGATGTGAGATGCCCTTGTTGGAGAACCTTTTGGTTTCTCAGTGACAGCTGGGTCAGTTTGAACTCCCCAACACATCAGACACATCCACTGTCCACCATCATCACTGGTCTATTGAAAGAATCCTGCTCTCTATTTGTCTCTGGACTGGATCCATGCTTTACTACCTCCTCCAGGAGCACCATCCCAAACCTGACACCAAACGTATTGACTGTTGGCTCTTCTGTGTTGCTGCTTGCATTAACCAGAAGTAGAACTATCAAAAGAATATCCTTTATTGAATTCATTAACTCTCAACTAAATTGGTGCTGTCTGTGTGGAGTTTGCATGTTCTCCCTGTGACTGTGTGGGTTTCCCCCGGGTGCTCTGGTTTCCTTCCACATCCCAAAGATGTGCTGGTTGCTACTTTGTCAGGTTGGCACCTCATTTTTTTAGGTAATTTTTTCAGGCACTGCTCCTAGCATGCTGTTCAAGTTCAAGTTCAAGTTTATTGCCATGGGCGCACACACACACACACACACATACACTCAGGGTATAAACGCCATGAAAATCAGTTTTTTGCAGCAGCAGCACAGTGCATTACAAACATGACAAACATAAGTTAACGTAAACTTAAATTAACATAAATTATACATAACTTACATGGCACTATAAACAAAAAAATCATAACAACATTAGCTGCAAGTTGAGGGAAATATAGTCCGAGGTAGTGTTGGGGTTTTTCAGGTGGGTTCAAGAACCTGATGGCAGTGGGGAAGAAGCTGTTGTTGAACCTCGAGGTGTGGGGTCTTCAAGCTCCTGCACCTCCTGCCTGACGGCAGCATCAAGAAGAGGGCACAGTCCGGACGGTGGGGGTCCCTGATGGTGGATGTCGCCTTCCTGAGACATCGCTTCAATGGTGGGGAGAGTTGTATCTGAGATGGAACTGGCTGAGTCCCACTGCCCTCTGCAGCCTCTTGCATTCCTGTGCACTGGAGTTCCCATCCCAGGCCATGATGCAACAAGTCAGAACGCTTTCCACTGTACATCTGAACTCCTCATGGAATCAGCTTGACAGCAATGGTAGAGTGAGGGATATGTCAGGCCAAGAGGTTACAGATTGTAGTGGGGGGACATTTCTGCTGCTGATGGTCCACGGGTGGATACCCAATGTTGTGATGCCAGGTCTGTTTTAGTCCATTACATTTTGCATGATTGTCGTGCCACACAACACAGTAGGGGTGCCCTCAGTATGAAGATGGGACCTTGCCTCCAGAAGGACTGTGCAGTGGTCACTCCTACCAATGGTACAAAAGATAGGTGTATCTGCCGCAGGTAGGCTGGTGAGGATAAAGTCAAGCGAAGACACAAGAGACTGCAAATGCTGGAACCTGCAGCAAAAAACAAGCTGCTGGAGGAACTCAGCAGGTCAGGCAGCATCTGCGGAGGGAAATAGACAGTCAATCTGCCGGGTCGAGACCCTTTATCTGGACTGAAAGATAGAGGGGGAAATAGTCAGTTTAAAGAGGTGAGGGGATGGGCTGGGGGAAGAGCTGGGAGGTGATGGGTGGATCCAGGTGAGGAGGGGTGATAGGCAGATGGAGGAGGGGAGTGGAGACAGTGACAGAGGCTGGGAGGTGAGAGGTGGAGGTGACAGAGGGCTGCAGATGGTGGGATCTGACAGGAGAGGAAGGTGGGGCATGGAACCAAATAAGGGAGGTGGGGAGGGCAGGTGGGAACAGTGGGGGGGAGGGGGCCCAGTGGGAGGGGTGTGTGGGCGGTGGGCAGGTGGAGTGGGTGGGGGAGGGGGAAGGGACAGGGTGATGGGGGCTGGGGTGGGTGTGGGAGGAACTGGGGAGATCAGGGGCAGAGGGAAAAGAGACTGTGGGGGCAGGTTACCTGAAGTTGGAGAATTCACTGTTCATACTGTCGGGGTGTAGACTCCCCAGGGGGAGTATGAGGGGCTGTTCCTCTAGTTTGTGTTTAGCCTCACCCTGGCAGTGGAGGAGGCCGAGGACAGACAGGTCGGGGTGGGAATGGGGAGGGGAACTAAAATGGCTGCCACCGGGAACTGCAGACGGCCACGGCGGACGGAGCTCCCAGTTGCCAGCCAATTTCAAGTCGATTATCCACCTCCAGCTTCCACAGATGGCAACTATGTCCTTCAGGCCTCAGTCAGTTTGGTCAGCGGTAGTGCTACCAAGCCACTCTTAGTGATGGGCATCAAGTACTCAATGGGAAGCTGCTATTGGCCACTCTTAAAAAATACAAATTTGTTTACCTGTAAAATCAGTTCCATTGACACTAAGAATCTGTTCCCCATTGTTGCCATTGGCCC
Source organism: Pristis pectinata (assembly GCF_009764475.1). Lineage (NCBI taxonomy): Eukaryota > Metazoa > Chordata > Chondrichthyes > Rhinopristiformes > Pristidae > Pristis > Pristis pectinata. Next base: position 8,412,517 of record NC_067450.1, read on the forward strand.
CATTACCCACATATTTGCAGTTTCTCAAAAAATCTGCAATAGAAACAGAACAATTAGGGACACTTGATGAATATAAATGTTTATTTATAAGACGGTGACGGGGTTGGGAGAAAGGCTTAAGAAAATCAGTGCAGAGCCACCTGGTAGCCAAAGGCTGTAACTGCATTGTGAGAGAGCACAGCAAAACCAAATATTGACAAAAATCAAATGTTGACACATAAGTGTGACCGCTACTAATGACAACAGAAAGTCCTGTTCATTTTAAGATACATGGATAGACGAGTGTCAAAGGTTGAAGGGCCTCAGACAGTTTGCAGGCTGAGATAAACAACCACACTGCTCAGAACTTCCAACAGGTTCTGACTCTGTAACACTATGACTCTAGGTTTAAACCCTATTTGGAAAAGTGCCTTGTATACAACAAGGCTGAGCTTTCCTGGAGAGGTTTAGAGAGACTTTGTACAATACATTGCTGAGGCTGCATTTGAAATATTGCATCCAGTTTTGGTCACCCTGCTATAGGGAAGATGCCATTAAGTTGGAAAGAGTGTGGGAAAGATTTACGAGGATGTCGCCAGAATGTATATTTCTTTATTAATCGCGATTAGTTCAAACGACTCAAAGATCCACGATATAGTTTCAAACAAGACTCATTAACTCTTTTAGTAACACAACTCTTTAGTTTACTTTCACAACTTCCAAAACCCACGATCTGTATTCAGGTATCACCCACTCCTGATGAATCTGGCCAGGGTTAGGTCTTGGTGAGTTCTCCTCTGAGTCCCTGACTCAGGGTCGTCTTCTTCAGTGGTTGGTCTCTGGGGTCACTGCTGCTGGTCATCTAGTAAGGCAACTTTTTATACATTTCTTTGCATACCTTCCAAACGTTACTTACTTCTTTATTGTCATTTTCTTATCGGGACTTCCTTACCAGGAGACCACAGTCAGTAAGGATCGGTGATAACACCTCCTCCTCGCTGACAATCAACTCAGGCACACCTCAAGGATGCGTGCTGAGCCCACTGCTCCACTTTCTCTACACTCATGACCGTGTGGCTAGGCACAGCTCAAGCGCCATCTATAAATTCGCCGATGACACCACTGTTGTTGGCAGAATCTCAGATGGTGACGAGGAGGTGTACAGGAGTGAGATAGATCGGCTGGTTGAGTGGTGTTGCAACAACAACCTCGCACTCAACGTCAGCGAGACCAAGGAATTGATTGTGGACTTCAGGAAGGGGAAGTTATGAGAACACACACCAGTCCTCATTGAAAGGTCAGCGGTGGAAAGGGTGAGCAGCTTCAAGTTCCTGGGCATTAACATTTCGGAGGATCTATCCTGGGCCCAACACACTGATGCAGTCACAAAGAAGGCACGCCAGCAGCTCTACTTCGTTAAGAGTTTGAGGAGGTTCCATGTGTCACCAAAGGCTCTTGCAAATTTCTACAGATGTACGGTGGAGAGCATTCTGACTGGTTACATCACTGCCTGGTATGGAGGCTCCAATGTGCAGGATCGAAAGAGGCTGCAGAGGGTTGTAGACTCAGCCAGCTCCATCACAGGTACAACCCTCCCCGCCATCGAGGACATCTTCAAGAGGCGGTGCCTCAAGAAGGCAGCATCCATCACTAAGGACCCTCACCACCCGGGACGTGCCCTCTTCTCATTACTACCATCAGGGAGGAGGTACAGGAGCCTGAAGACCCACACTCAACGTTTCAGGAAAAGCTTCTTCCCCTCCGCCATCAGATTTCTGAACAATCCATGAACCCATGAACACTACCTCGTTATTCCTTTTTTTGCAGTATTTACTTATTTTTGTAATTTATAGCAATTTTATATCTTTGCACTGTACTGCTGCCGCACAACAACACATGTCACATCATCTAAGTCAGTGATAATAAACCTGATTCTGATTCGAGAAATTCAAGGGAAGGGGGCTGCTTTTTCAGTTGGTGCTTTCAAAGTTACTCCAATGTGTGAATTATTACCTTACTTTACATACAGCAGCTGTAAAGACATATTTCCAAATGTAAAGCACATGAAGCAGAATTGACTTTTGGAATCGAAATGTCTGATACTTATAGCCAAATGATTTAATCGCTCATTTTTGATAATGAAAGGCATAATTTTACAATGAAATGCACAGAACAGAGGGATATGGACCATGTGCAGGCAGAAGGGATTAGGTGTCCTTAGCTTAATTAGTTCAGCACAACACTGTTGGCCGAAGGGCCTGTTCCTGTGCTGCACTGTTCTATGTTCTATGAAGTGAAGCAATGCATTTAACTCCAACCAGGGGAATAAGCTTTTCCTGAAACGTTGAGTGTGGGTCTTCATACACGATATGATGTGAATGAAATACTTCGCAATTTTAAACATATTTTTTTTGTCTAATGTCAACGTGTAGAAATTGAAGAACTAGGAAGGACTAGATGTGGCTATCTCTGTGGATCATTGTTGGAGACGCCGTAAGTGTGGGTGTTTACTAACTCAATCGTATTCTATCTATGCTGCCCCAATGTGACTGACTTCAAAACGCGTCCGTTCCCAGCTCCACTGCCGGTGAAATTGAGATGATTCCTTGCCAGGCGGCGCTGTTACACCGCGCGGCGTGTTTCCCATTTAAAGGTACATTACAGTAAATGCAGCCTACAGCTAGACAGGTTTTCTGGAAACTGTACAGGAACAATGTGAAAAACAAATTAATGCTGTTCTTGTATCCAGTGAGAGCCCCTTTTTTTTTGAAAACGCTCTAAAACTCACGGCAGGTCATAATCCTGCCTTTTCTTTCTTTTTGTGTGGAGGAAATCCCAGTGGCAGTGGAGTGTTCCGAGAAGCCATCGTTAAGGTTGAAGCAACCACCCCCCCCCCCCCCCCCCGCCATATTTTCTCGTCCAAAGATATACGGAAATGACCGCGATGCTACCGGAGCAAACTGTGTCATAAAAGCAAAATACTGTAAATGCTTGAAATCTGAATTTTTAAAAACTGGTCCTTGGAGTGAGTCCCAGGTGTGAATGTCTCAGATCCATGTGCTGGGCCTCCTAGATGTTAATAGAGATGTTAGGTTTTTTTCCTATCCCACTGTTGAAGCTGCAAGACCCGATATGGATGAAAGCATAGTGGAATTTAAGGCAACTGCTCCCCCTCTGTCCCTTTCCTCTCTCCTCCTGATCTCCCCAGTTCCTCCCACACCCACCCCAGCCCCTATCACCCTGTCTCTTCCCCTCCCCCCACCCACTCCACCGGCCCACCACCCACACACCCCTCCCACTGGGTCTCCTCCCCCCCCCACTGTTCCCACCTGCCCTCCCCACCTCCCTTATTTGGTTCCATGGTCCACCTTCCTCTCCTGTCAGATCCCACCATCTGCAGCCCTCTGTCACCTCCACCTCTCACCTCCCAGCCTCTGTCACTGTCTCCACTCCCCCCTCCTCCATCTGCCTATCCCCCCTCCTCACCTGGATCCACTCATCACCTCCCAGCTCTTGCCCCACCCCTTCCCCCCACCTCTTTACACTGACTATCTCCCCTCTGCTCTTTCAGCCCAGTTGAAGGGTCTCGACCTGAAACGACGACAGTCCATTTCCCTCCATAGATGCTGCCTGACCCACTGAGTTGCTCAAGCAGTTTGTTTGTTGCTCCAGGTTCCAGCATCTGCAGTCTCTTGTGTCTCACATGAGGAATTCTTCCAAATTTGGTTTCTATTCCGGGGAGTTGGCTGGGATATCAACAGCAATCTAGATACAAGTTGCCAAGCACTACACCCATCCAAACAACAGTCTAAGATCCAGTGGTACAACCAAAGTCTACCAGCTACTGGTAAACCAGGGCACAACAACAGATTCATTGTTGAACAGCCACTCGGGAAAGCTCGCTCACTCATGACTACGTACTCTGCACTCCGATATGCTGCTCTCCAAATCCTTCTGCAGGGCATAGAGTCCTGATTCCATTCTGCATGCCACACAAATAGAGCAGACTGTACCCACCTACCTCATAGAAACAAAGGTAATAGGGGCAGGAGTAGGCCATTTGGCTCTTCAAGCCTGCTCCGTTATTCAATCTGATCATGGCTCATCATCCAAATTCAGTGCCACGTTCCTGCTTTCTCCCTATTTCTCTTGATCCCTGTAGCAATTAGAATTACTTCTAACTCCTTCTTGAATATATGTAATGATTTGACTTCAACTGCCTCCTGTGATTTCCAATTCCACAGGTTCACCACTCTCTGGGTAAAGAAATTTCAACCCTAGATGGCCTACCCTGTATCCATAAGCAGTGACCCCGGGTTCCGGACTTCCCACTACTGGGAACATCCCTCCTGCATCTGGTCTGTCTGCTCCTGTCAGGGATTTAGAGGTTTCAATGAGATCCCCTTTCATTCTGCCAGACTCCAGTGAATACAAGCAATGGTTCCAATCTCTCTTTGTAGGTCGGTCCTGCCATCCCGGGAATCTGTCTGGTGAACCTTCACTGAACCCCCTCCGTAGCAAGAAAACCCTTGGATCAGGAGACCTAAACTGTACACACTGTTGAAGGTGTGATCCCACCACGGCCCTACAACAAACCCTCCTGCTCCTGTACTCAAATCCTCTCACAATGAAGCTAACATACCATTTGCTGCCTTAACCACCTGCTACACCTACATGCTTACCTTCATCGACCGGTGTACAAGGATACCCAGGTCTCATTGCACCTTCCCTTTACCCAATCTATTGCCTTCTAGATAATGATCTGCCTTCCCGTCTTTGCCACCAAAGTAGATAACCTCACATTCACCCACATTAGTCTGCACCTGCCATGCAGTTGCCCACTCCTTCAACCTGTCCAAATCCCTCTGGAACCTCTCTGCATCCTCCCCACAGCTCCCACTCCCACCCAACTTTGTGTCACCCACACCCTTGGAGGTGTCACATTTAATTCCTTCATCTAACTCACTAGTGTATATCATGAGTAGCTGGGGTCCGAGCACAGAACCCTGTGGAACCCCACCGGTTGCTGCCTGCCAATCGGAAAAGGACTCATTTAATCCAATTCTTTGTTTCCTGTCTGTCAAATGGTCTCAGTCCAGTTACCCCCAATCCCACGTGTGTTACTATTCTCAGATGTGGGACCTTGTAGAAAGCATTCTGAAAGTCCAAAGCAATTGGTTCTCTCTCATCCCCTCTACTTGAGACATTCTCAGAAGATTCCAGTGAATTTGTCGAGCATGATTTCTCTTTCATAAATCCATGCTGGCTTTGACTGATCCTGTCACTGTTCCCCAAGTGCTTTGCTATTATGTTTTTAATAATGAATTCCATCAGGCTAATTGGTCTATAATTCCCTTGAGAAGGTGGTGGTGAGCCGGCCTTCTGAAACACTGCAGTTCCTTTCGTCAACTCTCTCAGTTGATGTTGGTTCAACATGCTATGCCACTTGATATTCAGTACACAGTGAACTCAGTGCATGTGGAAAGAGTTGAATCTCACTTGCCTTTGTTGGGTCAATAAAAGCAAGGCGCGGTGCCCTTTTTCTGCCTCTTGCAGCTGCCTTAGTGACAATACTCTGCTTACTGCTGACCTTTCTGTACCAAAATCACACTGAGACTCTGGATATACTTGCTCAGCCTGTGTCCAGCCTACTCAACACAACCGTGACAAATCATTGTCCTGTAATACTCAGTCACTTTGGTGTCTTTTAGTCTTGTAAGGCGTCACGATGTTGGAACCCCATGTCTTGTAGCACCAAAGCTTTCCTTCAGCACAGGCAATCGTGCCTCTCCCACATTTTATAATGTTCCATATTTTCATTCGACATGTAAGGAGGCCATTCTGCCCATAAAGTCTATGCTGCCTCACAGTACAATCCCACCCCCCCCAACTAATTTTCTCTGTAACTTGTTCCTATCAACTCCTCCCAGATTCTATCATTCGGCCACATATGAGGAGCAATTTACAGTGCCTAGTTGACCTACCAACCCACACATCTTTGGGATGTGGGAGGGAACCAGAGCACTCGGATGAAACCCATGCGGTCACAGGGGGAACGTGCAAATGTTTCCAAATATTTATCCCATTTCTAAGTTCCCCATTTACTCTACAGCTTGCCCCACCCTTTGTAACTGAACATTTGGCACAGCCAGCATGGACCTGATGGGCCGAATGGCTTCCATCTGCACTCAGTGATTTTCTTAAATCTGCCCTTTACCTACTTTGCTCTTTAGGAGAATAATCTCAGGCTTGAGAGGTTTTAATTACATGATAAGGCAAGTACTATTGATCTCACATGTTAGCTGCACTGATGTTATCACCTCACAGAGATCCTCTGCTGGGATATATTGGGCATTCACTTTATAAAACTAAGAATAAAAAGCCACATTCCAGAGCATAGGAAAGGCTGATGCTAAATAGAATTAGCGAAAGGTATTTCTGGCAACTTAGGGGCACTACGTTTTGAATTAAATGAAGACAATTAATTAGGTTTTCCAGAGAAGGAAGTTCACACCAGCTGTTTAGTTTAATATACAGGCCGTCCCTAGGTTACAGCAGGGTTCCGTTCCTGTGAACTGTTCATAACCCAAACAGTTTGCAAGTAGGAAATGCAGCCGCAAACCGAGTTCCCACCCGGCAGAAGATGCCCGCAGCCCCACAGCAGCTGGTAAATCCATCCTGCCGGACTCCCAAACGCTCACCTGTATGTATGGGTTCTACATAAGTCAGGGGTTTGCAAGCTGGGAAGGACCTGTATGGAGATCCATCTCATGCAATTTCTTCTTTAACCTATTGGTAAGCCAATTCCCACCCCTCTCCCACCTAAAACCCCAACACAATAACATGTTAGTCCCCACTCTCTATTCAATAACGTTCGCCCTCTCACTTCCCCACCAAATGCTGGGTTTTGATGCCCCCACCACCACCCCCTCAGTCACAGGAAAGGAGAACCAAGCAGGACATTTTTGTCCAGTCTATTGCATTTGGGGCCTTAGTCGCAACTGAAGCTTCATGCCACTAATGGTGCAAGAGAATTTCTGGGTAGACGTACTTCAGTTAGAGCACCAACAGACTGGCAAGAATCAGTGGGAAAAGGACATTCAGTGTGAGTTGATGTTAAATTAAAACAATTTTCAATACAAAAAATACATCAGAGGAGTTTTATCTAAATTATTTGATGATTCATTTTTTTAAGCACTCTGTTCCCATTTCATTGGCATTTGCATTACCTTATTTGAATTATTACTTAATTCAATTGTTTCTAGTATTAAGAAAATAGACTTGAATTATTGGGAGCAGCTACATTTGTTAATACAAAAGGCTTTCCTTGCATACTCCAAGTTTAATGTAAATATTCATTTTAAGTAAAGTATTCATACACAGTGTAATGAGGTGAGCCATTCACTTTTCACTGAATTAACATCTGCAATCTATGATAACACAAATAAACCTCTGCCTTCCGCTAAATGGAAAAGTTTACACGACTGAATGTAACAACCATGAATGTTAAGGTTTTGTTTTTGCACTGTGTCTTCCTTTGTATATATTTTATTATGAATAAAGTTTCTTTTTGAAATTAAAAAAACTCAGTGTGGCATGGGGTATTTCACTAAAAATATAATGAAGCTACTCTGTTAAAATTGGTTCATACTTCTGCTGTCCATAATGCATTATTACAAGTTTAGTCCATACCTTTCTCTTGAGTACAGTGATGCTCTTCACTCTCAGAAGTAATCTGAACATCTTTAGTTCAGGGGTGTGTCAGTGTTGGCAAATATCTTCCTATATATAACCGGAAGCTGTAATGATAAAATGCCATTGAGATCTGAGCTAAGTATTCATGTCTTTTCTCACTTGCCTTTTTAAAGATGGATTTAGAAAATCCCTGCTACCACAAACCCTGATACAAATTGGAACCTTTTCTTCAAACCAAATAACCAAAGAGAGCAACATTATAATTATTAGTTCCATTGTTAATGTGTGGTTATGCAATAATACAACATAATAAAAGACACAATATTTCCCTACATTAATGAAAAATCGTCCTTAAACAAAGTCAATTCTAACTACAGTCCTGTATTTTAATTTTCTGGGCTGTGCAAAACCTTGCTCTCGGAGCTTTCCATCTGAAAGATGACTCTGTCCCTTTCTTTCGTGGTAGTGTTTCCAACCATAGGACCATAAGATATAGGAGCAGAATTAGGCCATTCGGCCCATAGAGTCTGCTCCGCCATTCGATCATGGCTGATTTCTTTCAACCCCACTCTCCTGCCTTCTCTGTGTAACCCTTAACCCCCTTACTAATCAAGAACCTATCAACCTCTGCCTTAAATACACCCAATGACTTGGCCTCCACAGCCGTCTGTGGCAACAAATTCCACAGATTCACCACCCTCTGGCTGAAGAAGTTCCTCCTCGTCTCAGGTTTAAAGGGACGTCCCTTTATTCTGAGGCTGTGCCCTCGGATCCTAGACTCTCCCACTACTGGAAACATCCTCTCCACGTCCATTCTATCCCGGCCATTCAGTATCCGGTAGGTTTCAATGAGATTCGCCCTCATGCTTCTGAACTCCATCGAGTACAGGCCCAGAGACATCAAAAGCTCCTTGTACATTAACTCTTTCATTCCCAGGATCGTTCCTGCAAACCTCCTCTGGACCCTCTCCAGGGCCAGCACATCTTTCCTTAGATACAGGGCCCACCAACCAAAGAGGGATACCTCAATGTGAAGGGCACAGGTCTGTACAATGGGTTTAATGTGGAAGTAGGCTAACAAGTTGTCGTTTGCAGCCTTTGGGAAACAACTCCAAAACCATTGTTTATCTGAATCACTTTGCACCCCTCCCCCCCCCCCAAATTTAACCTGAATTCACTTTGCTTCAATAATTCTTTCTGTTTAAAAAAGGTGCATTGTTTATAAGTGTAAGTGTACCTTTACCAGTGCACCATGGGGTCAGACTTTTGATACATTGTTGTACCAGACACTGCTGTTAGTTGGAAATTACTGCATTCATTAAAGGCTGTTCTTTTGATAGGTCGACCTCTGATATTTGCCATAGTCAAGGACAGCTTCTATCCTGCTGTCATCAGACTCTTGAATGGACCTCTCATATGCTAAAGGGTGAAGTCTTGATCTCCCAATCTTGTGGCCCTTGCACTTCATTTGTCTACCTGCACTGCACTTTCTCTGTAATTGTAACACTATATTCTACATTCTGCTTTCCTTTTTACTATCTCAATGTACTCATGTATGGAATAATCTGTAAGGATGGCATGCAAACAAAAGTTTTTCACTGTATCTCAGTACATGTGACAATAATAAACCAATTCCAACCATTTCCAATTTGCAAGTAGAAATGCTAAAGAGCCTGTACGCAAAATAAAGGTAAAATCTATTCTGAGATAGAAACAGAAAATGGTGGAAATACTCAGCAGGTTGGGCAGCATATGTGGAGAGAGAACCAGAGTTAATGTTTTGAGTTCATGACCTTTCATCAGAATTGGGAAAAGTTAGAGATAAAGAAAGTTTTAAGTTATATAGAAAGGGGAGGGAGAGGATGGCAGGAAATGAAAGGTGTGTGAGAGACTGTGGTGGTGATTTGTTAGTCACCAGGTTTCCCCATCCTGTCTCAGCCACCACTTGTGTCATTCAGTCTCTCCTGGTCTCCACCCGACACACAGACTTTCCCATTTGTTCTCTCTGCAGCTCTCCCTTTTTCTGCAACTTAGAAATTTCTTTATGTCCAACTTTTCCGGCACGGATGAAATATCATCGACCTGAAGCATTAATCTGTTAATCCTGCTTCGTTCTCCACAGGTGCTGCCAGGCCCAGAGAGTCACAGCAACATTGCCAGGGATGGAAAATAGTAAAAGTGCAAAAGGATCGGCTGGGCTGGGGTCGTTTTCTTCCGATGAAGGGAGGTGCATTGGAAGGACCCAATTCTCTCAGCAGGGAGGTAGATGACCATCGAGCAAAATTTGAAGAATTAGAAGAGAGTTGAGGAATATTTTTTGCTATGAGTGGTGGGGGTCTGTAGCTTACTGTCTAGCAGGGTGTTGGACATAGAAACCCTCATCATATTTCAGAAACACTCTTGGATGTATACCTGATTTGCTGTAACCTGCAGCGCTATGCACCAAGAACTGGAAAGTGGGATCACTCATCTTTTGGCTGCCATGGATGTGAGATGGGCCAAATGGCCTCCTTCTGTGCTGTCAACTCCTAAGATTCACATTTGCATAGAGATTCTGAATCTGTTTTAAGTCCATTGCTTCCTGAAAGTGAATAGAGTGGTAAAGAAGGCACTCGGCATGCTTGCCTTTATTGGTAGGGTGTGTTGAGTATAATAAATCAATGGAAGCAACTGGCCAGTCAATACCCTGGAACCAGAGATGAACTTCTACCCCAGAGGCACCAACTGTCTGCTGGCTCCAACAATGACACACTCAAGAGTGTTGATGGGCAAGCCTACCCTCTCTTTTCAAAGCGATTTCTGTGTCTCCTCTCATTAATGTGGAAGCTGGTTCATTAACAGACTACAAAGCAATGGAGTGATGGTTGCAGGAAAATTAGCGCAAGGTTGGTGGAGGAGAGGGTGTGGTGGTCTCGTCACATAAGGGTTGCAGAAGCAACAGACGTGCAAGTGAAGCACTGAGCAATGGAGGCATTGATGGGCATCGCAACTGTATAAAACTTTGGTTAGGCCGCACTTGGAGTATTGTGTGACGTTCAGGTCACCACACTACAGGAAGGATGGGGAGGCTTTGGAGAGGGTGCAGAAGAGGTTTGCCAGGATGTTGTCTGGATTGGAGAGTAGTAGCTATAAGGAGAGGTTGGACAAACTTGGGCTGTTTTCTCTAGAGCAGCGGAGGCTGAGAGGAGACCTGATAGAAGTTTATAAAATTATGAGAGGCATAGATAGCGTAGATATTTTTCCCAGTGTCAAATACTAGAATACTTAAGTTTAAGGTGAGAGAGGGAAAGTTTAGAGGAGATTTGCAATGCAAGATTTTTACACAGAGAGTGGTAGGTGCCTGGAACGTGCTGCCATTGGAAGTGGTAGAAGCAGATGCCATAGCAATGTTTAACAAGCATTTAGACAGGCACATGAACAGGCAGGGAATAGAGGGATACAGACCATGTGCAGCCAGATGGGATTAGTAGATTGTCATCATGGTTGGTGCAGACATGACCAAAGGGCCTGTTCCTGTGCTGTACTGTTCCATGTTCTTTTTGCACACTGTGTTCTAGATAATAACAACTTGCTGTATAAGCGCATTCTCCTCAAGCCCTGCTTTTTTTAACCAATTATCTTAAATCTGTGCCCTCCGTTTACCGACACTTCTGCAGTGGTTTCACCCAACTAACTCTAATCAAAACCACTCCTAGCTTTGAACACGCCTTAAATCTAACAGCTTTGAGAACACAGCGCCCTTCTACAGAGAGCAGCAAAAGGGAGAATGGTGGAGTGGTGCAAATTGATATGATCATTGGAAGTCTGAAGTGAGAACAGAAATACTCAGCAGGTTAAGCAGCTTCTGGCATACAAAGGGAAGTTAATGATTCAGCTGTTAGTCATCTCTGCTGCATGTTCTGGCCCCTGCATGATAAACCATGATCAAGGTTTCATCTGTATATTGTTGAAACTTTTATTGTGATAATTATAAGAGACTCCATAGTGTAAGGTAACATTAAACAGGTTTTGCATCATTTTCTCGCAGAGTCTGCATTATTATCTTGAGCTTTTGGAAACTATTGCAACAGGAAAGGAGCACAAAACCACTGAAACATCCAGCCAGACGAGAAACCTCCGCCTTTTCTTCCTACAAGAATACTTTATTTCTTAGAAAATAGTTCCATTGAAAAACATGTAAATGGACAGTTCATACAAACACAGACAATATTTTACATAGTTAGAATCAATGCATTTGTTCTAACCATTCTATGTACATTCAATACATTCATACTTTACTGACCAGCACTGAACAACTTCATTTTTATTTGGGGACCTCCACGTTGGCTCTGTCCTTTCACACGGTGGGTGCCAAGGAGGTTTGGTGAGAGTGATGGAGGACATTACACAATACTGTCCATCGGTTAAATCTGGCCAGGGAGCATCAAACAGACTTCGAGTTAGCGCTTTGGCCTAGGGTGTCAGTTTGAGAACAGCAGGGTTAAGGTTTAGGGTTAGGATTGAAGGGTTAGGGTTAAGGACTCAGGGTTTACAATTAGGGATGAAGGATTAGAGAGGGCTCAAGGGGTAGGGTGAGGGTTCACGGGTTACAATTAGGGCTCAGGGCTTAGGGTCAGGGTTAAGGCTCTGGATTTGGACGTAGTGTTAGATCTTGGGGTTCAGACTAGTGTAGCCACTTAGCAACACTCAATCATGGATAGGTTATCAGCTGGAAGACTGATGGATTTCAGGCTGACAATGGTATCTCTTCCACCAAGATAAGGAGCTGCTGGCAGTAACTGGAGTCCATCTCTACGCTTGTCCAAGGGACCAGCCCAGAGAGAAGAATCTATTTACTGACCTGCTGGGAATGAACTGGGGCAGATCCCAAAACATCTCTTTCCACACCTCAGCAAAGGAGCTTCCCAGCAGCAGGGGAGAAAGACAGTCCCTTCCCCACCGCTCCCTCGAGAGCAGCTCACAGTGAGGCAGAGGCTCCAAACATGTTGGAGGGACATTCCTCAAGGAGGCCCATTCTTGCTACCCTCTGGGCTCATCCTGACAGTTCCAGCAACAAGGTGCCTTGCCAAATGATGTTGACTGGCTAATCTAGAAGCCTTAGCTAACGAGCACTTCCTCTTAACATAAAATGCAGACTGCTGGCAGAACAGAGCCATAATATTTATGAGAAACAGAGAGACACAGCATTGTAAAATGAGGTATTCTATATTCTGGAGATAACTAAGTTTGTGTTTCTGTGATTAAGGAGAGAATCCATACTCAATGCACATCCACTCTAATGTAACTCAGCATGAGGTATGCTTAATCCATGATGATGGTAGATATTTCCCACTCTACTTTCTTTGCAGTGTTGTGAAGCAAGTGAGATAAAGGTTTTGAGAGGCCCAGTCACCAAATGATGGCTTTCACTGGCACTGTCAACATTGTTCTAGCCATCCAAAAGCTCAGCCTATCAATAGAGACCACAGATGTGCTTGCTTTTGCAAGTCTAGAAGATCCAGACCAATCACTGATGGAAAGTGTGAGCTTCTTTTGCACATCTGCACACGACTATCACACCCATGAGACGGGATCTGTTCCAGGACACGAAGACAGCTGTTCCCACAGTGTCAAGAGCCCATCCCCAATAGAGTCACTCCATGTATCTCCTTTAGAGAACCACACATACACCCAGAGCTGACTGTACATTTACATTGTCACTTAGAATGAACTATTTGTGCTCAAATGCAGACCTACCCAAGGGTAATTCTGTAGACCATAGATCTTTCGGACATAGAGGAACAAATCACAAGATTAGATCAGGCAGGCATTAGATGTGACAGACAATATCTGCACTTTTATTATCACTACTCATGCCAAAGTGCCTTAAAGCTGACGAAATATAAAATATTTTTGAAGTATGGTCTCTTTTGTAACATAAGAAAGCAACAGAAATGTAATAATTAGCCTGATAACCATTAGCCAGGGAGAATTCTCCTGCTCCTCAGCAAACTAGTGTTATGGGATCAGTCCTGATGCAGGGTCCCGACCTAAAACGTCATCTATCCCTTTGCCACCACAGATGCTGAGTTCCTCCAGCAACTTGTTTTTTGCTCGTGTTACGGGATCTTTTATGCATGTTCGACATAGCCAGAGGGGAATCAGGAGTCATCAAAAGACCAAACCACTATTGCATTCGGAGTGGCAGCCTGGATATTTTGGAGCAAGTCTCTGGAGTGAGGCTTGAACCTAGAACCCCTTGACTCATGTGTGCTCCCCACTGAGCCACAACTGACACTACATAAAGGCCAGTGTGGAACAATTCTTCTAAGTTCAAGGTCACATATCTGATCACAGCTATTTTGCAATGCTTCTTATCTATTTACCTCCTGTGGCAGAGCACAGAGGAGATGCCCCTTCAATGCTCAGAAGGTACAGCACCACTTTCAGTGAGTTATGCATGTTATTGCTTCTTTTTCCTGGAGAGATTGGCAGCATGTGGATAACCACCATTCTGTTTCTTCCCTTCTGCAAACATGCCATGATTGCAAGGGTCAGTCCCAACAGCAGATAGAGTCATAGAGCACAGAAACAGGCCCATCAGCCCAACTCATCCATGCCAACCAAGATTCCCATCTACACTAGTCCCATTTGCCAGTGTTTGGCCCTTATCCCTCTAAACCCTTCCTATCCATATACCTGTTCAAGTACCTTTTAAGTGTCATTAATGTACTTGCCTCAATCATTTCCTCTGGCAGCTCATTCCATATACTGACCACCCTCTGGGTGAAAAAGTTGTCTCTCAGGTCCCTTTTAAATCTTTCATCTCTCACCTTAAACCTATGCCCTGTAGTCTTTGATTCCCTTTCCCTGAGATAAATATTGTGTGCATTCACCCTCTCTATACCCCTCATGATTTTATACACCTCCATAAGGTCACCCCTCAGTCTCCTATGCTCCAAGGAACAAAGTCCTAGCCTGCCCAACCTCTCCCTATAACTCAGGTCTTCAAGTCCTGGCAACGTTCTTGTAAATCTTCTTTGTACTCTTTCCAGCTTAATGATGTCTTTCCTATAACACGGTGACCAAAACTGTACACAATACTCCAGGTGCAGCCTCATAGATAGACGGATCTCTGTGGAAGTAGTTGGAAGAACCACCATAGCGTCCCTCTTTCATGCTTGAAATTTACCTGTCTCGGAGCATGGGCGTTAACACCATGGGAACATGAGTGGAAGTGTGGTGTTCCAACTTTGCCAGCTCGCTGGAAGCCCAAAATGTTCCTTACCTATACAGTTGCTCCATACTGATTACTGGCAGGCTGCAAGCAGAGGATGTAATTGAATGGTAGAATCTCACAATCCATCTCTAATGAGTGTTCTTGAGGCATAAGCTGATGAGGTGTGGGGCTTGATACACTTTGTACTTGGCCCCTCAACTTCATGGCAACCACAGCTGGTGAATCGCATGCGGTGCATTTTATTTCAATGTGATCATGGACCATAATGATCATGGTTTTACTTTTCATGGTGTATTATTGTTTTAAATCAATTAATAGTATTTTGTGCGCTTTTAAATACATGTATTTAAATTTTTAAATTATAATTCTATTTCTTTATTCTTTTTCAACTGTTTCCCAATGTCCTTGATCATCAAAGACATAGAACATAGAACATTACAGCACAGTACAGGCCCTTCGGCCCACAATGTTGTGCCGACATTTTATCCTGCTCTAATATCTATCTAACCCTTCCCTCCCACATAGCTCCCTATTTTTCTACCATTCATGTGTCTATCTAAGAGTCTCTTAAATGCCCCTGATGTATCTGCCCCCACAACCTCTGCAGGCAGTGCGTTCCACGCACCCACCACTCTCTGTGTAAAAAATTTACCCCTGACATCCCCCTTATACCTTCCTCCAATCACCTTAAAATTATGTCCCCTCGTGTTAGCCTTTGTCACCCTGGGAAAAAGTCTCTGACTGTCCACTCGATCTATGCCTCTTATCATCTTGTACACCTCGATCAAGTAACCTCTCATCCTCCTTCTCTCCAAAGAGAAAAGCCCCAGCTCGCTCAACCTATCCTCATAAGACATGCTCTCCAATCCAGGCAACATCCTGGTAAATCTCCTCTGCACCCTCTCTAAAGCTTCCACATCCTTTCTATAATGAGGTGACCAGAACTGAAAGACATATGGAAATGGTGGAAAAGGTCTTTGACAGCAGAGGCTGCCAGAAGGCTATCGGGGCATTCTATGGGGATAGCTGTAATCCCCATTGGATGCAGCCCGACTGCCACTTGTGGCCTCCTGTGCCTACAGGCAGGGCTGAGGTGGTGCCATCAGCAGTGCATGGGGTGCTGCGTGGTTGCAAATATCCAGTGTGGACCCGAAGTTGGTATTGGCAGTGACGGCAAGGCACGGGCCAAGATCAGCAGGCTGCGACAGTGGTGCAACTGGTAGAGCCGCTGCCTCGCAGCCTCAGAGACCCGGGTTCGATCCTTACCTCGGGCACTGTCTGTGTGTGTGGAGTTTGCACGTTCTCCCTGTGACTGTATGGGTTTCCCCCGGGTGCTCTGGTTTCTTGCCACATTCCAAAGATGTGCGGGTTGGTGGGTTAATCGGCCGCTGTAAATTGCCCCTGGTGTGTAGGTGAGTGGTAGAATCTGGGGGAGTTGTTGGGAATGTGGGGAGAATAAAATGGGATCAGTATAAATGGGTGTTTGATGGTCGGTGTGAACTTGGTGGGCCGAAGGGCCTGTTTCTGTGCTGCTTGAGCCTATAAGTCTATGAGCACAATCTGGCCCATTAATACACCATGCAGTGTATGGGCCAGGTTTTCCTGTGGTGGGACGTTTAACTGCACCTACAATTAGACTTGCCCCTGCAAGGAAGCTAAGAACAACTTTGCCAATGAAATAGCTGAAAGTTTCAGGTGATAATGTGCAGCTTAAGGAACAAGGTATCCGGCAGCTGAATGAACAGGACAAAAAACAAGGTATCCCCACAACCAGTGAGACTGAAAGATTGGAAAACAAACAGCGGAATGAGTGAGAAGAAGAGTGAATTTGGGGTTAAGTCAGTTACAGAAAGAGAAGTAAAAATAAGAGGAATTACATTGAGAGGGAAAAAAAAACAGAATTGGAAAAAAATTACATTTAAAATCTGACATTTTTAGACTCTTAAAAATTCACAACCTGAAGGATTGAGAAAATGCTGGGAACACAGCAGGTCAGACAGCATCCGTGGAAAGAGAAACAGAGTTAAAGTTTCAGGTTGGTGCCCTTCATCAGAACTGCTGAGGTGTTTCCAGCATTTTCTGTTCTTTATTTCTGATTTCCAGCATCTGCAGTAAAGGATTGAGACTACACATAGTTCATATTTAGTGCCAGAGGCTAACTGGCAGTAATTAATGACTGTTAAAAAGAATACTTGTGCTACTTAATAGCTGAGCCAGGTGCAGAGCCATCTACAATGCAAAAGCAGTAACTCAATACGCACCAATAACAAGATTGTCAGTGGAATACAACTTTCACGAGTCAGAAGGCAGCATCTGCCCTTCACCTAAAGTTACAGCTCATTTGCAAGTAAATAATATTTGTCACTATTAGTCCCAGCTTTATTTTGGCCCATGATCACTGCAATCACAGAAGCACGTTCTGTTAAATGTTATATATCACAGCGAATTACAAACATTGAAATGATGGAAGTAAAAGCCGTGGCCCAAAGTGGACAAATGTAATTACTCTTGCATTAGCCAAGGACAGTGTCATCTGCATAATAAAAGATCATGCACCTGAAACGTTAACTGTTTCTCTCTCCACTGATGCTGCCTGACCTGCCGAGTGTTTCCAGCATCTTCTGTTTTATTTTGGATTTTCATAAACTTCTGCTTCCCCTGGACCTTGCTTTTATAAAGCTTCCTGTTGAATAATCACCATGGTGTCCTTTGCAAAGAGAGCAAGGAACTTCATGTGCTACAAGCTAACCCCTGCTTTGTTCAAGTTGAAATTTTGCAAAAGACTGTACAAGAATTTATATATTTCTATCCATATTAAAATGAAATGCAAAGTATCTTTCTTATCAAAGTAAGAAAAGCAGTGTAGGCATTTTTGCTACTACCAGTTAAAACCATTGATAGCATCAATGTGCTCCATTTCCATTGGCTAAAATTTGGAACACAATGTTACTGTGAAGCTATTGAGGCAATACCAGCTGTCACTTGCAACCTTCTTGGCTAGCTTTTCTGCTTAATGTCAGATAATTAGTTGTCAGGTTCCTGTATGCAGGTCACCAAAGCTCCCCGAGTAAAGTCATTCATCACGAGTATACTCAAAGTTTTGTAGGTAAATGCAGCAGCTAAGTTGTGCAGAGCAAATTCTTGCAAATAGTTATGGGATAGATGGTGAGTTAACCTGCATCGGTGGCATTGGTTGCAGGGAAAAAAATCACCACTGTATCAAGAGCTTGTCTCAGTTCTCCTTTGATTTTACATTAACATATATGGGCAGAGGGGGCTTGGTTTACCACCTTATGGAAAGAAGCTACATTTGACAGTGCAATGGTCCCCCAGTATGGCTCTGAAGTGTCAGTCGAGGTTACTAGCTGAAACCTCGAAAGTAAGGCTTGTGTTAGCAACATTACAGCTGAAATAACTTTTATATCTATATGTAACAACGCAGCACAATTGATTGATGTTCCCTGTTCACCTCCACGTTGTTCTTCAAACTGAGTGCTTTTCCCGTACTTCCCTCTCAGCAGTAGATACATCTTGCCAATTATAATTCACTCACATGACCAGCAGTAACCTCTCGTACCTTACGAGGTAGAATCATAAAGCAAGAAACTGCAGATGGCGGAAATCTGGAATAAAAACAAGCGCTGGAAATCCTCAGCAGATCATTGCTCTGAAATATTTATTGTTTCTCTCCCCATAGACGCTGCCTGACCGGCTGAGTATTTCAAGCACTTCCTGTTGTTATTTCAGTTTTTTGTGATAAGTTGCTCCCTCCAAGGGAACTTCAGTTTGCGCACACCGCAGTGAATTGAAACACTGAGTCTTACTTATAGTGTTTATTTGTGTGTTAGGATGCTTAATGGGCCGTTGAGCAGCATTACTGCAGCTGCATTCTGGCTAGGTGCTCAATTGTGCATGACAGAAGTCCTTCAAGAAGGTTCACCAAGTCACACATCACAAGTGTGCCAAAAACAACAAATGCTTGTGTCAAGTAATCCATGATCAGTGCACCAGGGATAAATTAATCTCTAGCCTTTGTTAACAGGCCTCTCCCTAACGCAGAAAGGTAGAAACCTTTGTTTGGCACTGAGCACTCCAACTTCTCTGCTTTTTTGGAATCCTTTTGCAACATGCTGCAGCTTATTCCTACAGCCTTGTTCAGTTCTTCATCTGTATCACAGGACACAATTAATTTACTGAGGATTGAAACTTATTCTGTTACTCTTCTCATGAAGCAGAGAGGGAAGGATTAGTTGCATAGGGGACTAGGATCTCATTGCAGATGGTGAAAAACAGATAAATGGACCAGATGCACAGGCGAATAGGATGCATGTCGGGGCAGTCATGATTATGGAATCCCCATGACCGAGAAGATTAGGACTATAGTAATACCTCTCAGCATCTCGGCTGCAACCTATGAAATCCATTAGCGCATACTGGTAAAAGAGTTCCACTGAACTATTAAACTCGTCTTTTCAGATCTGGCGAGACCAGATATATTTTACTACTATTCTTTGCATATAATGAAGAGTTAGAGTTAATACAAGCAAAGGACCTTAGTTACAACAAAACCATTGAGCCTGAAGCCTTTATTTCTCTTCCAATTGCAATAGGCATTACCTGGCTCCAAAACTTGCCAGAGTAACGTCACTAAAATTGGCAAGGATTTCTCAGCGGCGCTTCCCATACCTGTAACCTGTACCATCAGGACAGTGAAGAAGGTGATGTTCCTAGTGGCTGCATAGGAACATCACTCCCTTCAAGTATAATTGCCATCCTTGGGTCAAAATCAACAGGAGACGCCTATAATCTGTTTGAAGATGGTCACTGCCCAGCAGTTGTGTTGCATAACTGTTACTTACTACGTTTATTAGCCCAGACCTGAAGGTTGTCCAGGTCTTACTTTATGTAGGCATGGGCTGCTTCATTTTCTGAAGATTTGCGAATGGAATTGCGCATTGTGCAATCATCAGCGAACATCCCCACTAATGACTTGACAAAGGGAAGGTCCATCAAAATGTCCCTTTAGATACCGAGTTTTTGTCACTGGACAATCTCCATAATTAGCACAGATAAAAGCAATGACCCTTTTCAGCTGCTGATTTTGCTATCTGTAAGGTAGTCAAATATAATTCTTATAATTAAATCGCCTACTGGCGGTATCAGGCAAATTCCAGTCTCTGCCACTTACAGGCATATATGCCATCATGTGGAAGATCATCAAAGAGGGATATTTAACTAAAAGCAAGATGAACGGAGGGGTGCCACAATCAAAGTACCTGCATCAACAAAAGCCGTTCCTTTTTCTCAAGACTTAATGCGTGCTCCGTGAAATAAAATGGGACACAAAAGCCCAGAAACATTTTGAAAAAGCAGTTAAATCTTTCTTTTTTATTGTTGTAAAAGTAAATCATTTGCATGCACATATATAAAATAAACAATACACAGTCAGTCAACATAGCTCACCTTTTATTTCATGAGTGATAATCTTTGTTAAGGCCGTAGCATCAAAGTAAATTTAATGAAATTATTAAATTTAATGAAGTAAAACTAAATTTTACTTTAATTTTAATAACATTAGTATTTTAAAAATTGCCATTGCCTTTGTTGTCCATATCAGAACCATGAGGAATACGGCACAGAATGAGGCTATTCAGCGCATCGTACCTGTCCTGGCTCTTCGTTGGAGTAATCTAAATCTAACCCACTGATCTGCACTTTCACCAAAGCCCCAGGACTTCCTTTTGTTTCAAGGTTTTTCCTTAAAAGGTACTCCCCGCCAAGGGCACAGAGGATTTCAGCACTGTGCTCAATGCTGCTTAGATAAAGGGCTGGAAGGTGGTGTCATGTGAATGGAGACAAGTTAGTTTTCCTTCCATAACCCCCATGATAAAACACCACTTGGTCAACTCCAGTAAACTTGTGGGAGGTCTCGATTTTATACCCAATCAAAAGGTTGGAACCAAAAATCCAACACAGTTGAACTTCAATTAGAAATATGAAGTCATTCAGCCCCTCGAGACTGCTCCACATTCCACTATCTAATTCCACCTTGCTGCACTACCACAATTTCCCCTCATCCCTCTTGCATTCAAGCATCCTTAATCTTAGTTTTGAATATAAATGTCTGAGCATTCACAGCCTTCTGGGGTAGAGAGTTCAAAAGATTCACCGCCATTTAAGTCAAACAATAGAAGACTTACCCCTTATCCTGAGCCTGCAACCCCAAGATCTGGACTCCCCAACAAGCCTCCTGCATCTACCCTATTAAACCTGGAAGAGTGTTATTTTGTTTCAATAAGTTATTCTAAATTCTAAGAAATATACACATAATCTACTCAGCCTGTCCTCATAGAACAATATCCTATCCCAGGAATCAGTCTGGTGACTCTTTGCTAAACTCTCTCCTAAAGCAAGTACAAGGAAGACACCAAAACTGTATCCATTATTCCAGATTTATAAGTGGGACGCTCTCTGCTCCTAGGTTAATCTGTTATAAGGTAAAGAGAGCCCAAGTAAACACAAGTAAAGCTCGGGGGAGTCTGAATGATCTGAATGCCTTGATGATTAGCCAGAAGATTTGCTCTCATATTGTCTGCTGTGTATTATCCTTTGCACAATAAATAACTATCACATGTGGAAGAGTTAATCAAAAACAGAGACAGAAAGATTAAACACCAATTAGAGTGAGTCTTGTCATTATACAAGCACCTAATGTCTTTCTATTAAAATTTCCATCTCCTACTTTCACAAGAGTTAACCCGTTTATTTCACACGTGCTAGTGCCTCCATTATAACAGTAAGGAGGAGGAACGCAATAAGAAAAGGTGAGGCAGTTGTGTGAAGATATCACGTAGCAATTTCCAGGTTGATGCAGAAGGCACCTGGATTCCTATCCTCAAAAATCATAATAATCAATGAAGGTCAGCAGAGCCAATATACACCTGCTGCACTGGGTCGCCATAATCAGACATTAACCCATTCTTATCAAAAAAAAAGCAACCGTTTAAACAAGCAGCAACAATTGATAATCTTACATTCTCTATATGAAAAAGCATAGAAACATAAAACTGTACATTTTCATTGCATGGAACTATTTGAGTACCACACTTATCAGCACTGCTAGTCAGTTCCACTCGATTATATTGTTACATTGCTGTTTCTCTTAAATGGTTAATATTTTGAAATCCCATCATCATTATATTATCCAGCATGTCATTATTGTGTTTAATATGGATTTCTGGAAAAATTACTGATACAAACATGGAAACTGGTAAACTCTACTGAGTAATTTTTGTCAGTTGGTACCAGGACCAGAGGTCTAATTACCTTCTAATGCTCTACAGAATCGGATGGTTATTATGACAGTGCCTGGTCTCACTATTGGGAGCAGGAGTGGATAGGTCGATGTGGGTGAAAAGTTAGTGAAACCAGTGCAATAGTAAGCAGCAGCCAAATATTACACAGAAAGAGTTACTGATTCAAAGAAAAATGACTGTATTGCAAAATAAAACTGAGTGTTCAGGGGAATGTACTCCTAGCATTTGTGGGGGTGGCTGTTCTATCTGCCTCATCCACAGTCTTGTCCAGGCCTGAGTGCCAATGGAGGAGGAGCACATAGTCTTTGCATCTGCACTTCAGACCTTCTGCTACCAATGGACGGCACAAGAAACTAGAGGACGGAGTAGGTATTGGGGATAATACTTCATTATTTAGAAGTTTCTGTTGTTTTACTGTTTACTTTCTTATTTAGTCTGTCACTCTAAAGAAGCAGCTCTTTTTCTTGGTTTAGGTTAGGTGATACTTCCAGTGCCTCCTTCTTGCATGATGTGCTTTCCTGGATCGTGCCCACGACCACATTGTCATGCCGTTCTCATCTTCCCCAACACAGCCACCTTCCCCCGTTCCTCAAAGCTCTTCCACAATTCTTTGTGGTTTTTGATTCTGCAATTATTTGCAGGAGCTTGAAGTTTGGCACCAAAACAGTGGGTACTAAAGGAGATTGCAAGGCTGGTAACTTCTGCTCTGTGGCTCAAGGGAGACCTGGTGCAGGGGGCGAAAGACTCCTCTGCGTGCATTTTTCCCTTTGCTGCCTTGCATTGCTTTTTGCCTTTGCTGCACTGCGCCAAAGAAGCAAAGAAAATGCAAGACTGTACAATGCCATTGACTGGCATGGAATCCAATTGTTAGCTGCCATTTTCCTTTGTGCTTTTGCGCTGCTATCCCTTTGGGAAATACTGCTTTGAAATGGCGCTCAATTGCTTTTTGAGCCGAAACATTGGCAAATAACTAGTACTTGGAATCATCAAGAGAATGAAGGCCGAGAGGACCTAAAAGGCCTTGTGCTACAAGGGATGAAATGCTGTTGCAAAAATCAGGAGCTGTAGGCCAATCTGATGACAGACAGGAGTTACTGCCTGTGGTCCTTACATTGGGAATGATCATGAAAATCATTTTAGCTGCTCTGCATCAACAGTAGGAACTGCAAGCATCGAGAAAGTCACTTCATGGAGGCACTGCCTCAGAACCCTGCCAGATTAAAAGCCAAAGGCCAGTACTACTTTCACAGCAATCACCTGCAGAGCAAAACCATTTGCCGATGTATTGCAAACTCCCTGGGGAATGAATGAACAGTTTAAGGGAAAATGACCTTTACCGTTAGGGCTCCAACTGAAATAGGAAATGGCTGTCAGTCTCAGCCACACCAGGACATTTCCTTCTGCAAAGTACTTTTGCCAATAGCCCCTTGAAATAAATTCTCTGACTGCGTTGGGAAAGGTACCAGCTTAAGATCATTCACTGGCAATTTGCCTCAGGCATGAGCTGACCTTGCAGTGTATAACACAAAGCAGAAATGGATGGTGACGAAGCTCAAGAAGAGTGTGAAATACCAGTGATCTCAAAGACCAACAAGCAGCAACCATAGATGACAGCTTTGAGTTAATAGCTTTCATTTCTTTGCAAAGCTTTTGTCCGACTGTTATTCGGTGTTGATATTTTAAAAAAACGATCTTTCTGCCTGTCTGCTCCTTGTGGTGAACTGCAACAAATGGGTCACTTTCCAAGAAAGGGTTGCATTTGGAAAAGCTGCCTCTATTGAAAATGCAGAAACAATTAATTTATGCCACACCTTAAGGTCAACAAAATATTGTGGCTTCATGCACCAGCTGAAATGAATCTGCAGTCCAAGCAGCACGAAGGTAACATTTTATTTTCAGAGGTAAATTCAAACTTAACAAGAATTTACCCCAATTTTTCAACCCAAGATAATTCACTTGAAGGTCTTTGCTTGTGCTGGGGTCTTGTCCTCTGCCACCTTGCCCATCTGGTCATTCTTCACACCTGAGTCCATGCAGTAAGTACCAGTGGACTGTTCGTCCATAGATGCATCAAAGTCAAGACCATCCCAAGTCAATTTTAGACACTGAGGCAAATTGAGGCCCCTATTACTAACAGCTGAACCTGCCTCCATTCTACATTTGGGAGAGTGTTTACTGAATTGACTAGAAGGGTGGCCATCTTTAGCAAGCGTTTTGTCTTGGGGGACAAAAATCAGTTCTGTCCATTCTAATTTGGTGGAACACTTCCTGTGTAATGTTTCAGAATGCAACATCCTCAGCTGGTGCTCCATCTCATCTGCACTTAAGAACTCGCTTAACTAGACAAAGTTCCCATCTACATTCTGCATCCTCCAAAGTGATTGAGGTCTGCAGTGCAAGGGTCAACTTTCAGAAGATTTCCAACAGGACTGGCAAACTACTAAACCTACAGTTGCATTTTTAAGGCTAAAGTGAGATTGCGCTTCAGTTAAAGTCCGCATTTAATCCCCGTGTGAAGAATGGAGCAGCCCTGTCATCATCAAAGACAATACATTATATTGGGGCAAAATGCCAACCAGTCAGAGAAAGAAATGAAAGAATTGTCATTAATGGGAATAAATTCCTTTTGGCGCTTATTCTCAGGCAATTTGCTGCATCAAAGTACAAGATTATCAGTCCAGCCACAGACCTTGATGAACATGGACTAAAACTTGACACATTTTAGGGTAACAAAAGTTTCATTATATCAAAGGCCAATAGTCAAGACAATAAATACATTTCAAATATGTTCTTATGATCATTATAACTTTATGAAAAGCCTTGGGTATAATGTACCAAAGTTTAAAATTCTCCATCAATGGCCCCATGCACCAATGGTTCAAGATCAAATGCCCAGTCACCCAATCCTGGACAAAAAACATCACCTTCCCCAATGGGAATGGAAGCCCAAGTCAATGAGGCCTTCAATGATCCAGACAGTTGCCAGTGAGCAGTTAATAAACAACATTCTCATGAGGTCTGAGATTGGGGAATGTTGTTGGTGGTGGCAGTGGGTGGATGTGGGTCCTTCCTCCCTGCTTCACAGCTCAGGAGTCAAGTGGGGGGATGGAAATATTAATACATGGCTGGGAAGATTGGGAGAGGTAGGAAATGTAATTATTTTTCATGGGAATAGCATTATTCAGTTAAGAGAAACAGGCTATCAAATATTGATTAGTCAATAATTTAAGATCATTAGCTCTTTATTTACCAAATGCTGTGCCATTTAAATTATCCAGATGTGACCGCAATATTCCAGTATAAATTCTTAGTTTTGGTATGAGAATAGACACAGGTCTACTTTATGGTTAACAGAAGTTGTTCTTTGTGCCAAAGTACAGGTTGCAGCAGCTCAATTTATTCAGCAAGGACTGTGAATGTCGACACCCATTCCATATCTCCATTCATTGTCTATTTAGAAATGTTTCAAAATCATTTTCATGGGGCAAGATTTGAATAATCTGAATATTTACACAGTTACTGCTTTGTAGGTTGGAAACACACTGGAAAATGGCAGGATAATGAAATGTGTGTGAAAGGACTCCTACCAAATCCACTTTAAAAGCGTTCTTGGACAAATTTTTTTAACATTCAGAAGTTTTCTCATACTTAATGTATTTAACTCAATAACCATCCATAGCCACCTTGGCTGCTTGGATTTAGTTCAAAGACAATAAACCAGTCATAATCAAAAGATTAATTATAGGTGAGGCTTGTGGCCATTCAAATCCCTTTCTCTATGGCTGATTTCCACTTTATCTTCCAGCTATTCTCTGCCCCACCCCTACCCCCCGACCTTACTTATCATCTCTTCCTGATTGTTTCTCAATTCCACCCCCTTTCTCCCTCCATAATTTCACTAATGCATGTTTTGGGAACTACAAGACAAAAATATTACTTTAACTGTATCCAATTCACTAATATCCCTTAATGCATCATCCCTTCTTAATTTATGTTTTAAATACCTTCAATCTCACTGCATTGCATACTCTTTTAAAAGGTTTTTGGCAGTACTTACTTGAGGTAAATTGGGGCCAGTGTGGTCCTTGAATAGTTTCAGTTATCCAACTGAGGGGAATTTTTCAGATTTATTTTCTCCTAAAAGTGATTTCTTTGTACTTTTTGTTCTTCCAAAAGGGATGGAGGAGGAAGGGATTACGCAAAGTACTCTCAAGTGGGGTGAATAGCACAATACACACACACACACATATTGTGATGTACAAGGCACTTGAAGTTATGTGGCCCTTCTTTGTCATTGTTTGTAAGATAACAGTGGTTTGTGTGCTTGGTTAAAAGTTGGGAATTCACTGGCTCGCCTGGTTTTGTGAGGGACTCCTTAGTACTACAAAAGTTACAGGGCAGTTAAGGCAAGGATATCCCCACACAGTGCGTGTGCCTTGCTGTCTGCTCGCACACATTGTCCTCTACATATGTTAAAAGGAATCCCTTTGAAAATCCTTTCAAAACTGGTTGAGCAATTTTCTTCCAACTCAGAAAAGAGTGAAAGGTGCAAGCCAGCATTGCTTTGAAATAGAGTATCAGAGTTTCTTTTCAAAGCTGTGCTTTTTGTTTTCAAAAGAAAGTGCTTATTCTACAGGAAATCCTCCTACAGGTACTTTGGTAGACTGCATTATTGTCATAAGGCCTATTACAGTTCAAATCCCTAATACACAATGCAT
This sequence comes from Pristis pectinata, assembly GCF_009764475.1. Lineage (NCBI taxonomy): Eukaryota > Metazoa > Chordata > Chondrichthyes > Rhinopristiformes > Pristidae > Pristis > Pristis pectinata. The sequence goes on from NC_067450.1 coordinate 8,439,444, forward strand.
TTGCAAAACAAAGCATCAGCTTAATTCTCAAAGACTTTACAGTGCAGAAGAACATCTTAAAAACACCTCCAACATTAAGTTGCTTCCATAGAATGGTCCAGGATGATTTTGGTTTTCTACAGCCCTGCACCAATCCTTGTGCTTTTAAAGAACCGTTTGCCAGTCACAAGGTGTAACTTACCTTTCTGCATGTAAACCTGGCAAGAAAAAAACAGCTGGATAGAGTCAAGAGCTGGATTTCTTAATTAAAGTAGAGGTGTTCTCTAAAATGCCATCCACCAAAACAAACATTTGATGACAATCTTCCTTTAAGGCTGCAATAATAAATCCAGTTTCAGTCATGTTGTGTTACTATGGTTACCTCCAAAGCCCTGCCACTTCCTGTTGCAGTAGGCCACCCAAGTTGAGGACTATTCACAGTGTTCACTTTGACTAAGTTAAGCTTCCACTTGAGAAAATCCTCTGAAGAAAAATCTAAGAAGCCACCCTTTTGATAAGGATCAGATTTGCCCAGAGGAGTCTTCGCTGGTTGCCAAACAGATGTTGGGGTCACAAGTTTATACCTGGAACAAAAACAGTGTCAGATCCTTTCACAGAAAGCCTGATGGTCCATTACTGTGCAGAGCCATTCCCAAAAATAGGGGTACCATTCACAGTGGGGTGAAAGCCTAGAATGCCATTGGAATCTTCTGTCATCTAAAAAAGAAAATTGGACAGATGTTATCAGAGGCACTTGTATACACTTGCCTCCTACCTTGCCCCACTCTCTTCGGAAGGTTGCTCAGTGAGCAGGTCAAGTGGCATGAAAAAGAATTTGAATTCAGATACAAATGAATGCTTGCAATGCCTCACTCTTTCTCCATACCGCAGGAAACAGGCCAATTAGGGATGGTCAATGGATCAGCAAACTGTGGGCTTACATATATATTCAGGCCACTTTGTACTCTTTCAATTTCCGTATCTGGGAGGAATAAGGAGCCCTGCCTATTATCATTGACCAGAAGTATTATCAGTCATCTGGAGAGTAGTCATTGCAAACCTGGGAGAGGCATCCTGTCTCCTTCACTAGCTGCACCTCACAAATCTCCTTTCCTGACCCTTTGCTTTGAGGTGGCAGGAAGGATTTTACAGCTGTCAGTTACTCTTTGGTGCCTCATCACCTAGACATTCTACACATGATCCTTAACAACGTCCTTTCTATAGGTTTCCTCCAAAAGGAAAAGAACAAGACTATGTAGCTTTCTAATGGAGAAGAAATTAGTAACAACTTCCCTTTATATAATGCTCCTAATAGAGTGAAACATCCCAAGGAAGTTCACAGGAGATAGAAGAGGAGAAATTAGGCCAGGTGACCAAAAGCTGGGTCAAAGAACACCAGTTTCAGAAAGAAAGAGAGGTAGAGAGACGGAGAGGTTTAGGAAGGGAATTCCAAAGATTTTGTAGCCTTGGCAGCTGAAGGCATGGCCGCCAATGGTTGGGTGATTGAAATTGGGGGTGAGCAAGAGGCTGAAATTGGAGGAGAGCAGAGATCTCAGAGGGTTGTAGAGCTGGAGGGGATTACAGAGAGGGCAGGGGTGAGGTTTGGGTGGGAACTGAAAATAATGATGAGGGCTTTAAGACAGAGATATTGCCAAACTGAGGGCCAAAGTAGGTCAGGAGGCACAAGGGTGAAGTGCCAAGGATGAACAAGACAGTGTTGGAAGCAGGGGTCTGGATGAGTTTTTAAGAGTTCAGAAAATGGATTCCAACCAGGAGAGACTTAGAACAATCATGTCCAGTGAGAACAAAAGCATGGATGAGGGTTTCAGCGACAAATGAGCAGAGGCAGGGGTAGAGTTCTGTCAGGTTCCAGAGGTGGAAGTAGCCAGCCTTGGCATTGCAATGGATATATGACCAGAAGCTTATCTCAGGGTCATATACGACACCAACACTTTGGTCAATCTCAGACAACTGCCAGGGAGAGTGAGAGAGAATCAGAGTTAGCCAGCAGATGTTTGTGGTAGGGACTGAAGAACATGGCTTTGTTTTTTCCAACACATAGTTAGGAAATTTATGTTCATCCAGTGCTGGACATCCGACAAGTAGTCTGACAGTTTGGAGGCAGTGGAAGGGTGGAGGGAGGTGGTGGTGGGATAGACCGGGTGTTGCCAGCTTACATGTGGAAACCCAAAGGCGTGTTTTCAGGCGAAGTTGCTGAAAGGAGGGGGTGAAGGACAGATACGGGGGGGACACCAGAGGTAACAGTGGAGACACAGAAAGAGAAGCCATTGATGGCTATAACTTGCAAGAGGATGGTGCGCTCAATCACGTCAAAGGCTGAAAATTTATGTGATAATGATCAGATTTCCTGGTTATTACTATTTGTGGTGACTGGCTGTGTACAAATTGACTGTTGTGTTTCCTACATCAGTGACTACACTTGAAAAGTCCTTTATTGTTTAGGGCACTGTGAAAGGGAAGTGAAAGGCGCCATAGAAATGCAAGTCTTTCTTTCTTTTCCAAACTGAAATCACATTTGTAAAACACCCATTTGTGCTTGCACTTTGATTGCAATGTTTCTTTCAATTAAAATCAGCAACCAGCTGGGTATGTGGTAGCAAGCAAATAGTCGTGTCAGAGTATTGGACAAGTCCCCACAAGCGCTGAGGTATTAAGGTCAGGGTTTCTCCTCTCTCAGGCCCGTGAGGGAAAACACAAGACCTCCACAGCACGGTGAATTAAAAGGACTTAATATTGCCTTACCACATCTCTCAGAAATGTCTGGAAGCTCTTCACATGCAATTGGTTGCTATGAAGTTCAGTGCTTCTATTATGTAAACAAACTTGACAGCCACTTTGTGCAGAGTAAAATCAAACAAACAGCAACAAGGTCAATGGACAGTATGTCTGTTCTTGGCAAAGTAGAGCTTTCTCCAGAATAGGCAGACAAGTCTGAAAAACATCACCTCCAACAGTGCAGCACTCCCTCAGTATTGGGCAGAAGCTTGAGACTCAAGTTTGTAGACTGGGACTCAAACCCACAACCTTCTGACTCAGGGGACGAGAGTGGTTCCAGCTGAGCCACAGTTGAAACTCAGTATGAAATTCCTCTGTTATTTCAACAAAGCCATTAATCCATTTACAACTGGCTTTCATTAAATAGAGTTCCATGAAAATGATAGTGCATTCTGCCCAATAAGTCCCTTCTGGTGTTTATGCTCTACACTAGCCTCTTCATCTCCCCCCATCAATATAACCTCCTAATCCTAGTGACGTACTTATCCTCTCATAGGCAGCTTGATGGATTTTAAGAAGGAGCAGGAGTAGGCCATTCGGCCCTTGGAGCCTGTTCTGCCATTCAAAAGAATTGTGGCTGATCTTTGACCTCAGGATCACTTTCCAGCTCTATCCCCATAAGCCTCGATTTCTGTCATACCCAGAAATCTATCACACAACATAGAAACAGGCCCTTCGGCCCACCATGTCCATGCAGACCATCAAATACCCATCCATGCTAATCCCATTTACTAGCACTTGGCCTGTAGCCTTCGGTGCCTTGGTTATTCACGTTCTTGTCTCGAGATCGATTGAACTCTATTTTGAATGAACACAATGACCGAGCCTCTACAGCTGCCTGGGGTAGAGTTCTAAAGATTCACCACCCTCTGACTGAAGAACTTCCTGCTTATTTTGATCCTAAGCTGCCGACCCATTATACTAAAATTGTGCCCCCTAGTCCCAGTCTCCTCAAACAGGGAAACCATCCTCCCTGAATCCAGACTGTCAGGCTCTTTAAGAATCTTTTAAGTTTCAATGAAATCTCCTCTCATTCCTCTTAAAGCCAGAGAATTCAGTCCAGTTTACTCTAACTCTCCTCATACAGTAAACCCGCTATCTGTTGAACCAGTCCAGTAGCTATTTGCTGGTACTGTCTCTGAAGCAATACATTCTTCCTTAGGTAAGCAGACCAAAACTGTGCACAGTACCCTAGTTGGGATCTCACCAGGGCCTGTACAATTGCAACAAGACTTCCTTACTCCTATATTCAAACCCTCTTGTAATAAAGGCTTGCTTGTCATGTGCCCTCCTGATTACTTACTTCACCTGCATGTTAGCTTTCTGTGATTTGAGTACAAGCACACATAGGCCTCTTTGAACATCAATATTGCCCAATCTCTCACCATTTAACAAATACTTTGCTTTTCTGTTGTGTGCACCAAAGTGTTTGACTTCACACATTTCCACATTGTATTCCATCTGTCAGCTCCTCGCTCACTCATTCAGCTTGCCCATATCTCCTTGAAGCCCCTTTACATCCTCCTCTATACTCACAACCCCATCTAGTTTATTATCTTAGCAAACTGGCAAATATGGCACTTGGTCCCCTCAGCGAAATTGTTGATATAGATTGTGAACAGGTAGGGCCCAAGCACTGCTCCCTGCAGTCCCCCACTAGTCACAACCTACCGACCTGAGAAGGATCCGTTTATTCCCACTCTTTGTTTTCTGTCTGATAACCAGTTCTTAACCAACTCGAGTACATTACCCCAATTCCATCTGCTCTAACCTTGCGGGCCAACCTCCCATGTGGAACCTTACTGAAGATCTTCCAAAAATCCAAATACATCACATCCCCTGGTTCCTCCTTATCTACTATACCACTCACATGCTCAAGGAACTCCATCAGATGAGTCAAACATGATGTTTCTTTCATAAATTCATGTTAACTCTAACCAGCATGTCCACCATCTCTAAAACATTTCAGGAACATTACCATCTTCTTGTGACAGTCCCACCAAAGACTCCCAACCCAAATTAAAATCATCCAAACACTAGGTTCAGCAACTTATTGTCTGAGATGCCATCTTTGTGGAAAAAGTGCTTCACAGGAATAGGACTTGTTACTAATAACACATGAGTCTCAACTTGTCTGAGCAACTATTCTTCCTTACCTTAACTAAAATACCCAAAGCAGACATCCACGTGGCAAATTCTTCCAAGCTAAACTCAACTCTGAATTACAGAGTAATTTTCTGCTTCACAACCAGAGTTAAAGATGGTCTAAGTTCTTCAAAAGACTTTTCTATTACCACTTAACTCTTCTTGGTCCCAAGGTAAATGAGGACCCAGCAAGCTTAATCTCGCAAGGTGTTGGAAATGCATTTCATTAGAACTATGAGCCTATGAGCCAGTTCCAGAACTTGGTCAGCTTGTGGCTGAACCCTACTCCAACTCCATTTACTAGTCATATTCATTGATATCCTTGTCCTATAAAAATCTATCAAATTCAGCTCTGAACATTTCAGTTACCCAAACATCTCCCACCAAGTGGCAGAGTGAATTCTACATTTTACAAGCCATTATATGAAAAGCTGCTCCCTAATTTCACTCCTCAGTGCCCTTACACTAAGTGTAAGTCAGTAACTCCCCACACTGCACTTCTGAGTTACTGATCTTCTTGAAATCCCTTAATTATTTTGAAGAGCTTAATTAGATCACCCACTACCTCCAATTGTCTAAGCTCAAGGGAATACAAACCAGCTTTATTCAGCCTTTCATCACATGCTTAACCTTTTGAGCCCCAAGACCATTCTGATTATTCTTCATGTGTACCCTCATATATATCTTTGAGAACTCTTCTTATTCATTCATGGGATGTGGGCATCACTGCTAAGGCCAGGATTTATTGACCATTCCTAGTCATGCTGGGATTGGACCTTAGCTTTTGATACACTGTGCAGGAGGACCTGTTCCAAGGGCCAAGTTGAAAGGCCCTGTGTTTCAAAGTGTGTGACATAAGCAGAGCCAGCCAATCAATCTGCGATGGTTTGCATCTCACTGAACTTCTCTGCCATAATGTTTTATAAGAGGAAGTTATGTTGTTCGAGGTAAAAACTGCTGACTACACTGCACATTGAAGGGGAATCACATTTTACTGAACAAGAATGAGGAAGTAAAAGATTATTACTTCAGAATAGGTACCACCAGTGGTTAACACAATCTTTAGCATAGTAATAGATTCTGAACTCTGTCATTTTTTCAACATGCCCATTTGCAAAAGTTTCCATTTTGAGGTGAACTGCATTTGGTCAATACGCCAACTCTTATTAGCAATTTTCTTTAGCACTGATTTACTCCTTCACTGCTTGATGAAAAGAGTTCCTGCTTACCACTCCAGATATATTCACTCTGTTCCTTAGGAATTACCATATTTAGAGTTCCTCACCCAAGCATCGCTCTTCTGCCACCTAAACATCAGCAAGGAACCCCCACTATTCCGAGCAATCAAGGCTTCCCAGCTCCTCCCCAGCACAAGGGATTCACCATCATTCAAGGTAGCTTACCGCAGTGGTGAACATAACCACTGTCCAACCAAACCCATGGAGACTGAGAGGTAGCAGTTGGAGGAACTGGATAGGTGCTGGTCAATCTCAAAAAGCTCAAGGTATTGGAAGTGCGCTTCATAGGAACTGGAGTGGACCATTTACCCTTCAAGTCAGTTCTACCACTCAATCAACTCCGTTTATTTGTCACATTCCTTGACGTCCTTGCCCGATATAAATCTATCAGTCGCAATTCTCAACATTTCAGTTATCTGAACATCCACAACTGTTTGGGAGAGAGAATTCCACATTCTCAAAAGAATAAGAAAATGCTCTGAATTTAAAAGGTTCTCTCTGCAAGAAGGTATCAGCCTCTTAACAGATCTTCAGTGCCTAGAACACCCCTTATTACCTCAACTTTCTTGAGTGTGGGCTGAATCTAGACCTACTCCAGATCTGACAATGAAAAGCAAAAAAAATCTGATAAGGTTAGTGTTAGGTAACCACGTTAAAATTTTGGGCTTACCTTGTACAGATCAACAGTGCACCAGCTATTTTGTTCCTCGGGGTGTAAGCGAGAGTACTTGTTCATGTGAGACAATGGGACTGTTTGTGTCGGGTGAAATGCAGGAAGGTTTGTACTCTTCCCTGCCACGTGGGGTGCTGTGGAGCTGAAAAGTGGAAATGCTGTCCCATTTGGTTGGTTGGCTCCAGGGAACCAGTCAGTTTGACTGCAAGTCTCGCGTCCATGACTAGCTAGTGCAGTGCTTGGTTGACTGAAGTCAAGTCTGCTCTGTTGAGAAGGAGCAACACAGGGAGGGGCGCTGGATGGTGAATTGAAGAGGGATGTGTTTTGCTGTGAGTTAACTCTATATCTCTGTACAGCTCTCATGTATCCATTGCTGTTGCTGCAGTTTATTGTGGCAGCTGGATTTTGTCCAGTGACTGGGGATGGACTGGGATTGCTGGACTGCTGTGGATAATGGTATGACTGCTGGTTGTAGTACTGCGTTGGGAGTTGCCGATCAGGTGGCTGCATGTGCTGTTGCAATTGAGGGCCTGGTCTTGCATCCTGCTGCTTCTGGAGAACGTGCTGCTGGATGCATGGTTGCTGCATGGGACCCGAAGTCTGTGCATACTGCTGCTGCAGAGAATGGGCCCAATGCAGGTTCTGCTGCTGAAGCAAGTCCTGCTGTGGCATGCTTTGTGCTCGGTTACAAGGTTGCATTGCTTCTTGGGGCAAGTAACTTGCCTTGGGGGACTGTTGAGGAATTGATGATGACATGCTCTGCTGCAAATGCAATGATGCAGTCTGAGGTGGCCTGTTAGCTTGCGTCTGTGACATTCCCAAGCATTCAGGCAATTGGTCCCCTGTGCCTAAATTTGCTTGTAATCCAGTTGGTTGGTGTGAGCTCTCCTTCTTCTTGAGTGATTCATGGACATAGGACAAAACCTGGTCGTTTGTCAGCATGTCACTGAGGGGGCATTCTGCAACCACGTCCATACTCAATGTGCTCTCCACCCAGTGCATGAGCTCCAAGTCTTCTGGTGCCAAGCTCTCCAGTACATTGGGAAGGCCAGTCAATCCTTCGCCATTGTCACTTTGAAGGATGTCATCCAATATGGACAACAGATCATCTTCCTGCTTACTGCTGAGGGCTTCCTCTTTCACATTTTTCTCTCCATTTGGGGGACACTCCATTCCTCTCCATTTGGCTGCTGATCCGCTGGCAACTGCTCCACCAATTCGGCTGAAGGAGTACTTGGGCTCTGCTGCTGGGTGCCTGATGTACACCGCCTTGTCTTGGCTCATCATGGCTCCAAGGAGTGAGTTGGGATCCAGATATCCATCCTTTGCCACGCTGGAATTACCATTCTCAGATAGAAATGGGTTGTTGAGCCCAAGCAGAGGAGAACTGCTGTCATACAAGACAGCCTCCCCTGTTGAGAAGGGAAGTTGGAATGGCATTGTGCGTTTCTTAAAGTGATCAATCCCTTCTTCATCCCTGTGGAAAAACAAGTAAGTTCTTCAATGAAGACTTCTACAAGCAGGATAATAAGAAGCATGGCTATGCAAGACTTACTGCGCACATAGGCAAGACATAATGTGAGATCAACATGACAGAAAAGTTCACAATCATTCATAGAAAGATACAGCACTGAAACAGGCCCTTCAGCCCATCGAGTCCATACCAACCATCAACTACCTATTTACACTAATCTCATTTTATTCTCCCCACATTCCCCTCAACTTCCTCCAGATTCGACCACCCACCTACACATTAAGGTCAATTTACCATTGCCAGTTAACCTACCAACCAGCATGTCTTTGAGATGTGGGAGGAAACTGGAGCTCCCAGAGGAAACCCATGTAGTCACAGGGAGAACATGCAAACTACACACAGACAGCACTCAAGGTCAGGATTAAACCCAGGCTGCTGGCACCGTGAAGTCAGTATTGAGCCCAGGTTGGACCACTGTGCTATCAGTATTACAGTAGTTTTTTGAATTCTTTCCAGGGACGTGGGCATAGCTGGGAAGGACAGCACTTAATCCCCATCCCTAATTGCCCTGGGACCAAATAGCTTGCTAGGCCATTTCAGAAGATGGTTAGGAGTCAGCCACACTTCTGTGGGTCAGCAGTCATATTTAGGCCAGATTGGACATGGGTGAACCATGGGGGTCTTTATAACAGAGTGGTAGTTTGACTATCATTGCTGCTACTAGCTTTTCATTTCAGATTATTTAAATAACTAAACATAAGTTCCCCAGTTGCCAGGGTGGGATTTGAACTCATGCCTATGGATCATTAGTCTAGGCCTCCAAACTGCGAGATTGGTAACCTATTTGCTGCCATACACCTACCAGTAATGTTGAATACACAGAATAGTTTTATTAAATGGCTGAATTAATGAAATAAAGACCAATTAAAATAGGAAGGAAAGTTGCAAAATGTTGGTATCTCTTTTCATCCTGAAATAAAAGTTTGCAATATTTATTCCACAACCAATTTTCCTAATCAGCTCAAAATTTGAACTGAACAGTATACACAAGCTCGCATGGCACAAAACAGATCAGGTAGAGATCTTCGGTCTACATACGTTAAGAGTCTCTGCCTTGCTATGATGTAATCTGGCTGCCCGTTCTTATAGACCAGTCGGGCATTTGCCTGAACCCAGATCCAGATGTTCTGTTTTGTCAATAGCCTGAAGATAGTTAATCCACTCTCTCCTGTCTTCATCACTGGGGGAGAATAGAAGTGAACAGTTAGAAACAGCCCAGCCCAGGCACTGCAATGTGGGTAACAAGTGTGGAAACAGAAAGAAAATTTAAGAAACAAACCACGGGGAGTAAAGATGTGCATTTCTATAGTGCTGTTCATGACCTCTGGCTGTGCTTTACAACCAATGAAGCACTTTTTGACGTGTAGTCAGGTGGCAGTGTCAGAAATGCGGTGGCCAATTTGCACACAGCAAGATCTCACAAACAGTGATGTGACGATGACTACTTTTTAAATCAATTTTGGTAGCCTTGGTTGAGAAATAAATATTTCCCAGGACACCAGGTGAGCTCCCCTGCTTTTCTCCCCTGCAATCACGTGGATTTCCTCCCACATCCCAAAGGCGTGCAAGTTGGTAGGTTAATTGGCCGCTGTAAATTGTCCCTAGTATTTGGGTGAGGGGTAGAGTCAAGGGGGCGTTGATGAGAATGAATGGGGATTAGTGTAAATGGGTGCTTAATGGTTGGTGGGGACTCAGTGGGCTGAAGGGCCTGTTGCAATGCTGTATCTGTCTATGACTCCATGGAAATGCCATCACAGGAATGTTTACACTGACAAATGGGCTTCATTCAACATCCCACCTGAAGAACAGCATCACTGACAGTACAGCCCTCCCTCAGTACTGCACAAGGCTGTCAGCCTGGAGTTTGCTGCTCAAGTCTCTGGAGTAGGACTTGAACCCAGAACCTCTCAACTCAAGCAAATGTGAAAGCAACTGAGTGAGGGCTGAGAGGGAATGAGGAAGATGCTGAGGGGCTAGGAGAGTGTGAAGAGAGAGAGGCACACGCACACAGTTGCTGCAAGAAAGCACAGCATAGTGACAGAGGGTAGGAGAGAGAAATAAATCGGTAGAGAGAGGAGTGGAGAGAAGGAGGGAGGGGGAATTAGGAATGAAGGAATTAATGTTGAGGATCTGATGCACAAAGAAAGATCTTCCTAATGTTACATTTTCTGCTCATAATTTTAGTCTTTTAAAGCCCAAACATGGTTATCGCCTAAAGTTTGATTGATTTCCTCTTCCCTTCACTCCTCTGACTCTCAACACTGTAGTTTTAGATTAGGATCCAATGTATGCAAAATGTGGTCCCATCATTTTCTCATTGACATCCGTCGCATCTGACTTTTGAGTAAAAGGGGGTCTCTGCTATTCAAGGCACCATAAATAGCATGGGTGTTGCAGAGTTGGGGAGTAGCAGGAAGTACAACTCAAGGCAAGCAATGCCCAACAATGATTTCCTCTACAGTACCAGAAATGCCACTTACAGCGAACGTGGTTGTCAGCACAGTAAAGCATGTCGTGTGCATGGATAAAATGGTACCCTGAACCTCTCATGCACAGCTCCAGCTCTGAGTAACCCAGCACAATCCTAGCCCTGGAATCAAGAAAACAAAGAAACAGGGAAGGGTCAACATTCTTCGTTAGTTACTTATCTCACATGAAGACCAGCCACATTCCACCATCAAAAGAGAGAATGAGTCCATTACTGAACATTGACTGTGAACAGAATCTTGAATGGTGCCACTATTAGAGCTGTGTCGATTACAGCTTTTAAGAGCACCTGTTCCTCCTTTAACATTACTTCCATTTTCCTTGGTTTCTATCAGCATCCAAATACATCTTAACCCTTTGCAAGAGGTACAAGGCATTTATTTTTAAATGGTTAAGGGACTGGGTAACACAGTAATCCCATAAAAACAAATGTGCAGATGTCACATTGACGATTTCTTGAAGTGAGGGTTAAGCTACTTCACTTAAGGTGGGGCAGGGGAGGGGGGTGGAAGTTACAAGAGAACAAAAGTCTAAGTGTGAATTATGTCATGTGTTTAAACTCTGGGGTACTTAATGTTGAAACTGGAAGCAAAAGTGGATTAAAAAGCTTTCTAATCTCACACTGTTCTTATCCTCTACCTTTACTTAGAATAGAAGGTCCCAACCTGGGCTGCCTCTGAAGATTACAGGGGGTCTGTGAGGTTTTAATAATGTTGAGGTAATTAAGGCAGAAAGTTTACAAGAACAGTAAGCATAAATAAAATATACTCAGTGGTTATCTGTCGTGGTTGTAAGGCAGCGAGGAATCCCTGGGACAGCCCCAACTCCTCAAAAAGGGCAGTCTGTAACATCAGCAGATGGTAATTGCAGGGGTGGGGCTTTCAATCACAAACATTGGAAACATTGGGATAAACTATTCTTCTCTCTCCACAGATGCTGCCTGACCTGCTGAGCATTTCCAGCACCATATCTGAATATTAAGTATCAATTAGCCCTGGAAATACCTCAGCATTTTCTTTCAACTTTACACTACTGTATATCCAAGTATGATGATCAGGTCCTGTTAGTAAAAGGGGTTTGTGGTATCTCACATCCCATGATCTACAGTGGGAATGGGTGTTAATGTGATGGGGTTAACACCGTGGCAGCAAAAGGGGATAAGAAGCCAATAACATAAAAGCTTCTCGGGTCAGTTGCTGGCTTATCACAGCTGAACCCTTATCAGCCCAATAAGCATTTTATATGAATATAATGTATAAGTGCAACATTTGAGAACGAGGTCACATAAGTGAGCTGAAGTTCTCTTCAGACACTGCTGTTTTCATGGCTACCTCTGAGATCAATTTAACCCCTGTAATGTAAACCCTAAAAAACTCCACCTACCCAGCCATCCCACCCACCCATCACACCATTAAAAACACTAACACAGCAGGCCACTAACACAGCAGGCCAATAATGGGGCCCTCTAAGATCCACAGTGGTACCTACTTCGCATCACAGGCAACAGGTGAGAAGTCGAGCTTGTGTTTCGTCTGAAATAGAGCACTCCTAGTCCGAATTTCAACGATCGAAGGCACCTGGAGGGGGGTTGCAATGGCAAACAGTGCCATCTGAGGTGGGAGGAGGGAGCCATCTTCTGCCCGCTTGTTCTGTCCATGAAGATACTTCAATCTGCCTTCAATGTTTAGAGCCTGAACACATCATTTAGGAGAAGAAAAAGAAACAATGGTTTTAATTAAACCAGTGCTACTTCAAAGAGAGAAAGGTACAATCCTGAACAACTCAAGCAGGTTCATCCCCTGTTGGCTCTTGTACATTTGTTCATTTATTCAAGCATTCTTTTCTATCACATTTCTGCACAAGTGATTATAGTCCCTTAAAGATCTAACAATCAAAAAGCTCTCGGTGTTTAACAATTGTTTTATGAAAGGCCACGAATCATCCAAATAGCGTTAACTGTGTGATTAGCCCACTCTCATTCTCTACGGGCCTCGCCTCAGCTTCTTACTGACGTCACTCCTGTCCCACTTCCTCCTACCAGCACACCCAACTCACTTCCTCCTGACATCGTATCATCCTCACTTGTACTTTTATTGTGGCATTAAAGTAGACAATGCTGGCATTCCCAACAATGTCCACATCCTGAGAATGAATAAATAAAAAACACCTGGCAAGCAGATGCTGCTGGCACCTGTCATAGTGGCATAACAAAGGGTTGTGCATTTACAATCTGACTCAAGATCAGGGCTATACTGGAGCAAACCATATGGGGTTTGAAGGCTTTATGACAGTGATCCTGTGTGTATTCTCGCTCTAAAATATCTGTCATTCTAACATGGATACACATTCAGGTTTTGGCAACGGTCTTGATTTTTAAACCATAGGCCCACGCAGTGTCACAACTGGAGCAAGGGTACATGCACAGTCATAGCTGGGATACTGGTACACACTAAGTGCCACAGCTGGAGCAGAAGCTCAGACTGTGCCACGACTAGAACACAGATACATACTGTGTCACAGCTAGAACACAGGTATGCGCCGTGTCACAGCTGGAATACAGATATATACTGTGTCACAGCTAGAACAAAGATACACATCATGTCACAGCTGGAACACAGATGCACACTGTGTCACAGCTGCAACACAGATACACGCTGTGTCACAGCTGGAACACAGATGCACATCATGTCGCAGCTGGAACACAGAGAAATACACCGTGTCACAGCTGCAACACAGATACACACCATGTCACAGCTGGAACAAAGAGACATACAATGTCAATGCTAGAACATAGATATGCGCCATGACACAGCTGGAACAGAGATGCATGCCGTGTCACAGCTGGAACAGAGAGACACAGCTGGAGCATGGGCATGCACCATGTTACAGCTGCAGCATGGGTACATACTGAGAGTCACAGCTGGGATAAAAGTGCATGCAGTTTCACAGCTGGAGCACAGGCACACAGAATGAATCACACATGATTGCAACAGTTTCAAAAGAACGTATGCGGTGGACCAATAATTTCCTATTGTCAAAACAACTTCACAGAAACAATCTTTGATTTTCTTTGCACGGACGTAATTCAGTTATTGTCTCCAAAGACATGCCAGTGTTTCCCACACAAAAAATCAAATTCGCTGGTCACAGCAGGGAGAGATGGAGAGAGCGGAGATCCAATAAGAAAGTAAACTGACTGGAGTTTTGCCCGGGTACATCTAGAGGCAATAAAGTCACCTCATGGGCCATAGGAGATATATGCTTCTTGGTCACCTGTGTCCACCCCAATGATTGAATAAGCCTTCGTTCAAGATACCAGCCTTGAACTATTTCTTACCACATAGCCAGAGGAGCTGTTGAGGAGAGAGCGCATCTTACACACGAAGTTCCTCTCCAGGAAGGTGGAGTTCTCCGGTGGGAGTTGCTGCGGGTCATACCTGGCAACAACTTCACGCCTTGTGCCACCACCTGGATACAAGAAAACAAAAGGCATCTTTAATCACTTCGAGAAGGGAGATTCCAAAAGCTGGACAGCAATAATAAATTCATCGGCACAACAACTATTTGTGATCATAAGGCTCCATCAGTGGACCACATTACTGCAGACTTGGCAGATTAGGCAAGTCCCCTCCACTCTAGTACCCTCCCCGCACCCCCTGTCTCTGTGGAACAAATTATAACTTTTCCTGCTCTAACTAAAGTTGTTCTGTTGTTTCTGGATCTTTGAATATTAAGGGAATTGAGATATGGTTTATTTAAGGTGAGGGGGAGGGGGCAAATTTAAAGGAGGTGTGCGGGGCAAGTTTTCTTACACTGAGTGGTGGGTGCCTGGAATGGGCTGCCAGGGGTGGCGGTGGAGGCAGAAACTATAGTGGGGTTAAGAGTCTTTTAGATAGGCAGTGAATATGCAGGGAATGGAGGGATATGAATAATGTGCAAGCAGAAGATTTAGTTTAGGTTGGCATTGTGTTCAGCACAGACATCATGGGCCGAAGGGCCTGTTCCTGTGCTGTACTGTTCTGTCTCCTCTCATTCTTCTGAACTCCACAGAATACAGTTGTGGCACCCATTTTATGGAACTATTTCTGTTGGGATAGTTATTGCAGGGAACAATGGAAAAGCAGAATATTGTTTAAATGGAGAGACGACAGAATACAGAGGTTAAGAAGGATTTGGGGATTCTATACATGAAAGACAGAAAATTAACATGCAGGTACAGCTAGTAATTAGGAATGCAGGCCTATTTTTCAAAAGGGAATATAAAAATAGGGAGGTTTCGAGACCACATCAGGAGTACTGGCACATTTTTAGTCTCCTTGATTAAAGAAGGACATACTTGCATTGGAAGTAGTGCAGAGAATTTTCACTTGGTTTATTCTTGGGATGATGGGGTCGACATGTGAAGGAAGGATGAGCAGGATGGGTCCAGATTGGATTTTAGAGGAATGAGAAGTGATCTTATTAAAACATACGATTCTAAGGGGGATTGATAGGATGGATGCTGAGAGGAGGTTTCCCCTGGTGGGGGTATCTAAAAATAAGAGGCAGCTTCAGAATAATGGGTTGCCCATTTCAAATGGAAATGAGGAGTCATAGAGTCTTAAAGCATGGAAACAGGCCCATCCGTGCATCCATTCACACTAACCCAATTTTTATTCTCTCCACATTCTCATCAACTACTCCCCCCCCCCAAGATTCTACCCCTCACCTACACACTAGGGGCAATTTACAGCGGCCAATTAACCTACCAATCTGCACATCTTTGGGACAAGGGAGGAAACCCGGAGGGAACCCACATGGTCACTTGGAAAACAGACAAACTCCACGCAGAGAGCATCCAAGGTCAGGAAGCTTTACTGCGCCACCCGAAATTTCTTCTGCGAATCTTTGGACTTCTCGATCCCAGAAGGATGTGGAGAATGAGTCATGAAGTATATTCAACCTGACTTTCAAGGATTTTCAGTCTATTCGAGAGTCAAGAGTTATGGAGAACAGGCAGGAAAGTGGAGCTGAGGCCAAGATCAGATTAGCCATGCATTTTATTGAACAATGGAACAGCATCAAGGGGCCGAATGGCCTACTCCTCTTCCTATTTCTTATGTTCTTATTACTCTGCCCAAGGGCATAAATGATCTACTTTTGGAGACAGAGACTGCAGCCATCTCAGCCCTATGCTCTGAAACTCTTGAGCCTAAATCCCTCTACCTCATTACCTCCTCCTGATCCTGCAGGATCTCACTACCACACAGAGGCAACTAGCACAGAGACACAAGATAAGTTCATGACGGAGAAAGGAGACAAGGTGGCAAGAGGCTCCTGTGCAGCAGAAACACCTGTTGGGTGAATTTTCTATAGAATTCCTCGAGAACTTCCCCTTCGTATGTGCCCCTGAGGCAACCCTGTTGGAAATGCCACACATCTGCTTTCCATCTTTGTGAAGCACCGCTGGACATTTTGTAATTTTTAAAGTCTAATTGCAAGTTGTTCTTGGGAAAAGGAAACAGGCATAAAAATAATGTAAAGGAAGATCTTTCAGAATTCATTGATATTTTGCAACAAGAAAGTTAAGTGCAAGGTTGCAACAAATACCCAAAGCAAGATCAAAGAAATCAGCAGCATCTTGGTGAGGGGAAAAAAACTGTACAAGGGGGACAGGTGGGCTCAGGGAACTGGTGCAGGAGAAGAGACAGCCTGCTACAAAGTGAGATTTGGAAGAGAGTAAAGACAGCTCTGATGAAGTTAATCCTCCTGTTGATTAGGCCTTCTACAGCAGAGAAATAGCAGGGTAAACAGGTGATAGTCCATCAATAGGACAAGATAGCCATGTCGATGGATGGTATTGATTGCAAAACTCAGGTTAAAGTTGGAAACGGGAAGGATTGGAACAGGGGAGGATAGGAGTTAAGTCCTGGTGGGCAGCCCAGGATCCTAATGGAGATGATGACGATGGGAGGTGAAAAGAACCAGTTTAATTTCATGCATTATTAGATAAGATGAAATAAGATATCATTATTAGTCATGTGTACATCGAAACACACAGTGAAATGCATCTTTTGTGTAGAGTGTTCTGGGGGCAGCCCGCAAGTGTCACCACGCTTCCAGCACCAACATAGCATGCCTACAACTTCCTAACCTGTACGTCTTTGGAATGTGGGAGGAAACCAGAGCACCTGGAGGAAACCCACGCAGACACAGGGAGAACGTACAAACTCTGGCCACTGCCTGTAAGGAGTTTGCTTTCCCGCTGCTCAACAATAAATGTGAATCAACCTCTGGGCAGTTAAAGTAAAAGGTGCAACCTCAAGGTATCAGGATCTACCTTTACCCACATCTGATAGCAACAAGCCCTTGTTTTAAATAGTGCAAGGTCACATGAAGGTTGCAGCTGGGCTGCCAGGTAGTTCTCGCACCAAGGGTCAGGAATACCAATTTGAGAAGGCAGACGTAAAGGGTTGGGCACTAAACTAAGTCAATATGTGGAGAATAATTGTTTAATAACGCAATGAATGCACTGACAACAACACATACTGTGACGTAGCAAAATGCCCCAAGGTGCTTAACATAAGCAACATCAATAAAAACATTTCTTGACAGTGAGGCACATAAGGAGCTATTAGGACAAGTGGCTATAAGGTGGGTCAAAGATGAAGGCTTTAATAAGTGTATTAAAGAGAGTTACAGAGGTGAAGAGAATGTTGGAAGGAATTCCAGAGCTGAAAGCCTGAGCAGCTGAAGACATGGCCGCAGATGGTGGACCAGAATTTGGAGGAGTGCAGATATCCTGGGGGGTTAGAAGCGGATGCAGAGGTTGGAAGGAGCAAGGCCTAAGAGAGGTTTGAAGACAAGGGTGAGAATTTTAAAACTGAACTGGGAGCCAACATGGGTCAGCAGTAATTGGGTGGGTGGGGTGAGAGATGAACAAGACTTGAAGTGAATTGAGATTCTGGTTTTGGATGAGCAAAGGTTTGCACAGAGTGGAAGATGGGAAGGGGACCAAGACCGAGCTGCAATAATCAAGTCTGGTGAATTCAAAGGGATGGTTGAGAGTTTCAACAGATGAGCTGAGACATAAGAACACAAGAAAATAGGAGCAGGAGTAGGCCACCAGGTCCCTGAAGCCTGCCCACCATTCAATGTGATCACAGCTGATCTATGCTGGGCTCAACTCCTCTTCTGTGCCGGTTCCCCATTGCTCTCAATTCCGCACTCTTTGAAATACCTATCTATCGTCACCTTAAATATATCTAATGATCTGTCCCCCATCACCCTCAGGGGCAGAGACTTCCAGAAATTCACCACCTTCTGAGAGAAGAAATTTCCACACATTCCAGTTTTAATTGACTGGCTCCTTATTTTGTAATGATGTCCCCTTGTTCGTGACTCTCCTATGAATGAGGGCGTCTCAACATCTATGCTATTAAGCCCTCTTAAGATCTGATATATTTGATTAAGGTCACTCCTCATTCTGCTAAACTCCTGGTAACTGTCTAATCTCTCTTGATAGGACAACCCTCTCATCCCAAGAACTAGCTTGGCACATCTCCTTTTGCACTGCCTCCAATGTGGCTATATCCTTTTTTTTAGGTAAAGGGAAGAAAACTGTGCAATGTTACAAAGGTGAAAGTACCTTTTACTGGAGTGAGCATGTGGACCAGAGCTCATCTCAACACCAAAGTTCTGCTGTAGGTCATCCAGCTGAGGTTGTGTTTGCCAGAGACCATAAGACATAGGAGCAGAATTAGGCCATTCAGCCCATCAAGTCTGCTCCGCGATTCGATCATGGCTGATTTATTTTTCCCTCTCAACCCCATTCTCCTGCCTTCTCCCTGTAACATTTGACACCCTCACTAATCAAGAACCTATCAACCTCCACTTTAAATATACCCAATGGCTTGGCCTCCACAGCCGTCTGTGGCAATGAATTCCACAGATTCACCACCCTCTGGCTAAAAAAATTCCTCCTCATCTCTGTTCTAAAGGGACGTCCTTCTATTCTGAGGTTGTGCCCTCGGATCCTGGAAACTGGAAACATCCTCTCCACGTCCACTCTATCCAGGCCTTTCAATATTCAGTAGGTTTCAGTGAGATCCCCCCTCATCCTTCTAAGCTCCAGTGAGTACAGGCCCAGAGCCATCAAACGCACCTCGTACATTAACCCTTTCATTCCCGGGATCATTTTCGCAAACCACCTCTGGACCCTCTCCAATGCCAGCACATCCTTCCTTAAATATGGGGCCCAAAACTGCTCACAATACTC
The DNA here is from genome assembly GCF_009764475.1 of Pristis pectinata. NCBI lineage: Eukaryota > Metazoa > Chordata > Chondrichthyes > Rhinopristiformes > Pristidae > Pristis > Pristis pectinata. The sequence goes on from NC_067450.1 coordinate 8,458,553, forward strand.
CAAATGTGGTCTGACCAACGCCTTATGAAGCTTCAGCATTACACCCTTGCTTTTATATTCTAGTTCTCTCAAAATGAATGCTAACATTGCATTAGCCTTCCTTACTACCGACTCAACCTGAAGTTAACCTTTAGGGAATCTTGCACTTGGACTCCCAAGTCCCTTTGCACCTCTGATTTCTGAATTCACACCCCATTTAGAAAACAGTCTACACCTTTATTCCTTCAACCAAAGTGCATGACCGTACACTTCCCTACGCTGTATTCCATCTGCCACTTCTTTGCTCATTCTCCCAACCTGTCCAAGTCCTTCTGCAGACTCCCTGCTTCCTCAACACTACCTGCCCCTCCACCTATCTTTGTATCATCCGCAAACTTGGCCAAAAAGCCATCATTTCCATCATCCAGAGGTATATATTACATAACCCAACACCACTCAGTTCCCATTGCTCTTTATTAAACTGTTCAGAACAAGAGGATGCAGGGATTTTCAGTAAACCATCCCCTAACCTCTGTGGATGTCAAGACTAACAAATGAAGAGCTTCCTGCGGGATGCATTGCCTTACCAGGTCCTGATTGATCCACATTGGAAGGCAGTAGTGGGTTTAGTGCCCAATGCAGCTGCCGCCGAAACTCATCCCGGTCTTCAGGATGGATCAGTTCAAAGACAGGCTGGTGCAGGACAGCAGTCTACAACAGGGAAAAAAACAAAAATATCAGAAATTTTTTCCACAGTATGTCTTCTTTCATGGCCCTAGGGTATTCGTGTTTTTTTTTGTCTCCCCTTGGTTGTGTGAGGATGGGAAAGAATGAAGTTGCTGTATGGAGGGAATAAGGAATCAAGGGATATGGGGTTAGTGCAGGAAAGTGATGCTGAAGTAAAAGGTGATGCCCTGATCTTATTTAATGGTAGATCAGGTTCAAGCGGCTGATGGCATCCTCCGGCTTCTACTTCTTATGTCTCCTTGAAACATCATTGTAGAAACACAGCAGCCAAATTGCGCACAAGCTCCCACAGTGTAGTAGAGGTTAGATAATCAGTTTTAGTGGCATTGAGTGAGGGATAAATATTGGTTGAAGACACTGGGGAGAACTCCCCTGCTCTTAGGCCCACAGGATTAACAAAATACAAGATGCACCAAAACAAACCTCTCGCAGTCGATGATGGCTACAGGGGAAGTGACTCTACCGATTTCATTATCATCTGGAAAACAACGGAGCAGAGCAAATTGTAACCCCTCCACCACACCCCTACTTGTCCAATTTTCAATCTGTTCAGTGGGCAATACCTTCCACCCATTTACCATCCAAGGTGAGAACTGCATCCTCCCTCCCCCCAGGACCAATGTTGTCCGACACCACATGATTGTTCCCGCCCCTTGCTCTCCCTGATGTTGCGAGCTCTGCCTCTGACCTGGTGGAAGCCCAGGTATTCCTGCACAGTGGGCGATGCATAGAAGATGTCGCCTTCTGCTGTCACAACGAGGACAAATCCGTTCAGAGCCTGGAAACAAAGAAGACATTGAACACTTTGGACCAATAATTCTCCCAAGAGGTTCCAACAATGCCCAACGTAAGCTTGAGGAACAGCACCCCATCTTCCTTCTGGGCACACTATAAGCTTCGGTCTCAATACTGAATTCAAGAAATTCAAGTAACACACTTTCTCTGTTTGTGTCAGAAATGGCCAGTTCTGCTATAGGTTACCCATCTGCAATACTAACTTAGTTTTCCACTCCACACACACACACACTGCCTGATCTGCCGGACATTTCCAGCATCCTCCTGTTGGTTTCAGGTTCAATAACCGCTCTGAGCTGCATCGCACAGCTTTAAAGTGCCCCTTAGTTTGTTTTCTCTCTCTCTAACTTCCCTCATTAACCTATTAACCAGACAGCTCTGTAAACATTGAAATCAACTAGACAACCTTGACCTCACTCTAGGACAGATCTTCCATTTGTCATATCCAACCCTCTCCAACTCTCTCTGCAACTTAAAACCCACTTGCATGAAGGGTTTCGGCCTGAAACGTCAACTGTCCATTTCCCTCCATAGATGCTGCCTGACCCGCTGAGCTCCTCCAGCTCCTTTGTGTGTTGATCCAGATTCCAGCATCTGCAGTCTCTTGTGTCTTCATTCTGCTTTCTCACTTGCCCTATTCTACTGCAGAGTCTTTCCACCTGAAGCTTAAACTCGGTTTCTCTTTCCGTGGATGCTGCCTGACCTCCTAAGTGTTTCCAGCATTTTCTGTTTTTACTCACAAAAGGTTATCTTACCCAGGAAAACTGCTACAGCAGGATTCCCAAAATACAAATGAGATAAATAGCCAATTGATTTTTTTCTTTTGTAGTGTTAGTCAGAGAGTCATAGAGCTGTACAGCACAGAAACTGGCCCTGCTCTGACAGCTCATTCCATATACCCACCACCCTCTGTGTGAAAAACTTGCCCCTCAGGTCCCCTTTAAATTTCTCCCCTCTCACCTTAAAACTGTGCTCTCTAGTTTTAGACTCTGCAACCCTGGGAAAAAGACTGAGTATCTACCTTCATAATTTTATTAACCTCTACAAGGTCACCCCTCAGCCTCCTTCATTCCAGTGAGAATAAACCCAGCCTTTCCAATCTCTCCTTGTAACTAAAGCCTTCCATTCCAGGCAACATCCTGGTGAATCTCCTCTGCACTTTTTCTATTGCTACCACATCCTTCCTGTAGCGTGGCAACCAGAATTGTACACAATACTCCAAGTGTGGAGTATGTGCAACTGCAACATGTACAGCTGCAATATGACACCCCAACTCTTATACTCAATGCCTTGGCCTATGAAGGCAAGCATGCCAAATGCCTTCTTCATTATCCTATTCCACTTGTGTTGCCATTTGGTAACTCTGGGAACATCAGGGGTAACTCTGGGAACATCTGGAAGAACTCCCTTACTCTTGGAATCATACAGCACAGAAACAGGCCCATCGGCCCATCATGTCCATGCCAACCATCAAGTACCCTTCTATGTTATCCCATTTACCAGCACGTGATCCACAGCCTTCGTTACCCTCGTGATCCTTGTTTGAAAGAGTGCTGGAGGATTTTTATGTTCATCTGAGTGAGTTTTGGTTTAACATATCACCTGGAGGGCGGTGCTTCAGACAGTGCAACACTCCCTCAGCACTGCCCTGGAATGTCAGGCTAGATTCTGTGCTTTAGTCTTTGAAATGGGAATTAAACCTGAGGTTGTTTTTCCTTCCTCATATTTGCCCCTCCATCTACCCACCCCCTGAAAAGAAAAAGCCACGTAAAGAAGTGAAGAAATACCCTGGAACTTCATTTACCTGTAGTATCAGGTCCCCTTCTGACAGTATTGAATTGCCGAGGTTTGGGAAAAGTTTGTCCATTCCACTGATGCCAGTTTGCTCTGTGGGAAGACTCTCCTTCCTTTGTCCCAAAGTAACTGCAAGACAACCACAAGCACAACACATGAAAGCCAACCAGAAAAAGCTGTTTCTTCACATGCAGGAGAAAGGCAAGATCCTTATTTAGTACAGGTCTCAACCTAAGTGTTAAATTCGTAGCAGGTGTCACACAGGATGGTAAATTTAGGGGTTCTCATACCAGCAATGCAATTGAAAAAGGCAGAGTCGGAGGAGAGCAGAGATCTTGCAATGCTTTAGGGATGGGAGAAATTACTTAAATGGGGGAGAGGCAAGAACAGAATCAGACTCCATTGCAATGTCCCCACAACTAGATATATTGCGCTTAAGTCAGATGTAAAAAACATATTTTAAATGAGGTACTACTCTGCAGAACTCTGTGCATCCTAGTAGAGCCACTGCCTCACAGTGCCAGGGACCCGGGTTCGATCATGACCTTGGGTCCTGTCTGCATAGAGTTTGCATGTTCTTTCTGTGACTACATGCATTTCCTCCCACATCTCAAAGATTGATAAATTGATGGAGAAGATCCTGAGAGACAGGATTTATGAACATTTGGAGAGGTATAATATGATTAGGAATAGTCAGCATGGCTTTGTCAAGGGCAGGTCCTGCCTTACGAGCCTGATTGAATTTTTTGAGGATGTGACTAAACACATTGATGAAGGGAGAGCAGTAGATGTAGTGTATATGGATTTCAGCAAGGCATTTGATAAGGTACCCCATGCAAGGCTTATTGAGAAAGTAAGGAGGCATGGGACCCAAGGGGACATTGCTTTGTGGATACAGAACTGGCTGGCCCGCAGAAGGCAAAGAGTGGTTGTTGATGGGTCATATTCTGCGTGGAGGTTGGTGACCAGTGGTGTACCTCAGGGATCTATTCTGGGACCCTTACTCTTTGTGATTTTTATAAATGACCTGGATGAGGAAGTGGAGGGATGAGTTAGTAAGTTTGCCGATGACACAAAGGTTGGAGGTGTTGTGGATAGTGTGGAAGGCTGTCAGAGGTTACAGCAGGACACAGATAGGATGCAAAACTGGGCTGAGAAGTGGCAGATGGAGTTCAACCCAGATAAGTGTGAAGTGGTTCATTTTGGTAGGTCAAATATGATGGCAGATTATAGTATTTAATGGTTGGACTCTCAGCAGTGTGGAGGATCACAGGGATCTTGGGGTCTGAGTCCATAGGACGCTCAAAGCGGCTGCACAGGTTGACTCTGTGGTTAAGAAGACATATGGTGTATTGTCCTTCATCAATCGTGTAATTGAATTTAGGAGCCGAGAGGTAATGTTACAGCTATATAGGACCCTGGTCAGACCCCACTTGGAGTACTGTGCTCAGATCTGGTCACCTCACTACAGGAAGGATGTGGAAGCCATAGAAAGGGGGCAGAGGAGATTTACAAGGATGCTGCCTGGATTGGGGAGCATGCCTTATGAAAACAGGTTGAGGGAACTCGGCCTTTTCTCCTTGGAGTGACGGAGGATGGGGGGGGACCTGATAGAAGTGTATAAGATGATGAGAGGCATTGTGGCTAGTCAGAGGCTTTTTCCCAGGGCTGAAATGGTAGCCACAAGAGGACATAGGCTTAAGGTGCCGGGGAGTAGGTATAGAGGAGATGTCAGGGGTAAGTTTTTTACTCAGAGAGTGGTGAGTGCGTGGAGGTGGATACGACAGGGTCTTTTAAGACACTTTTGCTTAGATACATGGAGCTTAGAAAAATAGAGGGCTATGGGTAAGCCCAGTAATTTCTAAGGTAGGGACATGTTCGGCACAGTTTTGTGGGCCGAAGGGCCTGAATTGTGCTGTAGGTTTTCTCTGTTTCTATATGCACATTGGTAGGTTAATTGGCCACTGTAAATTGCCCCTGGTGTGTAGATGAGTGGTAGAATCTGTAAGGAATTGATGGGAATGTATGTAAATGGGTGGTTGATAGTCAGTACGGACTTGGTGGGCCCATATCTCTCGGCTCTATGGCCCCTGAAGAGACTTGAAAATCTCATTGCCTTCTCAGAGGCTCCTTCTCCATTTTGAGCAGTCAGGGATTCCCAAAACCAGTGAGGATGTTACATTTTTTTGAGGAGGCTTTCAGAAAGTCCTTGAACGTTTTTCTCTGTCCTCCTGGATATCCCCTTCTGTGACAGAGCTGGGACTAGGGTGCTTGTTACAGGATAAGGAAGATGTGGCCCACCTATTGGAAATGGTTGACTGTGATCATGAGCCTCACTGATGGGGATGTTGGCCTGGGAGAGGATGCTGACATTGGTTCATTCATTCTGCCAATGGATCTGAAGGGTTTTGCAGAGACAGGATGGGTGGTGTCACTAGGGATCCAACAACCATGTTGAATAAGGGTAGATGATTGGCATAAACTAAACCTGACAGAAGGCCATCAATCTGAAACGTTAACTCTGTTTCTCTCTCCACTGACGCTGCCTAACCTGCCAAGTGTTTCCAGCATTCTCCTTTTGAATCATGTGTTAACTTTTAGTGGTCAGATAACCTTTAATTTGACTTCCGTGTTCAATGTTATCTTAGCCACTAAAAAAATCTGGGCTAACTTTCCCTTTGTGTGTTGCTTTAAATATGGGGAGTTGTTTGGGTCAGACAAATAGGATTTAGTAGAAAAGAAGATGACACTTGTCAGCCAGATGAGTCCCAGCATTCCTCATCCAGAACAGAACCGAATATAGTAATTATAGTTGAAATCTATAATCAGCATGATCAGTCCCACACCCACAATGTTTCCCATCTATAGGATTGGGGCAGGACAAAGGCTGGTGATGTGCAGAGAGAGGAGGTGAGAGGGAGAGGGACAGATCTCCTTTAGTCTTTCCAAAGACCAATGATTCCCATCAAAAAAGATGGGAGATGGAAATGGAAAGGACAGTGCTATGTGGTCTGGTGGTGTGAGCTGGGGACTTGGTAACTCAGCTCAGACTGTGCACACAGAGAGAATCAAAGCAAAGGGATCAGAAGCAAGCCAACTGAAGAAATACACACATGGAAGTAATGTGCAGCAACCTCAGGAACCATTAATTGATGGCCAAAGGCAATTCTAGGAAGAGAACATTAGATTTTTTTTTCAAGTGACTCTCCTTCCCCATGCCTTCCATAATGTTAAGGTCATAAAAATGTGGTGTTGGGCTAAAAGATAACCTAATCCAGGTGAAATCAGGGTAGTTTGCCAACTGGTCTTTCTAAAGATGGAGCATAACACTCGCTTTGGGAAGATGATTAAAGTAAATTGTGGGAGGTATATATCCTACCACACCATGGGCAACCATACCAACTCAGCATTATGTTCTGAAATTCCCTCCCCAGACCAGTCCTTCCCTCTACCACTGCTCAACCTTCCTTAAAATCCACCTCTGATCAAATGTTTAATTGTATCCCCTAATATCTCCTTTCACTTGCCATACATTCTCACAGGTTACATCTCAGAATTACTTGGAACATTCTGTTTGCCTTAAAGGTGCTATCTAAATGCAAGTTGCTGTCGTCATGGGGGGTGGTGGTGGAGGGTGGTCAATATGTCTCTGTGTTACACAAAAAATGATAAATCCCACTCCCACTGAGTTCTCTGTTCCTGGCCAAATACACTATTCCAATGAAGATCAATGCAAGCTCGAGGAACAACACCTCATCTTCTGACTGGGCACATTACAGCCTTCCTGACTCAACAATCTCAGAGAATGAGATGTCCAGTGTCCACAATACTTTCCTTTGGACAACTATTCTGCTCTCATTTGCACCTCCTTCAGACCAGTCATTTGCTTCTTTATTTCTCACTTTACTGCCTTCCCTTATCTTGCATCATGATCCCCTTGTATCATTCAGTCTCTCCTGCCCTCCACTCTATCACAGACTTCTCTTTTGCTTTCTTCACCCCCCTCACCTTTCCTTGTAACTTAAACATTTTCTAGTTCTGATGAAAGATCATTGACCTAAAATGTTAACTCTTCTCTTTTCACAGATATTGCCTGGCCTGCTGGGTATTTAGCATTTTGGGGGGTTTTTTTTTGGATTTCCAGCCTCTGTTGTCATTTGCTTAGAGCTAGATATCAAAAGTTGCTCCAGGGTTCTATTAAGAGGGCCATGTTTGGAAAAAAAGTGTTGATGGGCTGGCTTAAAGAGCGGGCAGGACACACCAATTTCATTGTCAGTAAGTATTGTGCTGCAGTCTGATTGCATGCGGATTGTTATATCTCAAGGGAACAGCTCTGACCAAGCATGTTTATCTCTTTCGTTCATGCATAGAACACTTGCTAACAGTTGGTATATACAGCAACGATACAAAAAATAATACAGCAATAATAGTGATCAATTTTCTTCAATGGTTCAAGTTACTTCTCACTGTACAGAATTTCAAGAACTTGAAATGCTTTCCAACTGTGGCATTGGGAAAGTTGTCAGGAGAATGCTGCTAATAAAATCCACAAGACATCAATAGGATTCATTCCTTTCATACATTCACTTCTTCTGTCAGGTTCCCAGTGCCCTCGTCCAACACAAGATGTAGTCATCATTCCATTTTACAATGTAATGTCAACACGTGAACATATCCCCACTGCACATGCAGGACCCTACTCACAATTGTCAGCAACAACAGATAGGGAGTTCAGGATTCAAACCCAGTGACAATGATGGAACGGTATATTTCCAAGCCAGGAGGGGAACTCTGTGGTTGGTGCTGTTCCCATGCATCTGTTGCTTTTGTCTTTCTTGATCATAGATTTCATGGGTTTGGAAGGTGCTATTGGAGCAGCCTGGGCAAGTAACTGTGATGCATTTTGTAGATGGTACAAACTGTAGCCACTGGGCACTGATAATGGATGGATGTCAATCAACAGGCTATGTTGCCATGGATGGTGTTGAGCTCCTTGAGTGTTGTTGAAGCTGCACTCATCCAGGCAAGTGGAGAGAATTCCATCACATGGCTGACTTGTGACTTTTGTAGATGGTAGAATGGCTTTGAGGTGTCAAGAGGCAAGTCATTTGCCAGAGGACACCCAGCCTCTGACCTTATAGCCACAGTGTTTACGTGGCTGGTCCAGTTGAGTTTCTGGTTAATGATGACCCCAGGAAGTTGATAATGGGGGACTCAACAATGATCGTGTCATAGAACCTGACATTAATAGTTGGGAAAATGTTTAAATCTACTGTTAAGGAGTGGTAACAGGACATATGGAAATAATAATAGGATTCGGCAGATTCAATGTGGATTTCCGAAAGGGATAACATATTTGAAATTTTAGAGGTTGAAACTTATAAAATAGATAAGGGTGAACCAGTTGATGTCATGCATTTGGTCTTCCAGAAGTTGTTGCACAAGAGGTTATTGAACAGAGTTAGGGAGCATGACATTGGGCGGGGGGTGGGGGGGAGGAGGTTATTATACTGGTGTGGAATGAGAATTGATTAGTGAACAGAAAACAAAGAGTAGGAAAAAACAGGTCACTTTCGGGTTAGGAGGTTGTGACCTGTTGGGTTGCCACAGGGATCAGTGCTGGGACCCCACCCCTATTCACAATCTATATCAATGTGGGAATCAAGTATACTATATCCAAACTTAATGATGATACAAAGCTGGGTGGCAGAATGGGTGTGCGGAGGATGCAAAGAGGTGCCGGGGGATAGAGACAAGTTAAGTGAATAGGTAAGGATATGACAGATCGAATATATATAATGTGGAGAAATGTACAGTTATCCACTTTGGTAGAAAAAAGTAGAAAGGAGAAGCAATTTTTAATTGGTAAGAGATTGAAAAGTGTTGATGTTCCGAAGGACCTGGGTGTCCTTGTACACAAATCACTGAAAGTTAGCATTCAGATTCAGTAAGCAATTAAAAGGCAAATGGTATGTTGATCTTTACTGGAAGAAGATTTATAGAAAGAAGAGCAGAGATGTCTTGCTCCAATTAAATAGGATTCTGATGAGGTCACATCAGGACTATTATACAGGTCTGGTCTCCCTAACTAAGGTGGGATATACTTGTGATAAAGGGAGTGCAGTGATCCGAGATCGATCCCTGGGATAGCATTTTTGTCATATGTGAAGAAATTAAGGAGACTGGGCCTGCATTCTTGAGTTTAGAGGAATGAGGCATGATATAATTGAAATATACAGATCTCTCACGGGTCTTATCAAGGTATTTGGGGGGGGTAGAACCACAGGTCACAGTCTCAAAATAAGGGGTCAGCCATTCAGGGCTAAGTTTCTTCACTTAGGGAGTGGTGAATCTTTGGAATTCTCTACCCAAGAGGGCTGTGGAGGCTCAGTGTGTGAACGTGTTCAACACATAGATTGACAGGTTTTTAGATATTAAAAGAATTGAAGGATATGAGGTTAGTACAGGAGCGTGGCACTGAAGTAAAACATCAGCTGTGCTCTTATTGAAGGGTAGAGCAGGTGCAAGGGGCCAAATGGCCTACTCTTCCTTCTATTTCTTATGTTCTTATATAACACATCAAGAGTCACCCCTTTAAAATTTGGATTCCGACCAATTCTGTTACTTCTTATTCATTCACACGATATGGGTATTGTTGCCAAGTTTACACTTATTACTTACTCCTAGAACCAGGATTCACTCACATTGTTATTGGTCTGAAGTCACATATAGACCAAAGAGGCTTTTAAACAACAGCTGGTAGTTTCATGCTAGATATTTATTCCAAATTTATTTAATTACTGGAATTTATATTTGGCAGCTGCTCGGGTGGAGCAATAGTCCAGGCCCAAGGAGATGAGCCCAGTAACTACCACCACACCAACATGTGAACACACAAATTAGGAGCAGGAGGAAGCCGCTCAGCTCCTTGAGCCTGCTCTGGCATTCAGTAAGATCGTGGCTGATCTGATTGTAAACCCCAACATTCCTGCCTACCTTTCACCTCCTCGCCTGTCAAAAATCTATCACTCTCTGCCTTCAAAGACTTTGCTTCCACTGCTCCTGCAAGGAAGTGCCAAAGACTCATGACCCTATGAGGGAAAAAAGTTTATACCTCCTCTGTCTTAAATGGGAGATCTTTTATTTTTAAACACAGGTTTTCCTGGCATGAGAGGGATTGTTTATTCTGAATTAATCATTCAGGATAATGTAATCCAAGATGGAGCGGGTCCGACAGGTCGCCATGCACAAGTCCCTGGATAATGGGGGCAAAAGTGTCCCCAATGTTGCCCTCATCCTGATGACCACCTTCATCTGTGGCTGCATCAGGCTGTGTGTGGAACCAAAGTACGTAGGCACTAAGTGTCACTACGTGCCGAGGTTCTACCTGTCCCTGGTGCTGCGAAGGATGGGCCTGGCCCCGTTGCCACGCAACGCCCCAGTCAGCTGGACATTGCCGCACTACCCGTCCTTCGTGGAATCAGGCAGTGGTCAGCACAGAACATCCTGCAAACATTGCAGGAGAAGGACTCGGGTGGTTCCCTGAGCAGACTGTCCAGACCATCTGGCAGAATGCCTCATCACTAGAACTCACCAACAAGCACCAAGACCTCACTTGGCTGCCGGTGAGAAGGGCCCTCCCAGTCAGATCCTTCCTGCATGGTTGGAACCTCACTCCCAGCGCGCGCTGCCCCTGGGAGGACTGCGATGAGGACAAGACTGTCACCCACCTCTTTGCGGGCTGTGGGTTTGCGAGGAGGGTGTGGCGACAGATGCAAGGGTCCTTGTCACGGTTCATCCCCAGCAGATGTGTAACAGAGGATTCTCTGATCTACGGGCTGTTCCCGGGGACACACACAGAGACGGACATCAACTGCTGCTGGAAGGTCATCAACTCGGTGAAAGACGCCCTTTGGTCTGCCCGAAACTTGTTGGTCTTCCAGCACTGCGAGATGTCCATAGGGGAATGCTGCTGACTGGCACATTCCAGGCTGCAGGAGTACGTGCTGAGGGATGCACTGAAGCTGGGTACAGCCAACGCAAAGGCTCGGTGGGGAAGGACAACAGTTTAGGGTTCTTTTGCCACTGGAGAGGGAGGGGCGGGGTCAGGCGAGGAAGCCCCTTAAATATTGTAAATATGGGATTGGGGTATCACCCCAGGGAGCCACACGAGTGGCATCGGTGCTGTGTTTTTTTATATAAAAAGGTAACGCTATGGATTGAACTGTACAAGAATGTAAAGGCTTGCACTATTTTATTACTGTATATAGTTTGTCCTTTAATATGAATAAAGTTTATTTTGGATTTAAAAAATTGAATGGTAAGTCACATGCATATTCAATGGAAATGCTGCAGCTCCTGTGGTTGACCATGTGCACTGTCCTGTCTCTCCGTGAATTCTAAGGGCTGATAGGTCTCGAAAATAAACGTGTGCCCAATATTCCTCGACGTAAATAGAGTCATAGAGCTATGCAGCACAGAAAACAGGCCCTTAGGCTCATCTCATCCATGCAAGGACAAGTCACCTGGATGCTGAGCGATAGAGCAAGAAACTTAACATGATGGTTATTAACACCAAACTAAAACTGTTTCCGAAGCATTTGAGAGATCCATTCCCCAGTTTCACAATTTCAACAACTATGGGTAATTATTCAGAGCTACTAGGTTCTTCACTCCCTCTGCTGACCTTCACAACATGCGTTTTCCATGCAGGAATTAGCAGTTAAATTCTGGGGTCAATACCAACAGCCAAAGCCTTGTGATTGCCCAGGACAGTGGGGGTGCATCATACAGCAGAATAATCCAAAATGTTACAGCATTTTTAAAAAACACTAATTCAGTGATTGCCTCTGTAGCACGAATCAATGCTGGCACAATAGGAAAAGTCAGTCACAAACAAAAAAAAAACCCTTCTTACTTTCCCAACAAGGTCATGGCATGCAATGCAACTCCAGGGATCAAATTAGACCTGACTATTTATAGAAAGAGAGAGAGGCTCCTGAGCATTGGCAACACGACGGCAGTACATATTCAAATACAAAGTGGCTGTGCCCACAACCAGCCTTCGCTGTGCCACTCACTAGGGCCCACTTCTTCCCTTCCAAGTTACACTTGCCAACCCTGGTCAAGTCCATTCATGCCACCAGCAGCCCATAGGGATCAATGGAAGTTGGGAACCTGTTCCATTCTGCACAGCTGCCCCTGTGCTGCCATCTGCAATTCACCAATCCTCCAAAGGGAAAGAGACTCTCTATTATGACAATTGGATGAAGTGCAAACAGAATCACACTGCACCACGGAACTTTATTTGTCAAGCAGTGCCTCAAGCTTCAGTGCTCATTTATCTGCTTCCCAGCATGCCTTCCTGCCAATGATTCTACAAGGCCACTAGAGCTGGACCCGGAAACGTGACACTGTCTTACACTTCAATGCTGCTTTATGTTAATCCAGCCTCACCTTCAGTTACAAGAGTCTATGTAGCATAAATGTTGGCACAATCTGAAAAACTGCTTTCAGACTGGGCCAACTTTAACCCTACAAATGTCAAGGTTCATTGAATGGAGTCACGTGTCCATATAATATCTAGTTAACCTAGTAATGCAGTCCTGCTAGCTATTTTCTGGAGGGTGGTGATGGCCTCTTGTATACAAGGAAGGCACAGGGATTGTCACAGCAGAGTTTACACTATCTGAGCCAGCTGGATCTGGGAGAAGCTCTCAGATCTGATGCACAGCTTAAAAGAGCGCAAAGATATGAATATTCTTCTGCTTCCTCTCTTGGCAGTCCCCTGGGATCGAGGGTGACTTGCTTCCACTCCGGTTCTGTGGGTTCTGAGGTGACTGATGAGGCCAAATGTGATCCATGGACTCTGCCACAGGTGGGGCAGGAGGTGATTGACAGGGTGGAAAATGTGGGAGGCAATACATCCCTCACAGTTTTCACTGGACTGCCAAGTTGCCCGACAACTGGACTCGTGATTCTCAATGCCATCCTGAATGTTCCTTCCACATTTTGAGCAGGCATGAGCCAGGGATCCCCAGGAATCAGTGGGGATGTTGCACTTTTTCAGGTGTGTGAACAATGTGACCTGCCTACTGGAGCTGGCTGAGTGAAGTATAAGCATGCAAATCAAATATGTGGGTGAAAATTTTTGGCAGGGTGGTTGGGACCCAAGGCAGGTGAGGAGTTGAGGCAAATATCGAAGTTAAAGCAAGCAAATCCAGTAGGTAGGGCAGGCAGCGGCAGGACAAGGTGCGAGGAAGGTCTGATGGGCTAATCTGCATTTATTTTAATGCAAGAAGCCTGAGGTAAGGCAGATAAACTCAGGGCATGGATAGGTACATGGGACTGGGATATTATAGCTATTTACAGAAACAAGGTTGAGAGATGGGCAGCTCAGTGTTCCACATTACAGAGGCTACAGATGTGACGATGATGGAGGCAAGAGAGGAGGAAGAGTTACATTTTTGATTAGGGAGAACATCATGGCAGTACTTACAGAGGATATTCTTGGGGGATTGAACATTGAAGCTACATGGGTAGAATTTAGGAATAAGAAGGAAGTGATCACTTTGATGGGATTGAACTATAGGCCCCCCCAACAGTCAGCAGGAATTACAGGAGCAAACACGTAGGTAGATTGCAGATAGCTGTAGGAGTAATAGGGTTGTAATAGTAGGTGATTTTAAGTTCCCTATTATTGGCTGTGGCTGCCAAAGCGCTAAGGGATTAAGATGCTAAGGGGTAGAATTTGTTAAGTGTGTTCCAGAAAGCCAGTGAGGGAGGGATTTCGTAACTTCACTTCCCTCCAGCACCCATTCATGGAATGGCAGTGATGGATACTTGTGCTAGGAACAATTCAGTGCCCTTACATCGACCTGCCCAACCAACAAAAGGTGCACTAATCACATAGAAACTCATACTAAGGAGATCCTGGCTCCAGTTGCTGTTGACCAGAGTGAATTAGGGATACAGGGAATGTCTTCAGCTTGATGGGCAGTCAGTCTTCCCACTCTCAATGACTACACAGCTCACTGCAGGAAGTGTTTGGCATCGATGCTAGACTGAGCACAGGATTGGGCTACTTTGATGCACTCTGCAGTAGAATAGCCCACTGGAGCTCCCTGTTAAGGTGCTACAATTGGCCACACACGACTAGGCACCGGTTTCTGTCAACTGCAGAACCATCATTTCCTGTATGAGCTGTCTTGTACCTAGGGGAAGTAGTTGTTGCTTTTAACTGAGGCAGTGGTGGAGAGGTGGAATTTGGAGGAATAACAAGGCAGCTGTGAAGGCCAGGCGTTAAATGCAGAAATACTTGAAGGGGAAAAGTGTGTAGGACTGTGCATGGGGGGAGAGAACTGGGAAGTGGGACTAACTAGGCAGCACTTTCAAAGCGGCACCACAGGCACAATGGGCCGAGTAGTTTTTATTCTGTGGCTAGAAATCATTTCCACTGTTAACCAAATGCATGCAGAATGCTCAAGAAAAAAAGTGCACTGTGTGCACTCAAAGTCCTTTTGGTTTCTTCAGAGCACAGTGCTACCTCCAGAGTGAATCTTCCTTGCCTCTCCACATGCAGGAGAGAACAGTTATTCCCTGGCTCCACGGTCAAGTGATTCGATTGTAAAGACAATGGGGAAATCCTAAGGCTGACGCCCACACTGCACGCAGACAATGAAGGGCAGCACCAGGCCAGGCACTGTACAAGATGAAGGCTCACCCATGATGTTGTGTTCCTTCTGGTTTCCACATGCATCGAATAGCGTGATAAACGAGCGTGCGGTCAAGCTGAGGTTTTCCTCTGGGTTCGGCAATCACAGCCATTTGGTATCAGCTTGACTTGAACTTGAATCATTATATTTTTGTGGTTAAGCTGGGACGCAGCCTATGACTCACCAGAAAAGAAAAATTCACTTTTAGCTCTGAAATCTAGTAAAACTTAGAAGCACGAGCTCTGGAAAATTCAGCACTGCGTGACAGCTTCTGAGTCACTGCCGCAGCAATTACTTCTGAAATGTTGCTTCTTTAACAAAAAAAAATTTACCGACTTTGTGGTGTAGTAACGTGAGAGAGAATTAGTTACCAGGAAATAAGTGGGTGAATGGAATTGCCAAATGCGAGCAAATGAGACTAGCTTAGATGGGCATCTTGGTCAGCACAGACGAGTTGGGCAGAAGGGCCTGTTTCTGTGCTGTATTAGTCTATGACTCTACAATCATCTACTTCTTCTCCAGCCCCCAGGAGCAGGAGAGTGAGCATGGGGATTTGCCTCCATTGCCAGCTTCCCCAAAGTACAGACGTTCAGAGACTGTACTTGACCTTACAGAGATCTCCCTGGCAACCTTCCCCCAGCAACACTGGGCTGTAACCCTGGAGGGTCACCATGGCCTCCATACACATTGGGCTCAGTTCTTCACCAGCCTTCTCCAGTCCCTCTGATCCCCTGGAAACACTCTTCCATTCCCCTCCCATTATTGCAGCATCCACCCATTCAGTAGCAACACTCTCCTGTAGCTGGAAGCGTGCAGCTGGTACTGTGGTGTGTCCCTCTTAGAGATGACTGCAGTGATCGCACCTGCTGGTCTATACTGGCAGCTGTGAGAACTTGTAACATGCCAATAGGGAACACAGGGCTGAAACGGCCAATGTCAGTGTCAGTGTGGTATTACACTGGGAAATCTGTCAGCACTGTTCTCTGAACCTCACAGTTCAAAACCTCACTCTTTATGTAGCCCTTCTCTAAGAGATATCAATTGATTTCAGAATTGAAAATTTGAAGTAATAAGGAATCCAGAGTATTAGCAGAAATTCTAGATTCCCATTATGGTTGTGCAATGACTGCTTCCAGGTTTCCCCCTCAAAGGCCTGCCCCGATTTTACAATTATACAATCGCTTTTTTGTTACTTTCCACACCATAGAAAACAGTTCCTCTACACCTGATCTATCGCCTTCCTCAATCATTTCACGTGGCCTGTTTAAGGTGACCCCTCAACCTCCAATTTTGCTATTCATCCTTCACAATTGGACCCTGTAAGCACCAGTATCATTGTAGCAGGTCCAACCACTTGGAGTCCAGACAACAATTGGATGAGATTAATATTGCAGCAAGATTGCAGCATGCAGGTAAACAGCCTGAAAATGTGACCATGAATGTTGAAGAGTGCAAATCTTGGGTGATGGAACACTTGCCACTTCAGGTACCTTGTGTCAACAGTGAGTAATTGCAGATTAATATTAACAGACTGCTTAAATTTAAGAAGTTTCTGTCCCAAATAATTAAGCCAGAAATCGTAGTCAAACGATCCCTACTGTGTCTGTGACATCTTCCCTTGCCACACCACTGTTCCCTGTTGGCTCTCCAGAGTGAGATCAATGCTTCTGTACCAATGTAGGCTGGAGTTTGCTGGGAACTAGAAAGAGTATGTCCAATTTATTGTAGCTAACATGCCTACATCTTCCAGACATCCCCATCAATTGCAGAGGGTTTTGATTCATGCCCACAGGGAAACTGGCACTGAGCTAAAGCACGGCCTCAGTCAGTGTGTGTGACAAGTTCTCTTTATGCGTGGGAGAAAGCGGTTCTTAGAAGTGGTCTTATTGCATGCAGGAATGCTTGTGTTAAAGATCAAAGTCACGGAATATTGAATCAGGCAACCAAGAAGCAAGAAAGCCTACAGTGCCCACATACAAATATACCATTTAGGAGCAGGAGTTCAGAACCTCAAGCCTGCTTTGCATTTAAATAAGATCATAGCAGACCTGTTTCTAATCTCAAATCCATTTACTCATGGTAACCTTTCACCTTGGAATCAGGATCAGATTTATTACCACTGACCTATGTCGTAAAATTTGTTGTTTTGCGGCAGCAGTACAGTGCAAGACATAAAGACATAAAAATTACTATAAGTTACAAAAATAAATAAATAGTGCAAAAGAGGAATAATGAGGTAGTGTTCGTGGGTTCATGGACCATTCAGAAATCTGATGGCGGAGGGGAAGAAGCTGTTCCTGAAACATTGAGTGTGGGTCTTCAGGCTCCTGTACCTCCTCCCCGATGGTAGTAATGTGAAGAGGGCATGTCCCGGGTGGTGAGGACCCTTACTGATGGATGCCACTTTTTTGAGGTGCCACCTCTTGAAGGTGTCCTCGACAGTGGGGAGAGTTGTGTCCGTGATGGAGCTGGCTGAGTCTACAACCCTTTGCAGTCTCTTGTGATCTTCCACATTGGAGGTTCCATACCAGGGGGTGATGCAACCAGTCAGGATGCTCTCCACTGTACATCTGTAGAAATTTGCAAGAGTCTTTGGTGACATACCAAATCTCCTCAAACTCTGAATGAGGTAGAGCCGCTGGCGTGCCTTCTTCGTGATTGCATCAATGTGTTGGGCCTAGGATAGATCCTCTGAGATGTTGACGCCCAGCAACTTGAAACTGCTCACCCTTTCCAACGCTGACCCCTCAATGAGGACTGGTGTGTGTTCTCCCGACTTCCTCTTCCTGAAGTCCACAATCAGTTCCTTGGCCTTGCTGATGTTGAGTGTTGTTGCGACACCACTCAACCAACTGATTATCTTACTCCTGTACACCTCATCGCCATCTGAGATTCTGCCAACAACAGTGGTGTCATCAGCAAATTTATAGATGGCATTTGAGCTGTGCCTAGCCACACAGTCATGAGTGTAGGGAGAGCAGAGCAGTGGGCTAAGCATGCATCCTTGAGGTGTTGATTGTCAGCAAGGAGATGTTACCACCGATCCACATTGACTGTGGTCTCCCGATAAGGAAGTCGAGGATCCAGTTGCAGAGGGAGGTACAGAGGCCCAGGTTTTGAAGCTTGTTGATTAGCACTGAGGGGATGATGGTGTTGAATGCAGAGCTGTAATCAATAAACAGCAGCCTGATGTACATTTTGCTGTTGTCTAGATGCTCCAAAGCCAAGTGGAGAGCCAGTGAGATTGTGTCTGCTGTAGACCTGTTGGTAGGCAAATTGCAGCAGGTCCAGGTCCTTACTCAGGCAGGAGTTAATTCTAGCCATGACCAACCTCTCAAAGCACTTCATCACAGTAGATGTGAGTGCTACCGGGCAATAGTCGTTGAGGCAGCTCACCCTGCTCTTCTTGGGCACTGGTGTGATTGATGCCCTTTTGACACTGGTGGGAACCTCCGACTGCAGCAGAGGTTGAAGGTATCCTTGAACACTCCAGCCAGTTGGTCGGCACAGATTTTCAGTACCCTGCCAGGTACACAGTGGGGGCCTGATGCTTGCAAGGGTTAACCCTCTTGAAGGATGTTCTGACATCGGCCTCTGAGACAGAGAACACAGGGTTGCCAGATGCTGTGGGGATTTGCACAGGTATAGTGTTATTCTCTCTTTCAAAGCTGCATAAGAGGAATTGAGCTCATCAGGGAGTGAAGCATCACTGCCATTTATGCTGTTAGGTTTCACCTTGTAGGAAGTAATGGCATACAAACCCTGCCACAGCTGTCGTGCATCCAATTGAGTCTGTAACTTCACACAGAATTGCCTTTTTGCTCTCACGATGGATTTCTTGTAGGGTTCTGGATCACTGGTCTTGAATACCTCTTTGCTTATCAAGGATCTCTCTACCTCTGTCTTAAAACTATTCAAAGACTCTGCTTCCACTGCCCTTTGAGGAAGAGACTTCTAAAGAATCTGAGAAAGAAGAAATTGTCTTGGCTCCATCTTAAATAGGTGACCCCTTGCTTTTAAACAGTGACCCCTAGTTCAAGACTCTCCCACAAAAGGAAACATTTGCTTCAGAGCCACCAAGTCCCCTCCTGCTTTTCTGAACTCCAGTAGTTATAAGCCCAGCCTGTCCAATCTTTCCTCATAGAACAATCCTCCCCACCACCATTCCAGGTATCAGTCTAGTAAACCTCTCAACTGCTTCCAATGCATTGATATCCTTCCTTAAATAGGGAGAGCAATACTGTATACATACTCCAGGTGAAGTCTCACCAAAGCTCTTTATAACTGAAGTACATCTTCCCCACTTTTGTATTCAATTCCCCCAGCAATAAACAGTAACATTCTGTTAGCTTTCCTAATTACTTGATGTACCTGCATACTAGCCTTTTGTGAATCATGAACTGAGACACCAAAATCCCTCTGCATTTCAGAGCTCTGCTATCTCTCCCCATTTAGATATTACTTTCTTTTTTCCTACCAAAATGGGCAATTACACATTTTCCCACATTATATTCCATTTACCAGATCTTTGCCCACTTATTTAACCTAGTTCTATGCCTTTGTAATCTCCTTATGTCCTCTTTACAACTTACCTCCCTACCTAACTTTGTGTCATCAGAAAACTTAACATCCACACCTTTGTTGCCTTCATCCATGTCATTTATATAAAATGTAAAAAGTTGAGGCCACAGCACCGATCCCTGTGGCATACCACTCATCACACCTTGCCAATTGGAAAAAGACCGATTTATGTCTATTCTCCATTTCCTACTGGTCAGACAATCTACTATCCATGCTAAAATGTTACTGCCTACACCATGAGCTTTTATTTTTGACATGGCACCTTATCAAATGCATTCGGGAAATCTAAGTACGGTATGTCCACAGGTTCCCCTTCATCCATGGGATGTTACTTCTTCAAGCAACTCCAATAAATTAGTCAAATATGACTGCTTTCACAAAACAAGGTTGACTTTGATTACCTTGAATTTTTTTTTAAGTGTCCTGCTATAGTGCCTTTAATAATAGAAGCTTCTACCATTTTCTCTGTGACAGATTTTAAGCTATCTGGTCTGTAGCTTTCTGTTTTCTGTCTCCCATGCTTTATAAATCAAGGAGTTACATTTGCTATTGTCCAATCTAATGGAATCTTCCTCAAATCTAGGGAACTTTGGAAAAGTAAAACCAAGACACCAACTCTCTCACAAGCCTTTTAAAGCTTTGGGACATTCTGCCAAGGTGTGGCGGGATGCGGGCAATGAAATCCGACCATTCAACTCAACAGCAGCCTGGCTGTCAGGGTGATGAGCCGAACAAAGACATATTCATGGGCTGTATTGGTGAGGGAGGTAGTGGAGTATGATGACATGAAAAGAGGCAATAAATTAACCAGGTCTGTTCTCACCTGCCTAGCCACAACCTGCAATGCAATTTGATCTGTGAATTCCTTTGGCTCTCCCTTTCTCTGCTTGGCCTGTTAAATAGTACTAGAAAGCCAAAGGGGCACTTTGTAAGAAGTAAGTCCCATTTTGTAAGAGGTTTTTTCTCAGCTCCATGACTATCTGCACCTTATTTTCCAATTTCCGCTGCCTCTCACAGGCTTCTGCTGGGTGACTGAGCCACAGCACCTCATCTTCCACCTAGGCTTGTTGCAGCCTTCAGGACTCAATATTGAATTCAACAATTTCAGGTGCCTCAATTTTGCTGTTTGTTTCAGAAATGCCGAATCTGCTACTGGTTATCCATCTCAGTTTTTCTCTCTCCACTGACGCTGCCTGATCTGTTCAGCATTTCCAGCAGCTCTTACCTGCATTTCACAGCTTTTACATGCCCCTTATTTTTGTTTTTTCTCTCTCTAACTACAGTCATTAATCTATCAACCAGAATACTGCATCAACAGCTTATCCCAATGGCAACCCTGGCTTCACCCTATTAGAGATATTCCCTTCATCCTATCCAACTCCACTCCCCCCACCTTCTCTGCAACTTAAAATAACCAATTTTCTCACTTTCCCAGTTCTGGCGAATGGTCTTTGACCTGAAACATTAACCCTGTTTCTCTCTCCACAGATGCTGCCTGACCTGCTGAGTTTTTCCAGCATTCTCCATTTTTATTTCAGGTTTCCATGATCTGCAGTGTTTCACTCTCTGGTAACATCCTCCTTCCAACATCACCACCAAGTTAGGGGACTCAGCCTTCCAGCCAGGCACCCCATGGGTCACTACGCAGAGAAGCAGCTTCAGAACACCTCCATGCCCCCAGTGTCTGAACTCCCTGACACAAGGACAGCCTCCCAAACAGACAAAAAAAAACTGAGTGGGCCAAAGTATGTAACTGTGCCATAGGCAAGACAAATTAATGCACCGTGGACACAAAGTACAGGGTTAAGAAATTTTTAACAATGCTTGGTGCAGATTTTTTTTGGCCCTCGGCATGACACTCAGGTTGACACATGTTAAGGTTGTCACATTTTCTAGGCTGATGCAACTCCGTAGCAACCCTTGCAGCTAGGCAGGCCTACTTAAGCTTCACTGAGGATGTCCAGAAGAAACATATCTAGGCAAATTAAGTGCAACAGAGGTTATTAAAAGAGCTTGCTTTGAGTCAGAAACAAAATGAACTAAAGATAGTCAAAGCCAAAGGAAATGAGTCACAGAGTCATACCGAACAGAAAAAGCCCCATGTGTCCATGCCCCAAGTACCCAACTATACGTGTCCCATTTACCAGCACTTCTATACCTTGGCGATTCAAGTGCACATCCAGATACTTCCTAAATACTCTGCCTTCAGAATTAGGTAGCCAGTCAGTTATGTGGTGAGTATGGTGGTGACACAGTAATTAAGTTACTGGACTAGTAATCCAGAGTTTCATGGCAGCTGCAGAAATTAAATCCAGTTAACAATCTGGGATTTAAAAAGATAGCTAGGCCTTATAATGGTGAGCACAGAACTACAAGATTGTTGTGAAAGCCCACCTGGTATACTGATATCCTTCACCTGGCCTTGGTCTGGCCTATGTAGTTGTCATAGAGTCATACAACACAGAAAAAGGCCCTTTGGCCCACCATGTTCATGCTAACCATTGTACCCGTCTATACTGATCCCATTTACCAACACTTGGTCTGTAGCCTTCTATGCCTTGGCCATTCAGGTGCTCAATCAGATACTTCTTAAATGTTGTGAGAGTCTCTGTTTCCACCACCCTCTCAGGCAGTGTGTTCCAGATTCCAACCCCCCTCCATAGGAGAAAGATTCTTCCTCAGATCCCCTCTAAACCTCTTACTTCTCACGTTAAAGTGATGCCCTCTGATAATGGCAAGCCATGAAGTTCAAAGGCAATCAAGGTTGGGCATTGAGTGCTAGCGATACCAGCAATGCCCAGGGCCAAAAAAATAGAAGTGGACAAATGGTTAGGTAGAGTTTCTGGTCCTCCTTGATCTTCCTGCATCTGTCATTGGGCAATTCTGACAGCTGATTTCTTTATCTCAGAGATGCCAAGTCACTGGTGGATCAGCTTTTATCTTTTGCTAACATGATTGGCCTTCCATTGGATGAGCAAGTAAATGACTTGGCACCAGTGACGGACTCCAGTTGGTAGCATGAAATCAAATGACATCCCCAATGCAAATAGCAATCAAGGAGAGAGAAATGACTGATCACAATTATGTCACGCACCAGGGGATGGGCAGGAGAATCTCTGACAGTAAGATCAATAAGATCTGAGCAGAACCAGCCACAAAAATGCACAAGTAAGATCAGGCAATGTTAATTCTGAATTATGCTGCACTTACTTTCAGAGATTGATGGATCTCAAGAGATACGGGTTTCGTGTAGGAGAGTGGTGCTGAGGTACAAGATCGGCCACAATTTTACTGAATGGTGGAGCAGGTACGAGGGGCTGATTGGCCTCCTCTTGCTCCTATTTCTTATGTCCTTATTTTTTCCATGACCTTTTATGGTGGAGTAGTACCTTGATTTATGAAAGGATTGTGTTTTTGGTAACAGTTTTGTTAAGCAAAATCGTGTAAATTAATAATGCTAGGCAAAATGCATTCAGGGTATTTCAATCCAATATATTACGACACCCAAATGGTGATGCACAGATTATAGCAGCAAAAAATAACTATAGGTCTCGCCAGCTGTGCTGGTTAGGGAAGGCCCTTCAAACTGCCAGTGCACCCTGGTGAAACCATTAAAAGGCTCAGCACTGACAATACCATGTACTGCCTTGTAAGCTCAGATGGTAATTGTGTGACATAGAGTTAATTTGAGGCATTCGTAATGGGGAGTGTATAAGGTATTTATTAAGGGTATGGCCACGATTTAACTAACAACAATGGTCGTACTTTGGGACTTTTTTGGATTCATCCACAGATTCTGGGTGTCACTGGCAGGGCTGGCCTTTATTGACTGTGGACTGTGTGGCTTGCTGGACCACTACAGAGGGCATTTAAGAACCATCCGCATTACTTTGTCAGGAATTACATAAAGTCAAACCAGGTAAGGATATTCTTCCCTGAAGAAAATTAGTGAACTGGATGGGCTTTTATGACAATCCAGTAGTTTCATGATTACCATTATTGAAACCAGCCTGTTCCAGATTTATTTAATTAATTGAATTTATATTGCACAGTAACTGTGGTGGGATTTGAACTCAGTTTCCAGATCACTGAACTCTGGATATCAGTCCAGTAACTTACCCATATATTGCCGTTCCCTATTGAAGAGAGTTACATAGCCTAGTGATTTTGGGTTTTGCAGTGGATTTGCACACTTCATGCAAACACTTCTAACCAGAACAAAGTTGATCACATGACCCATGCTGGCATTTGCTACTTGACAAAAATATCTACCAAGGGATGGGTTGCAAATACAATAGAGGCTTTTGTAATTCAACACAGGTGCATACCACTGGTCCCTGCCAACTCCTAAAACCAGTGAAAGCTTTCTGAACAACTTCAAACACATCCCCTTGGACAGTAATATACAGCAAGAGGAACAAAACAGTATCACAGGTCACATCAGAAGGTCCTACAGACTAAGGGTTGAGTCACATTGTGGTTAAGTTACTGGTTTAACATGTAGAAACCTGGACTATTAATCCAGAGATGAGAGTTCAAATCTCACTATGGCAACTGGGGAATTTACATTCAAGTAATCAGAAATTAAAAAGTGAGCAGCGGTATTGGCAACCAAAGGGAGTATTTTAAAAATATCCATATGGTTCACTAATATGCTTCATGGAAAGAAATCTGCCACCCTTATTGCGTTGTGGGTCTGGAGCCACTCACAACGCTCTCCGAAATAGCAAGCTACACAACCTAGGAAGAGACAATAAATGCTGGTCTTGAAAGTGACATCCATATCCTGTGAACAAAGAGGTATTTGAAATAAAACTACACATCCCTTCAGAAGGAATACAGCAAAAATTCCAGATCCCATTTCCTATACCATTCTGGGTCTGCCTGTTGGAAGAACCTGGGTGCCAGGTAAGATAGAATTGTCTCTGCTTGCTGTTCCCTGCAGCTTAATAGCCCAATGTAGGCCTGCTGGGGCTCCCACAAAGCTGAGATACCAGTGGGTTCCCAGTTCCCAGCACATTTGCAAGCCAGGAGGAAAACACTGCCTTTGGGCAAGAAGTATAAAATTAGAGAGAACCAGAAGGGAAGGAAAGGGAGAAAAAATACTTTTCATAACAATCTCCACTTGTATTGTGCCTTCAATTTGCACCAGGTAGGGAGATATGAGAGCATTAGAGAGCAACAAACAAGATGCTGGAGGAGCTCAGTGGGTCAGGCAGCATCTGTGGAGGGAAATGGAGAGTTGACGTTTCAGGTCGAGACCCTTCATCTGACTGAATGATAGAGGGGAGGTAGTCAGTGTAAAGAGGTGGGGGGAAGGGGTGGGGCAAGAGCTGGCAGGTGATGGGTGGATCCAGGTGAGGAGGGGTGATGGGCAGATGGAGGAGGGGGGAGTGGAGACAGCGACAGAGGCCGGGAGGTGATGGGTGGAGGTGACAGAGGGCTGCAGATGGTGGGATCTGACAGGAGAGGAAGGTGGGGCATGGAACCAAATAAGGGAGGTGGGGAGGGCAGGTGGGAACAGTGGGGGGAGGGGACCCAGTGGGAGGGGTGTGTGGGCGGTGGGCGGATGGAGTGGGTGGGGGAGGGGAAAGAAACAGGGTGGTGGGGGCTGGGGTGGGTGTAGGAGGAACTGGATAGACCAAGAAGAGAGAAAAGGTAAACTGCTTCCCCTCTGTCTCTTTGCACCTCCTTTATTTGGTTCCATGGTCCACCTTCCTCTCCTGTCAGATCCCACCATCTGCAGCCCTCTGTCACCTCCACCTCTCACCTCCCAGCCTCTGTCACTGTCTCCACCCTCCCCTCCTCCATCTGCCCGTCACCCCTCCTCACCTGGATCCACCCATCACCTCCCAGCTCATGCCCCACCCCTTCCCCCCACCTCTTTACACTGACTACCTCCCCTCTATTCTTTCAGTCCAGATGAAGGGTCTTGACCCGAAACATCAGCTGTCCACTTCCCTCCACAGATGCTGCCTGACCCAGAGTTCCTCCAGTATCTTGTTTGTTGCTCCACTTTCCAGCATCTGCAGTCTCTTGTGTCTCCAGTGTCATTAGAGAGATTGTTTTTAAACTGCATTTTAATGCAGGAGAGAGAGGCAGGAGGGAATTCCAAAGTTTGGAGCCTCAGAAGCTGAAGGAAAGGTAACCAGCGGTGGAGTGATTAAAATAAGGGAGATCAAGGGACTAGAGTTAGAGGGTGCATGCTCAATCCCTTTGGAAGCTAATCACCCAAACTTATAAATGGGAAGGAAGGGGATCAAAATACAGTATTGCATGGTAGAGTTAATTTGTTCTTTAGTCTGGTGGGCAAAATTTTAAAGGGGAATCAGGAGTGGCCTTCTTCTGGCTCAGTGGGAAACTGCACTGCCCACTTCATCACAGCCAACAGGCCCAGTAGGGCCTGGGTTTAGCAGAGCTAAATTAGCTGAGCCTGCATTGGAAGGGGGGGGGGGGGGGGGGGGGGGGGGCGGGGCGAGGGAAATTTAACCAACAATTTCTATCACTCTGACTCCAAACTAAGAGTGGGAAAATAATAAATCAAGTCAGGCCAAGGTTCCTGATCAGGATTGCTCACTAATGATTCCCACTGGTAGTGTGCGTGGGTAGTTGTTGGGTGACTTAAAGGCAGAAATAAAACCAGCTGAAACAAATAGGGAAAAGGTACAATGCTGTAGATAATCTGTCACAAGATAACTCTGATGAACTCTATCAGCACAAACAAATTAGCCCCTACATTCCTTAATCTGTCATTAACAATCGCTGGCTCTCATCCAGGCTCGACTTTGGCACGAAAGGCCTGACTAAACAATACCAGATGAAAGCGATGAGACAGTGAAGCAATGGCAAATATTTATAATCTGCCTTTGAATAACCAGCAAAATCAACATGAGTCCTAGGGAAAAACCAAATATATAGCCAATAGTAAGCTAACCCCCACCACCACACACACACAAATTCTACTCAGACACACACAGAATATACACTAACACATAAACACACACACGACAAAGACTACCCATAGACACACACACACAGACTACACACAGGCACACACTCTCTCTCTCTCACACACACACACACACACACACACACACACACACACACACACAGACTACAGACACATACAAAGACTACACACAGACACAAAGACTACACACAAAGCCACCTTTGTTCTCAGGGGATGGTGTATAGCAGGATAGGCTGATAGGGCCCTTAGTTTTGTGGGTGCCAAATCTAAGGCTCATTCTCTCGGACACTTCAGTCAATGTCAGCAATTGCTTGGAGCTCAGCCTCTGAGCATGCTCCTGCATTAGCACTGCCTGTGTCCTGTAATTCAATGACTAGGGATGGAGTGATCTTGGTTCTGGAGTGCAGATGGTACATTTTCCTGATCTTCTCCTGGATGAGCTCCACACCAGCGGGAGTTGGAGATGAGGAGCAGCACTGTAACAAGGAACATTAGGAAGAGGGTTGGAGTGATGACACAGACCCAAGTCTGCACTGGGACAGCCTCCAGGGTGGACCCACTGATGAGAATCAAAGCTTGCATGTCACCGTGAAGCAGACAGAGGACCAACGGCAAGAGATTTCCAGGACAGAGGAAATAATTCAGGGTTGTGCTTGAAATTCCATTAAAAAAATGTAACATCCTCACTGTCTCATGGGAATTGCTGGTCCAGTACTGTTCAAGATAGGGAAAAAATATCAGGGATGGCACTGAGCACTTCAAATCCATTCAACGGGAGCATGCGGAGGCCTAGCAAAAACGGTGGAAGGAAAACTACCCAACCGGCTGTTCTCTCAGCCAGCTCCTGCCCTATCTGTGGGAGAGTCTGTGGCTCCCACACAGGTCTTTTCAATCATCCAAGATCCCACAAAACTGGAGTGGAAGCAAGTCATTCTCAATCCCTGACAAGGCCACAGATACAGACAGCCAGACAGGGAGACAAGACGGGGCACAGGCGCACACACAGACAACCAGATAGCAGCGTGGACAAAACAAAGGGACACAGATAATCAAATGAGGGCACAGACAGTCTGGCAGGATACAGACACCAACTCAGTTGGGAGGGCAATAAATGTGGACATTCGGGCTGTGGCAAAGAGATAGACTGAGTCAAAGATGCAGACAAAGGCAACTGGGTGGGATACAGACAGGCAGCCAGAGGGCCCACAGACAGTCTGAGGGGCGATAAATGCAGATTGTTAGCATATTTTTTATCAAATTCTCCCAGTGTAAGGCACAGGCCATTCAATTTAGTCCTTGCCCTGAAATGTAACTGAACAACTTTAGCCTTTACCTACAGAAAGGATGCCATTATTCAGAGATCTTGAGACTTGCTTATCTCTGTTACTAATCTCGCCCCTACACAAAGAAATCTCAGTCTGAGAATTGAAAAGCCCAACTCAAATCAATATCTCGTGACAACTCCTTCCTCTTTACACACCACACACTTTCCAGCTCATAGAACAACAGGTAATCGCTGCCAGATTAACACTTTCAGTGCCGGAACCTTTTTTGGAGTGGATGAAATTGCTAACATACTTTGAGGGAGGGAGAGATGAAAGGAAGAAACAAGAGAGCCTGATTCCCAGAGCTTGGGGTCATCACCTCTGCATGAGAGTGCTGTGAGCGACAGCTCCACTGCTTATGCCTTCCACAGTTAAATAGCTGACTTTCTTGGTTACATTCCAATGGTTGCCAGGGAACACAGTAAGAGGGTGCGCTCAGTTTAGGCCCAAGGCAGAAACCTGGAGGCTGTTTGAATTCAGGGAAATGTGATGGAATTCATTTTTGGGTGGAATTCTACACTTTTTTTAAAAAAGATTCTGATATTTTCAGGGTGGAAGGGGAAGAGGCAGGGTTTTCTTAATTGTCCCCTTTTGTTCCATATTAACTGCTGTGTCAGGTTAATTCTAAGCTGTGACCAGGACACTTCCTCAGTCAGGCTTCAGTGGAGCTTGGACCACTGGAAAAGCTCCATGTACTCGCTCTACAAGATGAACTAATCCTAGGGGAATCAGTGACCTCTGTTGTTCCTGAAGGTGGAACTTTAGCCCTTACAAATTAGCATGGGGTTTACATCTTCAGTGATCAGTAACCAGCCATCCACCATGTCAATCAGCATTAGCCACAACAGTGAGGTTGCACTGTTGCCTCTGTCAAGAGGGTCCAGAGTTCAGAACCTTGTGTGCAAAATGTAGGTTGATAATCCACTGCAATACTGAGGCCGTACTGCACTGTCAGAGGTGCTGTCTTTCCAATGCATTAAACCAAGGCCCTGTCTGCTTGGTCTGCTGGGTTTAAAGGATTGCACAGCACTATTTGAAATTCTCCCCAGTGTCCTGGGAAATAATGACCCCACAAGAAGGACTGCATAATTGCAGTCAGAAGAATTGTTTTTGTCAGAATGTAGCCAGACTAACAAGGAGGGGCAAGGGGAAGGTGTGCGCATGCACATGTGTGTGTCTGTGTCTGTGTGTGTCTAATTCTGGATTTAGATTTTGGGAATGAAGCTGGGGTTAGATGGAAGGAGAATCAGTGTGAGATCATTTTTGAGGTAGTGATAATAATTCGGTTAGACTTAGCATAGTTATGGAAAAGGATAAAGGTAACATGGGAATATAAAATGGGGCAAGGACAATTTGACTAGAATGAGAAGTGATATAGGAAAAGTGGACTGGAAACAGTTACTGTGGATACATTGGTCTCAGAGCAAAGGGAGGTGTTCAAGAGAGAGATGGAAGGGGTCCAGTGTAAACATGTTCCCAAGATCAAATGAGCGTCACTGCCACATCTAGAGCCCTGGGTGACAAGGTGCAGAGAGGGGAACACAAGGCAAAGAATGAAACCCACGCAAGGTTCCATAGTAGGTTCCTCAAAAACAGTCAGTCTGTGGGATCCAGAAGAGAGTGACAAATTAGATACAAGATTGGCTCAGTGGCAGGAAGCAAAAGATAGTGGCTGATGGAGGGCATTAGCAGTGGGGTTCTAAAGAGCTCAGTACTCTGCCCCTTGATTATTGTAATATACATGAATGACTGAGTCCTAAATGTAAAGAATATGATAAAGAAGTTTGGAGATGATCTAAAAATTGCCTGTGTGGTTGGCAGTAAGGAGGAAAGCCTTAGTTTGCCAGAAAAGAGAGAGAGTCTGGTCACTGGACAGGAAAGTAGCAAATACAATTTAATCCAGAGAAGTGTGCAGTAGTGCATTTGGGGAGGCACAAAAGACAAGGGAATGTACCAAATATGGAAGGATATTGATAGGTGTGGAGGAACAGAGGGACCTTGGAATGTACATCCACAGGTCCTTAAAGGTAGCACGACAGGTCAATAAAGCGGTGCAAAGGGCAGAGGGGGTGCTTTCCTTTATTAGCTGAGGTGCACACTATAAGAGCAGAGAGGTTACGTTAGAACTGCATGCAAGAGTAGTTAGACCACAGCTTGAGCACTCTGTACAGTTCTGGTCCGCACATTATAGGAAAGGTATGACCATACTGGAGAAGATGCAGACGAGATTTACAAGGATGTTGCTGGACCTGGAATATTGTAGCAAAAGAATGGATAGGGTGGGGTTGCTTTCTTTGTAACAAAAGAAACTGAAGGGAGACTTAATTGAGGTGTATTAAAATTATGAGAGGCCTAAATAGAGTTTCTGACCCCTTTGTTAAGGGAAATAGAGGAAGGACCTATTTCCCTTAACAGAGGGGTCAGAAACAAGAGGGCACAGATTTGGTAATTGTTGAAACAACTGAACTTTTGAACAATTGAACAATGAAAACTCCAACGCACAGGAATGCAATAGGAATACAGAGAGCGGTGGGACTCAGCCTGTTCCATCATGGGTACAGCTCTCCCCACCATTAAAGACATCTACAAGAGCCGATGTCTCAGGAAGGTGACATCCACCATCAGGGACCCCCACCATCCAGGCCATGCCCTCTTCCTGATGCTGCCATCAGGCAGGAGGTACAGGAGCTTGAAGACCCTACACCCCAAGGTTCAACAACAGCTTCTTCCCTACTGCCGTCAGGTTCTTGAACCCACCTGAAAACCCCAACACTGCCTTGGACTATTTTTGTTTCCCTCTCTCAACTTGCACTAATGTTGTTATGTTTAATTTATTGTTTATTTTTGTGCACATGTAAGTTATGTATAATTTATGCTAATGTATGTAAATATATGTTGGTCACGTATATAATGTATTGTGTTGCTGCTGCAAAAAACTAATTTTCATGGCATTTATACCCTGGGGATATGTGCCCATGACAACAAACTTGAATTTGAAGGGAGATGATTTTTTTCCACCCAGAGGGTGGGTGGGGGACTGGATCTCACTGCCTGACAGGGTGGGAGAGGTGGAGACCCTCACCATACCTAAACAGTACTTGATGTGTACTCGAAGAGTTGTAACCCTTAGGCCCAGGGACACAGTGCTGGAGGTGGGATTGGGTTGGGCAGCTCTTTTTTGACTGGCACAAGCACAATGGGCTGAATGGCCTTCTTCTGCATGGTAAATTTTCTATGACTCTATGAAAAAGCATTCAAAGACCAGTTCAGTCAAAAGCTCATGGTACATTCAGATGTCACAAGTCCACAACCCTTACCTTCAAAGAACCTTTTAAGTCGGAGACAACTGACACTGAGACGCAGCACAGACAGTTTATCCAACCTCCCAGCAACATCCTCAGTGGTCGGAAGCAGACTCAGCAGGTTGTCAAACTCCACGTTGAGGCGGTCACGGTGCCTTTTAGAAGGGTTGGACTTGGTGGCGTTCCCAGTTCCCTGCTCGGTGCTGGGTTGGCAAGAAGGCAACGGAAAAAGAAAATTCAGGATAGACTCACCAACACCACAAACAAAATCATCAGTTCTGAGGCAACTAATTGGAATCGGTATCGTGCTCAACAAACCCAGTGAGGCCCAAGAAAATCTAGTCAATTGCGAATCCCACATCATTTAGCCAACTCTTTTGATAGTACTATTGCGAATGTACATTTTTATAATTGTAAGTGGACAGATTTGACACCAACTCATTGAATCACTGTTATCTAGTAATTTGGAGAAACCCAGAACCAACCCTTTATATGTTCAAATGTCTTGCTCTCTCCGGAGCTTGTCAACTCCTTCATGAAATATTAGTGGGTACCCATACCAGCACAACACAATAACACAAGAATTAGGAGCAGAAGTAGGCCATTCGACCCCTTTAGCTTACTCTGCCATTCAATAAGATCATGGCTGAGCACTGGCCTCAGCTCTACTTTCTTACCTGTTCCCTATTACTCTCGATTCCAAAAATGTATTCAATGACTCCGCCTCGACAACTCCAAAGATTCCAACTCCAAAAATTCCAAAGATTCACAACCCAATAAGAGCAACTCACTAGTTCTAGCCCCTGGCCACCTTTTCCATAGCCTGACAATTTTTTTCCCCACCATTGATTAATCTAATTCCCTCTCGAAGGTTACAGTGGAACCTTCTGCCACCACATCTGTAGGCAGTGTGTTCCAGATTTCAACCATACGCTATGTAAACAAAAGGGTTTTCCTCATGTCACTATTAATTCCACTGTAACCTTCAAGAGGGAATTAGATTAATCAATGGTGGGGAAAAAAATTGTCAGGCTATGGAAAAGGGGCCCAGGGGCTAGAACTAGTGAGTTGCTCTTATTGGGTTGTGAATCCCTTTACCAATACCAATGACCTCAGTCCTTGATCCCTTATATAAATAATATTACAATTATACTGTTATTAAAAATACTACTAATAAATGTAAATTGTAATTGTAAATATTGAATTTCTTGAAACAATTAAAACGAACTCTAGAAAACACACAAAAAAGTCAAATATGCTTAAATTAATTCAATTATTTCAAAAAAGGCAAATTACCGCAAACTTGCCTCTCTCCCTTGGAGTTCTTCTCCACTGAAATGAATTGAATGACTGAGCCAGTGCCAAGTGTAACCCGGGACAGGTTCAGCCCCCAGATTTCCCAGCACAATTGCCAGGAAACTATAGAAAGTTGGTTTGCTGCCGCTAGATCCCACTGAGGAGTCCAATGTCGGAGCATTGTTGGAATGAAGTGGCAAAGGCCACCCAGAAAGTTTGGGACTTTCACATACACACAAGTGTCCCTCAGAATGGTTTTGGATTATCAACCTGATCCTCTCTGCAAAAATAAGTTGTGACCACTGCTCTGCACATAATGAATTAGCATAAAAAGCTGAGTGTTTCCCTATCTTGTATGACAAAATTAATTGCAATAGAACACCACTAAGAAGACTCTGTCTATCTAGCTGGAATCCTCTCACTAATTAAGGAGGAAAGTATTTGTTTTCCAATTAAAAATGCAAGGTAATTTCCCTACACCAAACCTTTTTAGGTCATTTGATGCAGTCTTGGACTGTACCAGGAGCCAGCTGGTTCCAATTCCAACCAACGACCATTTCCTTCCAGCAACAAACAACCTGTTGGAGGAACTCAGCGAGTCGAGCAGCATCTGTAGGGGGTGAAAGGAACTGTCGACGTTTCAGGTCGAAACCCTGCATAAGGACTATTCCTGTCCTCCGACAGTTGCAGCTCAACCTGCTGAGTTCCTCCAGTAGATTGTTGCTCCAGATTACAGCATCTGCAGTCTCGTGTTACCATCTTCTTCCACCCTTGGCAACCTCCCCACAGCAACGACACTTCAGAAACAACACAATGTTCAGACATTGAGGTGGGTATGTAATGGTTCTCTGCAGCTAAACCAGCCATGAAAAGAAAAGCAAGTCAGCCTGAAATACAAGTGAATGACAAGACTTATAGCATCAACATATTCACTAAGTACTCTTTCCCCACTCTTCCTCACTGTGTAGAATCCTTCCATTAGCTCCAGTTACCATCCTTCACAGCGAGCTTGGAGAGTGAGTGCTACAATAAATTGCAGACAAATTATAATCAGGAATTCAGACCACTCAGCCCATCCAGTCTGTGTTGGTGTTTATGCTTCACGCCAGCAGCAATCCTACCCTGTCCCAGATCTATTTCTTCTCTTTCCCATCAACTGTTTATCTGACCAACTCTTAAAAGCAGGCATGGTCTAACCACTTCAAAAAATTCTCAGAGGGCATATGGCATGGCTCCCCAACAGGAGAAATTTCTTTACCCAGACCGAGTATGGATAAATGTGTATCTCACTACTATAGGGAGTATCTGAGGTGAATCCCATAGATTTAATGCAAGGGAACCTGGATAATACAGCAGGGAGAAAGGAACAGATGGATATAGGAATGGGGTGTGATGAAGACGAAAAGGATTTTGTGGAGCAGAAATACTGGCGTGGTGATGGCACAGCACTGGTTGCTGTATTGTAAATTCTTTACCACGCTCTGCAACTTTGAGTCTTCAGTTGGCATCAAGAAATTCTCTGACTCGACTTCGTGGTGACCTCAAGCCACCTCCTTAAACATTCCATCAGACTCACTTTGACAATCACAAGGGTTTGACAATACTGGACTTGTTCAGGGACCCAGTACCACACATATTATCTTGTTCCAAAGCAAACTTGAATATGTTTATACATGCTTCCCTTTTTCCCTATAAACTCCCATAAGGAACTGAGCAACATTCCAGAAATCCTATAGCCGTATGAAGGCAGTTTAATTAATATTTGTGCTTTTACCACTTCACATTCTGTAAATAGGCGGTACCAGTATCCCTTATTTACAAATGCTCTATTTACTAATTAATGCTGTAATGCTATTGACTCTTTTGGGTATGTATCTTTGATTTGCAAATTTATTTTTTGCTATAACCAATAATATGCCACTCCCAGTGCATAGAAATACACTGTACCAAAATACCCATAATGGATTTTGCCCAATCTTTTTGACTCAAGAGGTTTTGCTTAACATTTCCCAGGAACACATCCTGTAAATTATGGAAATCCTGTACTCTTAATTCAGCAAAGTAAGGGTGGCATAGTGATGCAGCAGGTAGTGCTACTGCCTCATACTGCCAGTGACCTGGGTTTGGTCCTGACCTTGGGCGCTGTCTGTGTATGTGGAGTTTGCACATTCTCCCTGTGTCTGTGTGGGTTTCCCCCGGGTGCTCCAGTTTCCTCCCACATCCCAAGGGCATGCAGGTATGCTAATCAGCTATTGTAGATGTGTAGTGTAGATAGTGCAGACGGGTGGCAGGAGAATCGGTTGGGGGGGGGGGGGGGGGGAAGAGAAAGAGTTGACGGGCACATGAGATAGAATAGTTTATAGGGAAATAAGTGGGGGGAAATAGGACTGGTGGGATTGCTCGGAGGACTGCCATAGACTCAATGGGCCGAATGGCCTCCTTCTCTGTCGTGAGGGATGTTTGAGTACAATTTGGAATGCTTTTGTCCACCCCCACACCCTCATTACACTCCTCACTCCCAACCAGGACTTTGGTACCCAAGACCTGTTCGAGTTAGGGTTAGGGTTAGGGTTAGGGTTAGATACACTAATTGGTCTCCTTATTTAAGGAAGGGTGTTAGTGCACTGGAAGCAGTTCACAAAAGGCTCACTAGACTAATACAGGTCCTGGCCAGATTATGAACACTTGTACATACAGACGAGCATTTGGGAGACCGGGGATAGATTTGCCGAGTGCCACAGGGCTGCAGACACTTTCTGCTGTGTGGGGAACTCGATTTGCAGTCACCTGTTACAAACGGAACCCTGCCGTAATCTTGGAAGGACCTGTACTTGGAATGGGCAGGTTGAACAGGCTAGGCTTACGTTTGCTAGCATTTAATGAGAGTGGTTTTGATTGAAATATATTAGTTCCCGAGGAGGCTTGACTGGGTGGATGTGGAGTGGATGGTTCCTCTTGAGGGAGAATCTAGAACTAAGGGGTCATATTGCAAAAATAAGGGGTTGCCCATTGAGGCAGTTGAGGTGAGTCTTCTCTCAGGGGGTAGCGAGTCTTTGGAACCCTCTTCCTCAAAGGGCAGTGGAAGCAGAGTCTTTGAAAATTGTCAAGGAAGAAGCAGATAGATCATTGATAAGCAACGGGGTAAAAGGTTACTACAGGAAGGTGGGAATCTAGATTTGAGGTTCCAGTCAGATCAGCCATGATCTTATCAAACGACAGAACAAGCCGAAGGGGCCAAATGCCCTACCCCTTTAGGCAGCACAATGACACAGCTGGTAGAGCCGCTGCTTCCAGTGACCCAGGTTTTATCCCAACCTCGAGTGCTGTCTATGTGGAGTTTGCACATCTTCCCTCTGACCACATCGGTTTCCTCCGAGTGCTCCTGTTTCCTCCCACATACCAATGACGTGCAGGTTGGTAGGTTAATTGGCTAGTGAAGGAGTGCAGCACTGTCAGAAGATACCAGCTGCTCTTTCAAGTGGGTTTTCTACTTCAAGGCATTATTCAGCCACGTTCTTCCTGGTACGCTGGCCAACATCACCAGCTGTGGGAGCTTGCTGTGCACAAACTGCTCAATGCTTGGGGACATCCTGTGATTGCAAAAGGTGCTATGGGAATACAAGGCGTTATTTTCTCTCGTCTCAAGGCACCTACAGAGTTACTTTGAAGTCACAGTTCTTAAACTGCCAAATGCAACAGGCATTTTTGCACACAGCAAGATCCCACAAACATCCAAGAAACGAATGAGCTGATGATCTCCCTTTGCAGGTGTTGGTGGAGAAAGACAGACTGAGTGGGCTCCTACAGTTCAGAGGTCCAAGGAATGATTGAATTGGATTCAGTGTTTTAAGTACAGTGTGGGTACGGGGCAGGGGCATGTGTGATTGGGGCTGCATGCTGGACTAACACACCAAGTAACAAGACAACCCTGTGACTATCCATGTGCTTAATCATGCCAATTAAACTATGAAACCAAATTAAATGAGCAACAATGAACAGAACTAATGATGGAAGAGATTCAGAAATGATCTTTTTATATTTCAAAAATAAAAACTTTTCATAAAAATATATACAAGAAACACAAGACAATGCAAGGCTTTCTTTACACTTGTAGTGGTGTCCGGTCTCTACATTCATAGTGTCATTAAATTTGTACAAACCACCAACGCCAGTTATGTGGCTCCTTTGAACAATACACCCTTCAAGTGTTCACGAGTGTTATGCAGGAACCGGCCCTTCAGTGTCCAGTGGCAACAGGATCTTAGACGGTGGTCCTTCCCCACCGAGCCCTTGCGTTGGCTGCACCGAGCTTCAGTGCGTCCCTCAGCACGTACTCCTGCAGCCTGGAATGTGCCAGTCGGCAGCGTTCCTTGATGGACCTTCTGTGCTGACCACTGCCTGATGGACGTGGTTAGAGATGTTCTTCTGCAGAAACTTTACAACGAAAGACAGGTAGTGCGGCAAATTCCAAGTGAATGGAACACTCCGCGGCAATGAGGCTAGGCACATCCTTCGGAGCACCGGGGACAGGTAGAACCTCAACATGACACTTGGGTGTTTATGTACTCGGGCTCGACGCATATCTTGATGCAGCCACACACAAAAGGGGCCATCAGGATGGAACTCAGAAATAATGTGTTAATACAACCTCACATTCAGAACATTAGATAAGCATCCAGCAATTGCAAGCAGCCACCACAAAGGTCTCCTGCGCCATCTTTCAGGAGGTGAATACATTTAAATATTTGATGTGGTTTGAATTGTCTCACTTTCCAGGAGCTAGAATCTCCTCCCTCACTGTCAACAGGAAGGCACGCGGTGAGCAGAGAGAGGAAATGCTTCGACATTTTCAGGTCGCATTCACGTAATAGAAATATTTGCATTCTGGGCATTTACCTAAAACAGAGCTGACTGTCCCATTTGTCCGCCAATCAGTGGTTCAAGAGAGCTGTTCAAAACTATGAAGAAGGTTAAGTGGAGTAGATGGTGAGAAGCTGCCTCCTCTATTGTGGTAGCAGAATTAGTAACCAGAGAACAGACAAGAACCAGAGGGGATATGAGGGAAACTTCTGCTTTAAATATAGTAGGTTGCTATAATGCATTATTGGTGGAAGCAGGTTCAATAGTGACTTTCAAAAGGGTGCAGATATGCACTTGGGTAGGGAAATTTGCAGGACTCCAGGGAAAATAGCCAGTCTGTGCCCAAATGTGGCCACATGGGATGCTGTGAGGATAGCGGTAAGGAAAATGGAAATAGTTACATAGTGTGGTAATAGGAAGCACTGGTATCTGGCTAGGATAATTATCCTGGCTGAGAATGCTTAATGTTCTTGGAGCCCCAAGCTGGAAGCACTTTCCAATCCCACGCTGGGCATCAAGGAGTATAGGGATAGTGGAGGAAAATGGAACAGAGCAGGAAAACCTTGGTGAATGGTGGAGTAGGCTCAAAGGGCCGATTGACTACGTCTTGCACCCAATTCTTATGTTCTCACGTTCTCCCACTGAGTTAAACATTCACGTCTGCCCTCCACCCCCACTCTAAAAGGAGGCAACTTCTCCAGCGCTCACCAAAATTAGATGCGCCGTGGTTCAAAGTACAAGCTGGGTTCAGGCCTGTCGAGTCAGACACGACTAAACGTGTATACTTTAAAAATCAATCTGATCTTTATTTATGACAGACTTCAAGTACCAGCAAAGCAGCAACATGTTTCCAGCAGTAAAAGGACACGCTGCTACATTCCTTTTGTGGGATGGTGCTTCTGATGGTGTACTGTGATGCTGGGAATAATGCCAACCAAGGTTCTTCTCTTCTGCAGGCCTCTGCCTAAGTGTAGACCTTTATAATTTCTCACATCACTGACAGCTGGTGTTCACCTTTCCCATGAACTGACCTGCACTTGAATGAACACGTGGCTACACTTCACTGTGGATGCCTTTGCGAATAGCCACTGACATGCATCAACACCTTATTTCTTCCTTTTTATGAAAGCTATTCAGCTCTAGGATCCTTCCCACCTGCGCATCCCTTGTCCTCCAATCGGTAGGATTTTGGGTTTATTCCCATACAAATACCATCTCAAATGTCTCAGCTGCTTCTGCAAAATACTATGGTCAAAGTTACATTAAACACAGAGTTACAATAGAGATCAAAGCTTAGCAATATTACACGACTCCTTGGAAAAATCAATCAGGCCTGGTGCATTATTTTTGATGAACCATTCGGCCTCTACAGCCAGCTCCGCCGCACAGTCAACCTGATCTTCGCTCGCAAGTCTACCTTCCTGCACTATCGCCACACCCATTAATTAACTTAGTATCCATGAATCCATCAATCTCACTTTCCAATATTCATTTTACTGAGCTTCCACAGCACTGCATGGCTTCAAAGTAAGAGGTTGGCTATATCAGATTGAGAATAACCAACTTCTTATTTTGAAACACTGGCAATTGGTTTCAGTCTCCACAGCCTGGGACAAACATGCTCCCAGCATCTACCTCTGTTAAGGTCCTCCAACATTTTATACCTTTCATGGACATCTCCTTTTATTCCACAATCTCTCCTCAAACCAATTCCCTAAACCCAAGTATCAGTTTAATAAACCACTCCCTCTGTGCCAAGTATTTCTCTGCTTTGGTAAAGAGACCTGTTATAATAATTTCTCCCAGTTCTCTCACTATTTAAAAAATATTTGTGCTTTTATATATCTTTATTCCGAAGTGCATGACTCCACATTTGCCCCAGTCTTGTCTCCTCACGTAACCTTATCTTTGCAGCATCCTTGACTCCTCCTCCAGTTCACTTTCCCACTAGCTGTTTAATGTCGGAAACTCAGATACATTACAATCTGTCCTTTTATCCATGTAATTGATGTTGGCTGTAAATAGCTGAGGCCCCAGCACTGATTCCTGAGGCATTCCACTAGTTACAGCCCACCAACCTGAAAGTGACCCACTTATTCCTATTCTCTATTTCCTGTATGTTAAGCAATCTATGCTAATTTATTAACCCCAGTCCTATGAACCATAATTTTGTTTAATCTTCTTATGAAGGATCTTACCAAATACTTCAGACTGAGTGTTTTTTTAAACCTCCATCCTAATCTAACATTGACCAAAGGCATCATCCAACAAAATGAGTTGCAATTCTATTGAAGGAACCAACTCCTACCAAATATAATAAACAATGTGTTCTGGATACATCCCAAGAACTACAGAGAGATGCAAAGCTTGTATCGGTGTTGGCATGAGAAGTTGAATGGCCTCCTCCTATGTTTTAAGGTTCTATATTACATCCAAGAGCATTGGAATGTCTCAGGAAGCATTGAATGAATTTCTGCAGTCCAGTGGTTGTTATCCAGACTAACGTGAATCCCATAAAAGGCAAAAAGGTGATTAAGCAAAGAATTTGTTCTCGGTGGCCAAGAGGGGTGTGGGTGAAATGTTAGCCTTCACTTGGAGAGCCTATGTCCCCTGCAGCCAATGCCAAGCCTGTACTGAAGCAGGTTGACAGGGCCATGTCTCAGTGCCTGAAGGAGCACTCCCTCAGTCTTGTAATGGCGTGTCAGTCCATGCTCACATATCGTTGTGTGACCCACACCACCCTCACCCCAACTACACCCAAAACCTTAGCCACAGAATGCGACGAACTGAGCCAAGTTGACATTCCGAACCAAAACAAAGAGAACTGTGAGACAATTTCACAACAGTTTGAATGGTTTCCTTCCCAGTCAAATCTGAGTTCTCCCACTCTCTTGCCAGTCGATACTATGCATTGCGTGATTAAGTATAAGGTACTTCTTCCAGTTTTAAATAAGCCTGTACTTGTCCCAACACATCTTCCACTGCCTGCCAGACTTCAAACCTCCTGTTTTCAATACACGTCTCTCTCTTTTCCAAGACACTTCCTCTGTTGCCCCCATCTTTGGTTCTCCCCCGACCACAATTGGCCCCTTAAGGGTGATTCACTCCAACTAACCAGCCTTTGGGAGGTGCTCAAACACACCAGCACTGAGTAATCCCCCACCTTTTCATCAGCCTCTATTCACTTTTGATGAGAGTTGAACTGAAACTCTGTCTGCTCTACCTAGTATATTCCAGTCAATATTTATCCCATCATGACATCATTAAAACATGACTGATCTTTCCTCTCAGTGCCACTTTCCTGCGCTAGCCCCATATCTTTTGATTTTCTTAATATCTAAAAAAATCTATTGATCTGTCTTTCTATCCACCTATCTACCGATTTCTGGCAGGGAAACATCATCCCTGCATAAAGCCCCTCATTAATTTTGGACACTTTGATGAGATCATATCTCATTCTTCTAAGCTCTACAGAGTTTGGATCCAGTCTGCTTAAACTCTCCTCAGAGGTCAACCCATTCTTGCAGGAATCCACCTGGTGAACCTTCACTACACTCCCTCTATCACAAGTATATCCTTTGGTAAGGAGACCAGATATGTGCACAATACACCAGGGGTTTATATAATGCAGTAAAGACATCTTTACAATTGTATTCAAATCCTCTTGCAATAAAGACCAATGTACTCTTTGTCTTCCTGAACTGCTTGTTAACTTCCCGTGATCATGTACAAGGACACCCGAGTCCCTCTGAACACCAACACTTTTCAATGAAATTACAATGGAATGAACTTTGGAGCACAGTACAACGTATTGATGCTACTATATGGCAAATTTAGTGCTTCTGACTGGGGATAATATTTTAAGCAGTTAACTCTGCATTCTACTCCTCACTAGCAATGGGCTCTTCCTGTGCCCAAAGTGGATGCTGCATTTATAGATTCACAGAATCATACAGTGCAGAAATAGGCCCTTCGGCCCAACTCATTCATGCCAACCAAGATGCCCATCTACCTAATCACATTTGCACAAGTTTGACCCACATCCCTCTAAACCTTTCGAATCCACAAACCTGTCCAAATGCTTTTTAAATGCTGTAATTGTACCCACCTCTACCACTTCCTCAGAGAGCTTGTTCCATATACCCACCACCCTGTGTGTGAAAAACTTGCCCTAAGTTCCCCATTAAATCTTTCCCCTCTTACCTTAAACCTGTGCCCTCTAGTTTTAGACTCCCCTACCCTGAGAAAAAGACTGTGACCATCCACCTTACTTACACCCCTCATGATCTTATATACCTCGATCGCCCAATATAGCTTACAGTACGTTTAGCACTCGCACTGCTAAAATGTGATTAGTTGCTTTATAAACTCAAGTGGTGCTCTGATTTTCACCCACTCTGTCCTTTGAATAGCTCTTGGCATAAAGTAATACAAGCACAACAAATTTCCTTCCACTCAAAAGAATTATTCTCTTTCTTTAAGCAGTGTGCTTTTTAAACTATTCAAACACTCTCCTGGATGACCCTCTTATTTTCCCCCTTCTTTAAACTTCAGTTCACCCCACTCCCCAACAAAGCTCCTTGTCCTATCTGTTGTAGCCTGCA
Organism: Pristis pectinata; assembly: GCF_009764475.1. Classification (NCBI taxonomy): domain Eukaryota; kingdom Metazoa; phylum Chordata; class Chondrichthyes; order Rhinopristiformes; family Pristidae; genus Pristis; species Pristis pectinata. Next base: position 8,500,520 of record NC_067450.1, read on the forward strand.
CATTGTGAACTCTGCTTCTTTGCTTCACTGGGCTTCACTGAAAAACAGATCGTGGAGATCAGTGTGAGAGAAGAAAGAACTGGCTCACTTCCAAGTGTATCCAAAGTCCAACTCTTACTGCAGAACACAAGGTATGGTATCTCGGCTTTGATCCTGTACCTTACAGGCACCAACAGTGCTACAAAAGTTGCAGAAAGCAAGTCTTCACATGCCTGTAGGATGAATTGAAAAAAAGCAGCAGCATTTTCAGATTCATCTCCCGGACAGCTCAAGTGGGCACTGCAAAATAGAGGAAAGGGGCTGTTTCAAAGAAATGCACTATTTCAATAAGAAATCCTCCATCTCTCCAAATCCCCGAGCCACGCTTATCCAACCATCTTGGGAGAATTTTCATAAAGAAAAATTAGGGACATGTCTTTTGCCAAAGCCTCATTCTAGTTCCTGCTCACTACCAACTGGTCAGAAAGTGAGGCAGTCCATGCCTGCACACAGCAAAACCTGGACAGGCAAGGCCAGGTCAAGGGGAAAAAAAAAATCACTCCATGCAAGCGCCAAGCGATGAGCAACTGCAAAGGAAAATCTCAACACCTACCTATCATATTCAATGCAATACCATTCCTGAGTCCCTGGCCGCCAACATCTTGGGAGTCACCACTGACCAGAAACACAGCTGGACCAGACACATAACTACTGTAGCTACAAGAGCAATTCAGAGGCTGGGTTTTCTGCAGTGAATGACTCACCTCCTGACACCTCAAGGCCTTTCCACCATCCACAAGGCACAAGTCAGGAGTGTGATAGCACATGCTCCACTTGCTTGGATCAGTGCAGCTCCAACAACACTGAAGAAGCTCAACACCATCCAGGAAAAAGCAGCCCGCTTGACAGACACCCCATCCATCACCTTAAACACTCCCTCCCTCCACCACATGTGCACAGTGACTGCAGTGTGTACCATTTACAAAATGCACTGCAGTTACTCACCCAGGCTACTCTGACAGCACTCTGACCTCCAGCACCAAGAAAGACAAGGGCAGAAAACACTCCCATCTGCAGATACCCCTCCAAGTCGCACACCACCCCAATTTGGAAATAGATCACTATTTCTTCATTGTCACTGGGTCTAAATCCTAGAACTCTCTCTCCAACAGCACTGCAGTAGCACCTTCACCAGAAGGACTGCAGTGGTTCAAGAAGGCAGCTCACCCCTACCTTCTCAAGGGTGATTGGGAACAGGCAATAAATCCCTTGCCAGGAATGCTCACAATCTCAGAAATGAAGAAAGATAGTCTCACTCAGGGACCCTAAGATTACTTGGAAACAAATAAATGCCACACTAGGCCAACAAGGAGCAATGTGTAGGACTGATGGGGAGGACTGGAATCTCTGGTTGGGCTCGTTCCCATTAACTATCCAGTCCCTTGTGCCTTTCCTACCATTCAAACAGATTATGACTGGTCCACTCATAGAGTCATAGAAAGATACAGCAAGGAAACAGGCCCTTTGACCCACAGAGTCCATGCCAACCATCAACCACCCACTTACACTAATCCTACATTAATCCCATTTTTTATTCTTCTCCCATTCTCTTCAGCTTCCTCCAGATTCTACCCCTCACCCACACACCAGGGGCAATTTACAGCAGCCAATTAACCTACCAACCTGCACCAATCTTTGGGATGTGGGAGGAAACCGGAGCACCAGGGGGAAACCCACACGGTCACAGAGAGAATGTGCAAACTCCACACAGACAGCACCGGAGGTCAGAATTGAACTTGGGTCACTGGAGCAATGAGGCATCGGCTTTACTAGCTGTGCCACTGTTCCGCCCTGAACGCCATCTACTTTGGTTCCATTTCCCTCTATCCCTTTACCCAACAAAAACCTATCACTCTCAGTTTTGGAATTTTCAGTAGAATCCTGCCTCAGCAGGTTATGGAAGTGTGTTCGCGATTTCCACCAACACTTGCGTGAGGAAGTGATTCACCTCTGAAGAGGATGGCTCGAAGTTTAAAGTGATTGTCCCTTCTTTGTGACTCTTTCATCTTTATGAAATTCTTTAATTATTTTAAACACCTTAACTTGATCTGCTGTACTGGAAGGAATACACAACTTAGATAATGCAGTCTTGCCTCCTAATTTTTGTCCCAGTATCATTCTGATGAACCTGCAATGCAGCCTCTCAAATGTCAGAAGACCTTTCTTAAGATGCCCAAAACTGAACACAGTTCTCCAGATGGGATCAGACCAGAGCTTTATATATCAATTGCATCATTTTGATCACATGGCACAAGAAACAAAGGTTTGTTATTGTCAGAGCCCCAAGTTTGGATCACTGATGACACCAGGTCTGACTGGCACCAAATACTGTCGGGCCGTTCACTGACCCAGTTCACTTATGTGGTTGTAAAGGTGAAGACAAAACATTACGCCGCTAGGAACCAGCTATTTTTACTATCAATATTAATATTGCAGACAAACAGGGAGTCAACTCCAATGCAGCCACTAGACAAAGCAGGATTCGTGAGTGGATAAACAGTGGAAGATGGAATTCGGACCATTATTTTTAATGCAAATCTGTTTCTAATCTTTTTTTTATTTTTCTTCCATGCACATTTTGCACACATTACAAGATGGAAAGCTGCTGCTCAGCCCAATGAACCTGTGTTGATGTTTATTCTGCACAAGAGCTGTATCCTAGTCCCATGTGCCTGCCCTGTTTCCATATCTCTTTATTCCCATCCCTTCAACCTCTTACCTAACCAACTCTTGAACAGTGCTGTTGGTGTGTGCTTCATTCGCTAACTCAGACAGTGCCTGACAGTGCTGGGTGAAAAGGTTTCCCATGCTCCCCATCCCAAATCACTTCCATTTAAATCTTAATCCTGCCATTCTAGACCCAGTCTGGCTCACAACATCCCATCCTAACTTGGAACATCTCTATCAAATCACCCAGTAATCTCCTGTGTTCTGATTCCAATTTTGCCAAGCCTTTTGTTCCATTTGTATTTCCTGGTATCAGGTAACACGCCAATGAATCTGTGCTGTGCCCTCTTTATTGGCTGAGCATTGTTCCCATTGTGTGTGGCCCAGAGCTACACATGGTGCTCTGACTGTGTTAAACACCGTAACCTTACTATGGCTCAATATAGCTTCATATATGAAGTGGAACTGATAGAGTAGATGAAGGGAAATGATTTCCACTGATTGGAGAGTCTGGGACCAGACAGCAGGGTCTAAAAATTATAACCAGAACTTTCAAGAGTTAAGAAATACTTCTACATGCAAACAGTGGTGGAAATTTGAAACTTCAGCAAACAGCAATCAATCCTGGGCCAATTAACCGCAGGTCTGACGCAGATGGATTTTTGTGAACCAGTCGTACAAAGGGATATGAGGCGAAGTGGAGTTGGGCGACAGGTCAGTCATGAGCCCTGTTGAGGCAGAAGGTGGCACAGCAGTTAGCATTACTGCCTCACAGCTCCAGGGACTTGATTTCGATCCTAACCTCTGGCGCTGTGTGTGTGGAGTTTGCACGTTCTTCCTTTGACCGTGTGCGTTTCCCCCCGGTGCTCTGGTTTCCTCCCACATCCCAAAGATATGCTTCTGTGTTATTTGGATTCTGTAAATTACCCCTTAGTATAACGAAGGTGTGTGAGGGAGAGTAGATTACAAAACTACAGGGAATAAGGAAGGAGGAGTGGGACTAATGGGATTGCTCTAGCTGGAAACAATGGGCTGAATGGCCTGCTTTTATGTCAAAGCATACAAGCCTGAACACCAGTTAATTCAAGTGATAATTTGTGGGTTTCATGAGCTAATTGAATGGCTGAACAGACTGAATAGTATCATAAACCATTTGCCATGTATCCTGATTATCCATCATTGCAACCGTAATCCACCCTTCATGCTCACTTGGCAGTGAAGGCGCTAGTACACCACGACTGGCAGGATATCCGGTCACAACCTGGCAGGTTTGTATAGGGAGTTCCTATTAAAAGCGAGGGCATAGGAACTTATCATGGGAGAAATTAGCAAGAAGTGCAACAGATGCAAGGTTTTGAACACAACAAATATATAAATCTGCTAGTAAATCACTGGAGGGCATTGCTCGCAGTGAATATGATTTTGATTGAATCCAGGTGGAAGAGGAACGAACCCTACAGTGCCACCTTGTGGACCAAGCCACCAACTATGACAGTGCAAAATCACCAAAGCGTGACCAAGGTTCAAGTTAACAAGGCCAAATTTATTGAAAGGGTGGATGGTGGGGAGATCTAGAAGTAGGGAATACAGGATCAGGGGTCCAACATTAAAGATGAGGAGGAATTTCTTCTCTCTGAGGGTGGTGAACCTTTATCCTTCTCATCCAGGAAACCATGCAGGCTGAGATCGAGAGACTTAGGTTTTCAGACAATTGAGAATGATGGGGATCGGGAAAGAAAGTGAAGACGAAGTCAAGATCAGACCAGCCATGGCTCGAGCTGCATGGATCCTCAACAGAATTTAATATTCCGTGGAATTCAGAAAATTAGAGGGTGGTTGAGTTTGAAGTTCAGAAGAGATGAAGGGGATATTTAGGGTGGGTGGAGAGAAACTATTTCTGCAAGTTGGGCCATGGGGCCAGATCTCAAAATTAGAGCCAGTCCTTTCAGGTTTGGTTAGGAAGTACCTGTACACAAAGACTAGTAGAAGTTTGGAACTAACTGCAAATAGGAATTGACCAAGCATCAATTGTCAACTATAAATCTGAGATTTTTGTTAACCAAGAGTATTAATGGATACAAGGAAAAGAATATGGAGTTAATTCTCAGATCAAGTGTGGTCTTATTGGATAGTGGAACAGATTGGAGGGGCTTTATGACCTCCACCTGTTCCTATCTTGTTATACACCCAGTACTATTACAACCCCATGAAACAGAAAACTATTCCACAATAGCTACCATACAGTTAACGCCAGAAGTTCACCTCCCTGAATTTTTTTTTCTTAACCATTCAATGGATGCAGGCATCGCTGACAATTTCCTGTCCAACACTTTAACGTCCTCCTCAGCTCAGGGGGCAAGTAAAAATCAACCACAATGGTGGAACTGGAGTCACGTAGAGGCCAGGCTGGGTAAGGAGGGCAGATTTCCTCCCCGAAAGCCATTAGCAAAAGGTTTTTAATAACACTTTGGCAGCTTCAGTTACCATTACTAGCTTTAATTCCACTTTCATTTAACTAATTGAATGTAGACTCCCAGCTGCCATAATGGGTTTCGAACTCAAGTATTTAAATCTATAGTGAATTCTGACTGCCAGCCCAGCAACTTAACCACTATGCTACTGTACCCACTTCATTAGGAACACATTAAACAATTTAACTGAAGACTATAGCACAATGCAACTGACTCACTGTATTGCTGATCCTCTCCAGTCTATATTGCACATGAAAAACCTATGCCTTCATTGCAGCTGTACAGTTGAAAGTCACCTTGACCAAGCCTGGGATGTGGGCCCCAGAGGTCAATGGAAGGTCATTGGGGTTCTCATCTAACCTCAACACCAAATTGAAGAGGGGGCGTCCAATTTTATTCCCCTTGAACTGAGCCCAGAATCTCACACTAAGCAGCTTATCAAGGTGATAAATGTGCAGCATACAGGTTAAAGATTTTGTTTTGTATTTAAAAGCTGAACAGTGCTACAGACTGATCTCACAAAAACAGTGAGAAACACCTTTAATACAATTAGTGATTGGATAGAGCCCTTGGAGCTACATTGGCCATAGCACGATTGCAAAAGAGAGCAGCCAAGTTCTCTGTGGCCTGCCTGACAACATCTACCCATCAACCAACATCACTAAAACTGACCACCACCGCATCGCTGCTTCCGGATGCTTGCTGTGCCGCATTTCAAAAGTACCCCATTGATTGCAGAGAGTTTTGAAAGATTATGAAAGGTGCTATAGAAATGTAGATACAGCACTGGGCACTGATACAGGTCAGGGAACTGGTTTTGCGATTCCAGATTTTACAATTAGTCTCAGATATCTGAAAGTTTGATCCAACATACTTCAAAATTTATTAAACACTTATATTGTATGACGCTAATAATTCTTCCCCTCAAATTACTCTGAGTATTTTAACCCAAGGTTGTGTAGCTAATATACTTTCCAGACACAACTTTAGCCTGGGTATGTGGCCGACTCCTGAGGAGTTGCTGAGGATGAAAATAGTTTCCAACACAGTACTCTCCACAGTCCAGTGGCTTGCCAACCATCACTATTTCGGCCTCATCATTAAGAATGGCCCAGCGTTAGCCGCTATCCACTGGAAGATCATGGGGAAATGAGAGAAAAATTGCGGAGGGGAAATAAAAAGGAGTGGTGGGAGGGTCAACTTGAAGTTTAGTTTTACTTTTATTCATATTTCATGGTGTAAAAGGGATGAAAGAAAGTTGACATTTATACTTCACCAGTAGGAACAACATGTCAGATTTTTAATTAAGAAACATCTTTGGCCAACGGAGGCCTGGAATCCATCCAGTTTTACAAGATCAGAGCCAAAATGTTGGATTATGGAAAAGGTGCAAAGCTCTTGAATAACACAAGGCTGTGAGTTTGTTGCTACTAGTCATGAGAGCACAGTGCTGGGGTTTACTAGGGTAATGATCTGTGACAACCATCCATCTTAGTGGAGGGCAATGAGTCTGTGAATGGGGTAGAGCGAGTGGTGATTAAACTTTCAAGAATAAACCCACCCAGAGTTGGCTACCCTTGCCTGTGGAAGCTGGGGTACTCACCCTGTGGCCAATGCCAACATTAATGGTTTGAGACACCCAGCAACAGGCCATCTCTTCATCTGTACAGCCTAAACCTCTTAGTGGCAGAGCAAGGAAGAGGGAAGAAGGATAGATGGGGGGGGGGGGGGGGGGGGGGGGGGGGGGGAGTCTCTCGAGAGAAAGGTACGCGTAGCATTCTCAACAAAAATGCACACGGTTAACAAGTGGATATTGCACAATAAGTTACATTTGCATTGAAATGGTAATGAAAGGCTTCGCGTTGACAGCTTATTCCGCAAGCTTCATGTTCAGCACTCCAGGCCAGAGCACCTGTCAGCCTCGTTCATTGCGCCATTGAGCGGAGATAAAGGCTGACATTGTTTGAGCCCAGAATGCCAGCACATTGGTGCACTGTCCCTGAATTACTGCTCCACTCACAGCACTTGCATCACATTCACCTCACTGACCTCCTTCAGCTGGGAACACGGAAAATGCACCAGTGTTTCCGGGTGCACACTGCCACCTAAAAAAGAGAGAAAAGAGAGCGAGAGCGAGAGAGAGCGAGAGAGAGAGACTAAATGTCAGCCAGATCCTTCAAATTAAAGGAGTGCACAACTAAGTGTTGGAGATGACAGAGACAGGGAGGGCCGAGGTCAGGGGGACTCAGAATATAGATTTTTAAATCTGGTCAATGCCGATGGGAAAGTGGGAAAGACAGATGTAACTTTTGTTTTGTAAATCATCCAGTTTAGTATTTTGTTTGAATGTCATCTACAGCCCCTTTCATTTTAACAAGGTTTAAAAAACATTTCCAAGGGAACTCAATATCTAGTGGAGTTAATCTCAGTAAATCCACCCTGTTCTGCGATGAAATGGCTACTCATCTCTGTGCTGTAAAAACAAAGGGAAGTAAAGAACACCCAGGAGACAGGAACAACATGTAGCAGTCAGGGCAATGAGGCTGTGGGAGAAAGCATGGATGGATGCAGTGAGGCAGGGAGCTGATAGGGTCAGCAGGGAAAGAGGAGTCTTCCCCTCCTTCTAACTGCCAGGGACACTATCAAAGCACAACCTTGGATTTGCTGATCACTGGGTTTTGATTTACCTTCTCCTTTCTCCTAAACTACCTGTGCCCCAGTGTGATGGGTCAAGTGAGCAGCCCAGCTTGCAAAGCTGAAGTGGTAACTACCCTGGCTCCAAAGGCTCAGGAGCTCAATGATGTACTGGTAGGTGCAGATCAGTGACATCCCAGGCCATTCACAGCTCCAAGTCAGGCTGCGGAGAAAAGGTCAGACTTTGACCCTTGGCCATGCCCACATTCGCTGCCTGCCAACCCTTTCAGCTGTTGTTGCAAGTACATTTCCTGCCGGCACCAAATCAGTTTCTAGACAGTGGGAAACGACTACACTGCGTTCCCTCCCACACTGCTGAAAGGTGTGAGAAGCCAGGGCACAGGATGTAGGGAGCAAGGCCCAATGAACCACTCTCAGGGTTTTGCACTCAGGGTTCTCTCCTTACAATGTACCAGCCTCACACCACAACCTGCCTAGATCAGGATTTGGGTAGTAAAACTGCCCTAGCAGGTGGTTGCAAATGGATCCAAATGTTGGAAAGTCCATGTTGAAAAAACTGTCTACTGCAGCCACAATGCTGGGAGATGAGAGACGAGATAGAGATAGAGATAGAGAGAAATTCAAGTGGGCCATCAGGGAGGGCCCATGTTCTGCATTCTGTGCTAAGTAAAAAAAAATGCACTGAAAACAACCAAGAGCATTGGATGCTCACATTTTCCACCTTGACATTTAAAGAAATAAAACCAGTAACAAATGGAGAGAAACTCGAGAGTTTGTTCTTCAAAAACCTCAATTGCGTGCAGAAATCAGGATGCTGTTGAACTCAGGTCTTTTTTATCTCCCTGACATCATTGCGACGGCTTCTCCCCACAGCCCCCGCTGCCGTTTACAGTTTACTCAGGGCCAGTCAATGCTCGCAGGTACCTGCTCACTCCCACCCAGTGAAAACTAGTGAAAGTGAAAGTCGACTCTCGAGTCAGCCTTGTTTCAGGCCTGGGCAATCCCCTTCCCTGCCAAGGGAAGCCAGAACTTTCACATTGCTGCAATCATTTCCTCCAAAGAGGACAGAGCCGGAAAAGGGAGGTGAGCTGGTTTGCATCTTGGCTGTGAGGGCAGGAGGGGGTTGCAGTGACTACGTTAGTCACAGATGTCGTTATTTACATGTCCTGGGGTGGAACTGGTGGGCAAACGTTAATGCATGTCAACTTCCAGCAGGATTTGCTGCTGGCACACATTACTTACATTCTGCTTCCTCACTCCTACTTTGTACCAAGTCCTCCTCACCCACTACACTCGGTGACCTGTACTGGCACTCACTCCATGTAAAAACTCACACCCTTGTGCTCAAATGCCTAAATAGCCTCACCCCTCCTTGTCTTTGTCACCCAGCCCGACTCTGCGCTCCGTCATTTCAAACTCCTTGCATATGCCAAGCCACCATTGCTCCGCCAGTGGTGAGCCATTCTTTCAGCTGCTGAGATCGCAATCTCTGGTGTTCTCTCCCTAAACTGCTTCACCTCTGTGACAAAGCTTTTGGTCACCACTCCTGATACTTCCTTACTGTCAAATTTTGGACGATAACACAGCTTCAGGCACTGTACCATTTTAAAGGTGCTATATAAATGCAACTTGTTAGCATCCTTGCAGAGAGTGCCCACACCAGACAAGATTGATGTCACTACACATACAGCAGCATAGCCTCCCAGGGATCAATCATGAAAAATCAACTGAGTAAGGTGCCTGAAACCAAATAAGACTCACCAAGTAAATGCCTTTGGGGGAAAGGGAAGTTATCAGAGAGAGAGGGTAGGGAGGAGAAAAACAACCTTAAACTTCATATCTATTGAGGAGACAGGCAACATAGTACGCAAACACAACAATCTACCCTCTGAAGAGCACCCAAAACAAATGGTTCCATTAGATGAAAGGCTTCATTTTCTGTTATTTAGAAACACTTCCTGTGGCAGTTCTGATGCTTGCACTGAACAATTCATACTGTTAACATGTTGATACAAAAGCTATTTTCAGCAGCCATTGATAAACTTTTATCTTGGACTGATAATTAAGGAAGTGGAAAAGACAACTCTGGATAGATTTGAGGTGCGTCATTTTCTTTAAAACTAGACCTTTTTTTCTAGGGCAGAAGCCTACAAACTTACACCAAGCTGTTAAGTGACCAACATGAAGGTGGGAAGGTAAAAAAGCCAGGACTCAGTGAAGGAATAGATGGATATTTAAATGAGAAGACTCCTGGAATCTTCGTAGACAGACAAATCTAGACCCATAATCCTCATCCATAATTACCCTGGGACTGCTATTAGCTATGGTGAAAGATTACTGGGTGGCAGCTAAAGTTGATGCTATGCTTTATTCTATCAGTCAGGTTTTTTACTGGGTGGCAGCTAAAGTTGATGCTATGCTTTATTCTATCAGTCAGGTTTTTTACTGGGTGGCAGCTAAAGTTGATGCTATGCTTTATTCTATCAGTCAGGTTTTAAGATTATTTAAGAAGATTACACCCATTTACCTCAATCGTAGGCTTTTTTCCTCTCCCCTAAAGTCACGATACTCCCATCCCAAATGCCCATGCAAATCACACAGATCTAAGTACTAAGTAGCTTGATGGCAGTTTATTTGTAATGATGTCTAGAAGTCACTATCATGGCTGCTTGATAAGCCTTTTTACCGACATGTCAATTTAACACAACTTCCTGGATAAATCAAATAGGTGTTTACAACCAAGAAAACGCATGCATCTTACACAACAGTGACAAAAGATGTCAGATATCCTTCAGTAGTTGAAATTGAGACTCAGACACAATCTTCAAAGAGTGTGGAACTCTTCCAGTCCCTCCCTTTCTCTCTTTCACTGATAGGCCTTTATCACCCTTGTGAACACTTTGATCCACTTTCCCCTCTTACTTTTGTCAAACGCGGTAGTGAGTTGCAGAGGGAAGAGGCGGGCAGAAGACCATCAGGGATTTGGAGCAGGGAGAGAAGGAGAAAATGAATAATATAACCCAAGCCAAATATACCAGGAAGGACCCCTCTGCTCCCTCTACTCCTCCAATCTCAGTGGGTGCTTATTGTTGGAATTCTAACAGAGACTGGCTTTTTGTGAGATCCCTTTCCTTGCAGTCGGCAAAGGCAGTAAAGCTGCTTGGAAGTACTCACTGTATGGAACCAGATGGTGCTGCCCACGTCAATAGTTCCACTGGCAACAAACCCATTACACAAAAGTGCACTCCTGGGAACACATTTACTGTGCAGTCATTTTTCTTCCCGCGTCACAACGGCCAAAGATTCCAGAATGCCACCTAAGCCTTGCCAATGCCAACAGTGCCTGACCCTTGAGCCACAACCCCACCAGTGTCACTCACAGACAAAACCACACTGGTGCCCACCCAATGCCAAAGCCTCACTGCCAGCAAAGAACTGCCACTGTCAAAGATGGCCATTACTTAGAATGATTCGCTTAGAATTATTCACTTCCCTCTCTCAATCTCCCTGAGGTGTTACAGGTACAAAGGTTTCACCCAACAATGGGGAAGATCCATGGTTAGAAATGTAAATGTTGTGAATGCAAATCAGAAACAAATACCTGCACCCAAAATTGTATGCAACAGCCCCTACTGTTCCAGCAGCACAGTGGCACAGCAGGTAGAGCAGCTGCCTCACAGCTCCAGAGACCCGGGTTCGATCCTGACCTGCAGTGTCGTCTGTGTGGAGTTTGCACGTTCTCCCTGTGACCATGTGGGTTTCCCCCGAGTGCTCCGGTTTCTCCCCACAGCCCAAAGACGTGCAGGTCAGAGAGTTAATTGGTCACCGAAAATTGCCCCTGGTGCGTGGGTGAGGGGTAGAATCTGGAGGGAGTTGATGGGAATGTGGGGAGAATGGGTTAGAGGGAAATAAGTGGGAGAATGGGACTGATGGGATTGCTCCGAGAGCTGGCATAGACTCAATGGGCAAATGGCCTCCTTCTATGTAATACGTAAAATCCAAAAAATAGCCCCTCCAGTTCCTTTCTTCCTTATGTGTTTATTTAGTTTCTTCTTAAATTTATTGAGTGGATTCACCCCAAACACTCCCTGTGGCAGCAAGTTCCACATTCTCACCAGCCTCTGAGGAAAGAAACTATCCAGAATTTCTTATCCGACTTGATTGTGACAACCTAATATTTATGGTCATTAGTTCTGGCCTCCATCACAAGCGGAAAAATCTTCTCAATAATCAATCCTTCAAAGCACTTTCGTACTCTTGAAGACATCCATCAGACTACCATTTGGCTTCCCAGTTCTAAACAAAAAGACCTCCAGTCAGCTCGATCATTCCAATAGGTATAAGCTTCCAGTTCTGGTACCATTCTAGTAAATAGTTTACACACTGACTTGAGTGCCTCTATATTCTTTACCAAAGTGCAGAGACCAGACACATGCACGAGTATACTGAATGTGGTTCGACTTAAGTTTAGCAGAACCACTCTACTTTTCAACATCATCCCTCAAGAAATGCATTGTTTGCGCTTTTTTTAAAAATAGACTCACACATATTCAAAAAGAAAGGTTCCAATTGTCTCAGAATTGGGTGTCAAAGCCTCCTAATCCTTTTATGTAGAAAAATGCAAGAAGCTTTTCCAACTACAGTGGAACAGCGCGTTTTTGAAAGAAAAGCCACAAGAACTCCTGCCGTGATTACATTAAATCTATTGTCTAATAGCAAGAGAATGAAGTCAAAGCACTGTGGTTTTTACAAGCCTGTAGTGGGCAGAGATAATGTGCTTTTAGCAGGTGGACATGAGAGATGAGGATTACCTTCAATAAGTTTCCTGCTCCAACAGCTCAAAGTTCAGTTAACTGGAAACAGAGTTCAATATGAAAAATTCAATGCACTCTCCATTTCACTTTGTGCCAAATTTTTCTCCCCATCTGCTGGTATACAGTTCCCCTCCAGTACCCTGCTTCAAGAACTGACCCAGTGGCACAGCTAATACAGCTGCTGCCTCACAGCTCCAATGACCTGGATTCAGTCCTGATCTCCGGTGCTGTCTGTGTGGAGTTTTCACATTCTCCATGTCCATATGGGTTTCCCCACGTGCTCCGGTTTCCTCCCACTTCTCAAAGACGTGTGGGTTGGTAGGTTAATTGGCCGCTGTAACTTACCCTTAATGTGTAGGTGAGGGGTGGAATCTGGGGGGAGTTGATGGGAATGTGGAGAGAATAAAATGGTATTTGTGTAGGATCAGTTTAAAGGGGTACTTGACAGCGTAGACACTGTGGGCCAAAGGGCCTGTTTCCATGCTGTATGATGAAGCCTTTTTTTTAAATTTCAGTTGTTACTGAGACCTAGATGGCAGGCCCAAGTAAAAATTGGCTGCTGCATTTCCAAAAGGCAGCGGTGAGTACATTCAAAAATCACTCCATGCAATCTACTACACAAACCCAAATTCTTTCTTTCCCTACATTGATCAAAGGAGAGAGTGAATCTTCATTTACCTAGCGCTTCAGTTTTCCCAAAGTTTTACAGCAAATGCAATACTTTGAGGCCTATTTACTAATGTATAGTACAGAAACATGGTGGACCAATTGGCATGCAGCAAGATCCCAAAATGGAAAATGACCAGATAATGTAGTTTATTGTGCTGGCTGATAGCTGAATATTAGATGTTGGATACCAGGAGAATCCCAGTGCTTTTTGAAAAGCATGTGACACGGGATCCTTCATACTCACCCCAGCCCCACACACCTTGACAAATGCAACAGAGCTACCTAAATGTCACAGTAGCACAGCAGGGTGCCGTCAACTAAGCTTGCCATAAATGGAGCACAGTAAAAGGAACTTGTGGGGCACAATCTGCCCCAGTGCTGATCAGCAAGGGCTCAAGGATGTCACTGCGAGGGTGAACTTTCACTTTTGTCACCAGACTGGCGAATGAACTTTTTTTATTTCAAAATAAACTTCATTCATAAAAAATATAAACAAGAAATACCAAAATACAAAAAAAAAGTGCAAGGTTATCTTTACATTCGTAGTGTCGTTCAGTCTATACATTCACAGTGTTCTATACATTGGTAATGTTAGCACATTCTGTGTACAAAGCACCATTGCCACATGTGGCCTCCTGGGATGATACAAACTTCAAATGTTTGGGAGGCTTCTTCACTGAGTGAGTAAAATGATTGGGAGTAGGTCGACCACCATTAAGTGTCTTGTAGTAAAGGGACGAGTCTAAAACCAGCAGCCAGCTGACTACCCACCTCACTGTATAACTGAATGTTCACCCCTGCATGCTTATAATGGAAAAATGTTCCATACCCCAACATTAACCTATGAAACCACCTGATAATCATAAAATCCCTCCACAATGTACATAAAATCAAGTGGCTCTACAGCCTGGCAACGTGTTTCATCAATACTATGGCAAAGATTTGGCCGAGGACATGACATCATCAGTTGATATCACTAGATGACCAGATTTCTGATTTTTAAAGAAAAACTCTACTTTCTCTTCAACTAAAATGCTCAACAAAGGAACACACCAAATCAGACACTGGTTGGGATATTCAACTCCAATGTTTGCCAATCCACAACACTCCAAGTTAGTACAACTGAGACAGAGTCCAAGCCAAAGCCAACACCGGAGGAATAGCCCCTTGAAACTATACCACCATCCACTTAGATCACAGTGATCCTCACCTCCAGGAGCACATTCTGCTCCAAATCACTTGATAACCCTTACCAACCTCACTCTTGAAACCTCCAACTGACCACCCAAAAGGCTACTGCCATTAAAGAGAACCAAGACTTCCCATAAAGCGCTTCCTCCATTTCCAAGATTCTGCCTCTGATCTGGATTCCCTAAATAGCTTCTCCACAGCCACCCCGTGAATCACTTTCTCATTTTTTAATACAGCCAGTATAACAAGCAAAAGAAAACATGGTCCAGAAAAGACTTTAAAATGGCGCCTCATTTTATGTTCCACCATGTGTACCGCATCAAATAATTTCAAAGTTGCACAGGAAAGGTGACTATTTCTTTTAAAAGCAATATACTATTGCCTGTTACCGGCTGTGACAATACCGAAAGGTCACACTGGAGTGACCAATGCAAAAGTACAGAAGACCTTAAGGTCTCCTGGCACTATGTCTGAAATGTTCCATGTCACTTATGCCCTCTCAATTTTAACAGGTGGAACATTGCAAATCCAAGTCAATGTTCACCTCATCAGCATTTCCTTTTAACCAACGGCACATTTTTCTTGAATACCTGTCCCAGTTGGAGTAGCACAGCACCACAGTTGGTAAAGCCTCTACCCCACAGCTCGAAAGGCCCGGGTTCAATCCTGACCTCTGGTGCTGGAGATTGCACGTTCTCCTTGTAACCACATAAGTTTCCTCCGGTTGCTCTGGTTTCCTCCCACATCTCAAAGACGTGCAAGTTGGCAGCTGTACGTTGCCCCTAGTGTGTGGATGAGTGGTGGAATCTGGGTGGCATTGATGGGAATGTGGGGAGAATAAAATGGGATCAGTGTAAACGGGATGGTCAGCACGGACACAGTGGGCCGAAGGGCCTGTTTCCGTGCTCGAAGAAATCCAGGTGCTCCTGAAGTCTCTTTGGTGAGCTATTCCAAAAGCAGACCACCCTCAGTGAAATAATGCTATCTAATCTCCTTTTTGAATCACTTCTTTACAGCTTATACTCTTGGGCCTTGTTCTGCAGTCTTATCTACAATCAAACATCCTTGACTGACCCTGCAGATCCAATATTAATGCGAGTCATATTCCCACCCCCTCAGTCTTTTCCTCTCCAATGACAGGTTCCAATTCCATGAATTGAATCTCATGTGTCTTCATTATCCAGTCTCGTAATCATTCAAATCTGTTTCTCCTGTGCCATTTACAGCTCAACTACATTCTTACAGTAGTGAGGATTAAGAACTCCATCAGGTAAGTTATTACCACATTTATAAACAAAAAAAAATCATTCCTGGGAAGTGGTGTCGCTGCCAACTAGCATTTATTGCCCATCCCTCACTGCCCCTGAGAAGGTGGTTTGGGAGTGTTATGTTTGTTCTTCATCAAGAGGTGAACTTTGCGTGGGTTTAACATCTGAACATTTTATTAACCAACAAGTTTGCTCGCTTTCCCTCTCTTTTTACAGCCACTTCCTGTTCCCCCATGTGACCCTTTGCATTGCCTACTGGGAACTGTTGTTCTTTATTAAAACTACATAATAACACATCTTCCCCCTTTAAAGAAAAACAAACACAATACTTTTGCCCTTATAAACCTGCCAAGAACCCTTGTCCACTCAGCAGCTTTCAATCAGTCTCTGTGGTGATTTAATGGTCCTTTTTGTTCTGGTACTTGTTTCCACAGGTGTGTTGCTTTCATTTGCTGCATTAGTGTTTTCCTGGGAACTCTGGTCCACATGTTCATTTTCTCCATTTGCTGGCCCCTTTGGTGTCCTGACAGGACACAGGTCACAGCCATGGGTTGGAGCTTGTGGTCGTAGATCTACGCGGTTCCTCCTCAGAGGTGGGCCTCGCTCCGTCTGGATCTGGTATGAATGTGGATTTACTTCCTCTTGCACAACTCCTTGCATGGACCATGTGCCAGAATCATGATCTCGGATTCACACTTGATCCCCAGGCTTCAGGACTGGTCAGCTTTTCGCTGTCTTGTCGTGATTCTGTTTCTGTTTTTCTTTCCCTTCCTCTTTAGCCTGTTTGACCTTGTGTGCTCCTTCAGGTGTCAACAGGTTTTCATGTATTGGAAGGTTAGTGCATATGCGTCGACCCATCAGCATTTGGGCTGGTGAAAGGCTGTTCTGCAGTGGCGCACTTCTGTAAATCATTAGACTTCTATGGAAATCCTCTCGTCCATCTTGCGCTTTCTTCATGAGGCCCTTCACCACCTTAACTGAACTCTCTACTAGACCATTAGATTCTGGGTGATGTGGGCTTGAGATTATATGTTGAAACCCCCAAACATTGGCAAAGGATTCAAATTCACAGCTCGAAAATTGTGGACCATTGTCTGATACTACTTCACATGGAACTCCATACCTCGCAAACACAGCTTTCAGGAACGTGATTACTGCTTTGCTGGACGTTGATTGCAGTGTCGCAACTTCTGGGTAATTGGAAAAGTAGTCTGTTACAACAATATGGCTCTTCCCATTACAGTCAAACAAATCCAATCCAACTTTGAAATACGGCCTGTCTGGTACAGGGTGTGGTGTAAGTGGTTCTGCTTGCTGCTTTGGTCTGTAGGTAAGGCATATTTCACATGAAGCAGTGGTCCGGCTGATGTCTTGGTTCATTCTTGGCCAGTACATCACTTCATATGCTCTGTGTTTACATTTTTCCTCCCCAAGATGCCCTTCGTGTATCTTCTGAAGCATCTCCTTGCGTAGTGACAGTGGAATCACAAACCTGTTCCCTTTGAAGACCATATCTTTAGCTACTGACAGTTCAGCTCTGCATGCCCAATAATCCCGAATACACATTGGACAGTCATCCTTTGCTGTTGGCCATCCTTTCTGTATTGTATCATTGAGTACTTTCATTATTTCATCTGCCTCTGCTGCTTTCCTGATCTGCTCTGTTCTATCTGGAGATACTGGAAGAGAGGTGACAATCATGTCAACGTAGGCCTGTATATCTGCATTAACCTGTTGGTCACTCTTTTCTGTCTTGTCGACTGCTCGAGACAGCGCATCAGCAGCAAACATATATTTTCCTGGTGTGTAGATCATCTTCACATCATATTTCTGCAGCCTTATCAACATGTGCTGTATCCTCATGGAACAGTCATTCAGTGGTTTGGACATAATTGAGACCAATGGTTTATGGTCTGTCTCCACTTCAGTAGCTTGCCCATAGATGTACTGACGGAACCTTTCACATGCGTAGGTACTGGTGAGAAGCTCTTTCTCTATCTGTGCATAGTTGGCTTCCACACTTGTTAAAGCCCTTGATGCATAGGCCACAGGTTGCCATGTGCCATCATGCTGCTGCAGTAGTACTGATCCAAGGCCGTGCCGGGATGCATCAGCTAACATCCTGATACACCTTTCTGGATCATAAAACTTCAGCACAGGCTCTTCAGTTAGGACCCTTTTCAACGTCTGGAAACACTCTTCTTGCTCATGAGACCAAATCTATTCATTTTGTTGCTCAAGGAGTGACCTAAGTGGTGCTGATACTGTTGACAGTCGAGGGATGAACTTAGCCAGGTAAGTCACCAATCACTAAGAAACGTCTCACCTCCTCTTTGTTTTGGGGCCTCTCCATGATTTTCAATGGCTGACATCTTTCTTGGGTCAGGCTTCACTCCCTCTTCAGATATGACATCTTCTATGAAGATCAGTGTCTTAACACCAAACTCACATTTCTCTTTATTTAATTTCAAATTGACATTCCTTGTCACATCAAGCACTTGTCTCAGTCGAGTATCATGTTCCTCCTTGGTGGACCCCCAGATGATGATGTCATCTATCATGGTCTTGACACCAGGCATGCCCTCAAAAATCATGTAGATGGTTTTATGGTAGACTTCTGGCACGGACAGGATTCCATATGGCAGCCGAAGATAGCAATATCTTCCATGTGGTGTGTTAAAAGTACACAGTCTCGAACTTGACTCATCAAGCTTCATCTGCCAAAACCCAGATGATGCGTCGAGCTTGCTAAACCATTTGGCACTTGAAAACCGGGACATGATCTCCTCCTGTGTTGGCAATTTAAAATGCTCTCTCGATGGCTTCATTGAGATCTCTTGGGTCTAGACATATCCTCAATGCTCCATTTTTCTTTTGCACAATGACCAGTGAACTCACCCAATCTGTTGGTTCTTCAATTTTCTGTATGACATTCATCAGTTCCATGCGTGCTAGTTCTTGTTTAAGTTTATCTCTAAGTTGAAACGGAACTTTCCTGCATGCATGGACAACAGGAGCCACTGCCTCATCTATATGAATTTTGTGTACACCAGGTAAGCACCGAGCCCCTCAAAGACATCTGCATACTCTTCCATGAGTGTCGTGTGGTCATCTTTGGTATGTGGAGCTACTATGAAAACTCTTTTCACTAGGTTGAGCTTTTCACATGCACTCAGACCTAATATTGGCTGTACTCTCTTTTCTACAATCAGTAGCTGTGATTTTAAGTGCTGCCCCTTGTGCTTAAAGGTCACCATACAGCCCCCTTTTACTGGAACTTTCTCTTCAGTGGAGCCTGTCACTTTTAACTTCACAGGGTAAATCTTACTCTTTACTGAGAGAGTCTTATAATCATCCATGGATGACAGATTCACCTGAGCTCCGGTGTCAAGCTTGAATGGAAGTACTGTCTCATTCACAGTTACTGGAACAATCCATTCTGTTTTACCAGCAGCCACAGTCTGTACAGAATCCACAAAGAATTCCTCCATTTCCTCATCAACTGCGTGCACCTTTCTCTTGTTAGCCCCAGCTTTGCAGCACCTTGCAAAGTGATTCTTCTTCCCACAGCTATTGCAGGTCTTCCCATAAGCAGGACACATCTTTGGAATGTGTCTACCTCCACATCTGCTGCATTTGTTGTTTGAGCCTTCCTCTTTGCTTTGCTTTGCTGATGCTTTCGGAAATGCCTTGTGTGCTGCTTCTCTGTTTTCACAGCATGCACTGTTGTGTCTGCCCTGTGCAGCTCCTTAGCTTGTGCTCGTGTGGTTTCTGCTGACCTACACATATTCACCGCCTTTTCCAGGGTCAAGTCTTTTTCACGCAACAGTCTTTCTCTGAGTCCATTATCTGGAATTCCACAAACCGTTCTGTCTTTAACTAGTGAGTTTCTCAAATCTCCAAATTCACAAGACTTACTCAGTGTGTGAAGCTCAACTAAGTATTGGTCGAAGCTAACACCTTGTTTCTGGTCACAGGAAAAAAAGTTCTCTCTCTCAAATGTGATGTTTTTACTTGGGATAAAATACTCCTCAAATTTTTTCATCAAAGTGCCCAACTCAAAAGCTGTCTCATCAATTTGAAAGCTGTTATAGATGTTCAAAGCATCTTTGCCAATCACATGCAGAAAAATAGACGCTTTCAATTTTTCATCGTTCCCTCCCGCTCCACTGGCATCTAAATATATGTTGAATCGCTATTTGAAGCATTTCCAACTATCAGTTAGATTGCCAGTAAACTGCATAGGCGTGGGAGGACTTAGCTTATCCATAACGGGAACTCTCGGCCTCTCACCTGAATCTCTCTTGGCAAATCCGGTGATTGCTGAACTTCAGGAACAATGTGCTCCCTCGCCACGCCGGCCAGCTTTTTCTCCATCTTATTACAGCTTTTCTTTTGTACTCACTGATTATCTTTCTCAACTGCACACAGTATTCATCTACTCTCCCTGTTCAGACCTCACTCCAACTTCTGACACCATGTTATGTTTGTTCTTCATCAAGAGACAAACTTCACATGGGTTTAATATCTGAACATTTTTATTAACCAACAACAGTTTGCTTGCTTTCCCTCTCTTTCCAGCCATTCCTGTTCTCCCATGTGACCCCTTGCATTGCCTACTGGGAACTGTAGTTCTTTATTATAACTACATAATAATACAGGGAGGGAGTTCCAGGATTTAGACCCAGTGAACAATGAAGGAACCGTGATCTATTTACAAGTTGGGACGGTGTGTGACTTGGTGGTGGTAGCGTGCCTGTGACTTGTCCTTCTTGGCGGTAGAGGTCACGGATTTGCCAATCACTGCCCCGAGTATCCTTACCTAGTAACTCCAGCCCATTTTGTTACAAAAATACACTCCAGCCACCGTGATGGAAGGAATGCAATGTGTGTTGAAGGTAAATCATGGGGTGTCGACCATGCGGGAGACTTTGTTGCACAACTCGCTCAGTTAATAACAGCACCTCGCATCAAAATTGCTGGGGGATGCAAAACAATTCTACTTGCGAGATAACTAATGACTTGCAGCAAAGTACAGCACCCAAAGCAAATGCTTTCCTTTCAAAGAAACAGATGCAGTTGGCTGACGCACAGGTACACGGCAGAGAGAACAAATGAGAGAAGAGAGGGGAAATTAATCCTCCACAACAGGTAAAACTAATGGAAATATTTATTTATCACAGTGCACGTCGAAGTGCAAGAACCACCTTGGAACTCATTCGAGTTTGGTTGCCTGCCAAATAATAATTAGAAACACACTCAGTGCAAAGGGCTACGAAAACAATCTGAGAGCGCAGACCAGGCAATCAATCAGCCCAAGTCGATAATAAACACACACAAAATGCAGACACTTGTGGATCCAACACAGCAAGGAGCAGACATCCCCATCACAGTCTCAGGTCAACTGCCCTCATACCTGGCGTTCAGCAGCACGGTGCTGTCAATCTTCACCCCCCCCCCCCCCCCCCCAATGCCCACCTCACTCTCCAGCCGAGCGCGTGCCAACTTTTCGGCGCGGGTTTTGCAGCGCGAGCCCCCTCCCCTCGGTACCTGCTGCGCCAGAGCATGGGGAAACGGCGCCCTTAAGGACACAAAGCACAACACCGACCCACCCAGCAACACTCACCTCTTGGAGCCCTGGCCGACTCTTTTCCTCTTCCTGCCCATGAAAATGTTCCTTGTGGTGGCGATCATGGTGCAGAGGCCGGGGTGTGAAGGCGTGACCTGCGGAGCTCGCTTCGGCCCGACTATTTGGTTTGACATCCTCCGAGCGAACTGCTGGAAGCGCTGTAAGTGACGGACCAGGAAGTCTGGGGCTTGTAGTCTCTCTCTCTCTCTCTCTCTCTCCCTGCAACCTCTCCATGCACAACACAACAGGAATTAATCGTGACCCCGACCTCCTACTTCGCGATTACATCATTCATTGTGATTTCTATAGTTAGTAGACAAAATGAAACTCGCACTATTATCGCATAAACATTTAAAATAATGCCCGTACCTATTCGCGTGCAGGATACAAACATAGATGTATTTGTTTTATTTTTTTTTAATGCTGTTTTGTTTCGTGCGAAAGACTGAGGCGCCTCCTGCTCCTCATTCCTGGGGTGTGGGAGATGTCCCACACCGTCCGGGGTGGCTGGTCTGTCCATAAACTGTTGTCCCCATTTCGCGCTGCATGTCAAAAAGACGCGAGGGGTGCTATTTGTCAGGGGGAGTTATCCCCGGCGCACTGGGACAATATTCCTTAATCGGTACGAGATCGTTTGCGGTTACTGGGATCTTGCTGTGCGCGAATTTGGCGGTTGTCCCAATATTTCAGCGATGGCAAAAGTTGTCTGCAGCGCAGTACCACACAAAAAAGATTCACAGGAATGTTGCCTAGATTGGACAGTTTGAGTTATCAGGAGAGATTGGACGGGCTGGGACTGTTTTCCCCGGAGCGAAGGAGGCTGAGGGGTGACCTTATGCAGCACAGAAACAGGCCCTTCGGTCCAACTGGTCCACGCTGGCCAAGATTCCCATCTAAGCTAGTCCCGTTTGCCTGTGTTTGGCCCATATCCCTTTAAACGTTTTCTATCCATGTACCTGTCCCAGTGTATTTTAAATGTTGTTAATGTACCTGCTTCAACCACTTCCTCTGGCAGCTATTCCATATACTGACCACCCTCTGGGTGAAAAAGTTACCCCTTGTGTTCCTATTAAACCTCTCCCCTCTCACCTTAAACCTCTGCCCTCTATTTATTGATTTCCCCAATCCTGGGGGAAAAGACTGTGTGCATTCACCCTGTCTATGCCCCTCATGATTTTATGCACCTCTATAAAATCACCCCTCATTCTCCTACACTCCATTGAATAAAGTCCCAACCTGCTCAACCTCTCCCTATAACACAGTCCCTCGAGTCCCGGCAACATCCTCATAAATATCCTCTGCACTCTTTCCAGTTTAATGGCATCTTTCCTGTAGAAGGGTGACTGAAATTGAACATAATATTCCAAATGTGGCCTCACCAACGTCTTGTACAACTGCAAAGTAACATCCCAACTTCTATACTCAGTGCCCTGACTGATGAAGATTTATAAAATCATGAGGGGCATAGATAAAGTGGATGGTCAGTCTTTTTCCCAGGGTAAGGGAGCCTAAAACTAGAGGACATAGGTTTAAGGTGAGAAGGGAAAAACTTAAAAGGGACTTGAAGGACAACACAGAAAGTATCCTGACTGGCTGCATCATGGCCTGGTATGGAAATTCCAATGCAGGAGGCTGCAGAGAGAAATGGACACAGCCCAGTCCATCATGACCATTGCCCTCCCCACCATTCACAGTATCTACAGGAGGCGCTGCCTCAAGAAGGCGGCATCCATCATCAAGGACCCCTATCATCTGAGCCATGCCCTCTTCTTGCTGCTACCATCGGGCAGGAGGAACAGAAGCCTGAAGTCCCACACCACCAGGTTCAGGAACAACTACTTCCCTTCAACCATCAGGTTCTTGAACCGACCTGCACAACCCTAACCCTACCTCAGCAACGGAACACTACAGACCACCTCTTGCACTGCCCTGGTCTTGTCTCTGATTGTGTCTTTGCACTAATGGTTTGTTTTGCACAGTCTTTTTCTTCACTGTCTTAAATTATACACAAATTGTACATAAATTATATATGTTTTGTGTGTTGTCTGAATTTACGTCCTGATGGTGCTGCTGTAAGCAAGTTTTTCGTTGTACCTGTATCTCACTGTACTTGTGCACATGACAATAAACTCGACTCGACTTTCACACAGTTGGTGGTGGGTTTATGGAATGAGCTGCCAAGGGAAGTGGTAGAAGCAGGTGCAATTACAATGTTTAAAAGGCATTTACACAAGTACATGGATAGGAAAGATGGGGTAAACGCAGACAAATAGGATTAGTGAAGATAAGCATCCTGGTTGGCATAGACGAGTGGGGCGAAGGGCCTGTTTCTGTACTTTATAACTCTATGAATTTACTCCCTGATCTCAGGTCGAAGTTTGGGTGGTAAGCAAGGTTGGGGAGTCGGGTAGGGGATGTGGAGACATCATCCCAGATTCCTGCTGCTTTTCAGTGGAAAGCTTCTGAAAAAGCTGGCAAGGATGGGTTGTTCTTTAACAATGCAGAGCTGCTGCAGTTTAGTGAAATGTCAGGCTAGTTGTTGTGGAACAACGAGCACAGTAGTTTTTCCTTTGACGTAGGAGAGAATTCCTAGATCCCCAGGAAATTCCTCTATGAGGATATTCCAGTTGGGCAAGGCCTGTGAGTTGGATATCCCAGAGCATCAAGATTAGAGGTGATTGCCTTCAATGTTGCCAACACTGCCTTTGATTTGAGGAAAAGGCTGTTTCAAGATCAAGACCTCAAATTTAGCACAAAACTCATGGTCTAAAGGGCAGCAGTGATCCCTGCCCTCCTACCAAGCTTCTGACACCTGGACTACCTACAGCAGGCATCTCAAGGCACTGGAGAGAGACCATCTCTGCAAAATCCTCCAAATTCCAAAGCGAACAAATATCTGTGTCACCTCCCAGGCAATGTCCTCAATAATGAGGTCCTAATTACACTCAGTTGGCACATTGGGCAGACCACGTCATTTGCACGTCTGACATCAGACTCCTGAACCAGACACCCTGTGCTGGGCTCTGTTGTTGGAAGAGATCACCAGGTTGACAGAGGAAAAGAGTCAAGATTCAAGGTGCACAAAGTGTCCTTGGAAAAAAATGCAACATCGCCACTGGCTCCTGGGAATCTCTGGCTCGAGTTCACTGAAAGTGGAGGAGGAGCATTTGGTATTGTATTGAGAACCTCCAGTCCATGTAAGTGGAATATACAGAAACCCAGATTAAAGGGCAGAAGGGGTGAATCACCTCCCAAAATAGCTACCCACCACCAACTGTCCCATCAGTGGAAGAGTCTGCAGTTCCCTCACTGGCCTCATCAGTTACCTCAGAACCCACAGAACCAGAGTGGAAGCAAGTCACCCTCGATCCCCAGGGACTGCTGGGGAGAAAAAAGAGAAAAGAAGGTTAACACAAAATATGTAGTAAATTAATATTTTCACACAATTAAATCCACTTTCAAGCAATAGACCAATGAAGTATTAACACACGGCACGGTAGCGTATTGGTTAGCACGACGCTGTTACAGCGCCAGCGATCGGGGTTCGGTTCCCGGTGCTGTCTGTAAGGAGTTTGTACGTTCTCCCCGTGTCTGTGTGGGTTTCCTCCGGGTGCTCCGGTTTCCTCCCACCTTCCAAAGACGTACGGGTAGGTTACTTTGGGTTTAAAAATGGGTGGCGCGGACTCGTTGGGCTGGAAGGGCCTGTTACCACGCTGTAAATAAAATTTAATTTAAAATTTAATTTAAAAAAAAGTGGGGATAAACAATGTACTGTGTCCCTGCTAATAAAAATCTGTACAACTCTGAATCAACCCAAGTCAAGATCTCTTTGGATTTTAATTCTTTCTGAAATCTTACTTACCATGTGTGCAGTCAGTTATTCATACTGCTTGTAAGGAAAATGGTCCTGAGTCAGCCAATGATGAGACTTGTACAGACTTGTTAAATCTTAGCACTTGCTGTGGGGCAGGTATTTCTGCCATTTATGGTAGGCAGGCCAGTGATCATGAAGGCTGTAAGCAAAAGTAGGGGAGACACCTGAAGATTTCATAAGGAGAATGTAGATCTCTATTTTCTTTGAAAACAAAATTGACAGAACAATACACACAAAATCCTATCAAAGCAGATAGGTTAACCTTCATGATCACATAGTCAAATCATTCTGCCATTGCAGCTCCTGTTGAGAGCAATCAATGAAGGCCCACCTGTGGAATGTAACTAGTGTGCATAGATTGTGATGCTAAATTAACATCCTTGTTTAGCTTTAATGGGACATGGGGAGAGGAGGAGTTGGAGTGAAGAGAAGAAAAGCTTCTAACTGTGCATATTTACCTCCTTCATGGGGGAAAAAGTACATTTGGGAAATTCTATGGCAATGTAGCTAACGTGCACAGAATGTTGGAAGATGTTCCTCAGCGTGTCAAATTGCCTATTTCTTGTTCAATACTTTCTCCTTTGCCAAAAAAATGCATTGCCACTCTGTACTTTTGAATATAGTGCTGAAAAATGTGTGCAAATTCTCCAACATATTGCAAAGCAGAAACTGTTTTATCCAGGCATCCAGCAAGGATAGGCAGTGGATAGAAGCAGTGGTGCAGTGGCTCTCTGTTCAATCGTTGGGTGTTGACAGGCTAAATTATACCAGTGGTCATATAGAGAGCCATCAGCCACTGTCTCCACCCTCCCCCTGGGCCAGCCCGACTCTGAGTCCCATGCCTATGCATTGCAATCAGGAGTTGGAGAAGGCTGGATGGCAGATGCCAACGCGTTGACCTCCCACTCTTCTTCTCCACTCAGCACTGAGTCCAAAGGCCTGCTGAACTGAAGGGGCAGATACAGTTTGTATCCAACCCCTCACTTTACGCCAGGGAGAGTTACTACATGGACATCATTTGAGTGGGGTCATTGACTTCATAAAGGTAAGTGGTTTATTTATATTTAATTTATCCTTAAGTTTTAATTAATTTCTTGTAGTTCAGAGTATTTGGAAGTATAGTTTATTTTTTCATTGTTTAAATCCATGTGAACTGTTTCTAAATGTTTCGTGCCATCAGAGTAGTTAAAAAGGCTTGTCAAAAGGACCATGGTATTTTGAGGCGGGGCCTCAGGATCTGTCACCTGAGGTCTATTCATCACTCATAGCACACTCAGCCTCACAGGATGGATGCAGAAGCCATCCTGCAGAGGCACAAAAGGTAAGTGTAGCAGTGGAAGGAACACAGGGAGTGGGGTTGAGTATGGGTCTGTCTACCTGTGATGCCACTTTCAGGGAGCAATGTACTTGTACTCCTTGGTGCCTCTGTTCGACAACACTCCCCAGGGCCCTACTGTTCACTGTGAAAGTCTCACCCTCATTTGACTTTTCAAAATGCAATACCTCACATTTATCTGGATTGAATGCCATTTGTTATTCCTCAGCCCACTTACCTGGCTGATCAAGGTCAAAGTTGAGTTTATTATCATATGCACAACTACATGTATGTACAGCTGCAATGAAATACTGATTTGCAGCAGCATCACAGGTGCATAGCATCGTACAAGCAGCATTCACAAGAAAAACATAAACAATTTTAACAAGAAAACACAATTAGAACACAAAAGAACTAAGTCTATTTCAGTGCAAAGTGATAATAGTGTTACTAAACTGTAGTGATTAGGGTTTTGCCAGTTGGTTCAAGAACATTCAATGGCATGGGACTTCAGGCTTCTGTACCTCCTGCCCAATGGTAGCTGCGAGAAGATGGCACGGCCCAGATGGTAGGGATCTTTGATGATAGATTCCCTCGTAATTTTTGATAACCTTCTTCATTATCTATGACACTATTTTAGTGTCATTTGCAAATTTAATAATCATGCCTTACTAACCATGCCATGCCTTACTTACTATGCCTTTCATCCAAATCATTTATATAAATGACGAACAACAATGGGCCCAGCACTGATCCCTGTGGCGCTAGTCACAGGCCTCCAGTTCAAAAAAACAACCTTCTACCATCACCCACTGCTTTCTACCATTAAGCCAATAATGTATCCACATAGCTAGCTTTCCCTGGATCCCATGCAATCTAACCTTCCAGACTAGCCTTCCAATGTGGGACCTTGTCAAAGGTCTTGCTCAAGTCCATGTAGACAATGTCCACTGCCCTGCCCTCATTAATCCTCTTGGTTACCTCTTCAAAAGAACTTCACCCATGGCTAAAGATGATGCAAGTATCTTTGCAAGGGCCCCTGCAATTTCTTCCCTAGCCTCCCACGAGGTCTAAGGATGCCCTGGGGATTTATCCACTTTAATGTGCTATAAGACCGCCAGTACCTCATCTTTGGTAATGTGTTTTAATTTTGGTTTCCTTTTAACTGAAGAGCAGGCTGATTATACAGGATGAAAGATTTTGAGGCACAAGTAACCACTTATGATGGGTAGCCGTAGAGGACACACATGTAAATAATAGAATATTTGGGCCTAGAAATTTGTAATCCTGGTTTCAGTATTAGGTCTGTGAAATCAGTTGCTTTAAGAATGGAGTGTGAGTATGATGCATCTCTGGCTGGATATTTGACTGGGTGTT
This sequence comes from Pristis pectinata, assembly GCF_009764475.1. Classification (NCBI taxonomy): domain Eukaryota; kingdom Metazoa; phylum Chordata; class Chondrichthyes; order Rhinopristiformes; family Pristidae; genus Pristis; species Pristis pectinata. Next base: position 8,528,489 of record NC_067450.1, read on the forward strand.
TCCAGTTGTGAACTGTACTTGTGTGGACGGTAAGAATTCTACATGGAATGTTATAATTTCCCATACAGTACTTGCCTGGGAAATTAGGTCACATTGTTCTGAAGGACCCCTGTCATTGGGTACTCTCTGAACAACAGTGCTCCGAGCTAGTCCCATTACCCCCTCTCCTTCAGCACTCACCCACGTGGTACTAGCACCCCACTGGTCTCAGCCCTTGGCTCCCCAATCACCCTCGGCTCCCACCTCCCCCTGACCCCAAGAAGGCCCCTACCTCTGCTCTGACTCCCCAATCACTCCCCCCAATCGTGCCTCCAACTTGACTTGACCCCTGACTCTTCTTGCCCCACGATCCCTGGACAGAGGTAGCCTGGACTTACCTGGTACCTTGCGTGGTCCACAATGGCACAGTGCATAGAGGAAAGTTTTTCAGGGCCATTCAACAGTGCCTGAAGCCTCAGATGCTACTGAATTTTGTTGTGGTGAGCCCACAACCAAAACAGCCATTGGTGCAATGAGCCAAGACCCTTATTCATGCCTCATCTGGCGCTGATGAATTTCTACTCTTTGGTGACCAACTAGTGTCAGCACACAGTGCATGTGGCTCCCCCAAAAGCCCACGTCTGATCATCAGCAAATAGTCCACTGATATTAGCAGCAATATGTAGAATGCATAGCTTGGAAACAGGTTTATGCTAGTGTTCATCTCCACAGGGGCCTCCTCCCACTTTACCTCAGGCAACACTGTTAGCATGTCCTTTTGGACCTTCCTCCTTCATGGGTTCCCCAATCTCCTCTAAAGGCATCTCTGCTATTTGGCTCATCCACTCCCTGTGGTAAGGAGTTCCACATTCTAACCACTCCCTGCTAGATCGAATAGTGACTTTCGTTCATACGGAAAGGATCTCCACATGTTGGTGAAATAACCTAGGCAGCTGGCACTTCTGCAAGAATCACCCTAGCAATGAATCAGCGTTCTCAAGAAAGGAGAAGTGAAAGCCAGAGAAACTACAAACAATCAAAAAGTGGAAAAAAAACTGCAGATGCTGGTAATCTGAGATAAAAACAACATGCTGGAGATGCTCAATGGGTCAGACAGTATCTGAGGAGAGAGACACAGTTAACATTACAGGGTTCTGAAACATGAACTCGATTTCTCTGTCCACAGATGCTGCCTGACCTGATGAATATCCCCAGCATTTTCTGTTTTTAAATTTAAAAGACTGAAATAACACAATATTGAACATTTCCAAATTTTTTAATTACTTCTGAGAATTGAACATTAAATAAGTAAACTGCTTGACAAACATTCAATAAAGAAATGAAATTTGTTAACAAAATGTACAATGCAACCACACTCAAATATAGATTTATATACAACCACATTTTTTTTTAAAAATGGAGCACTTTGATTATCTGAGCTATATTAATATTCAACAGCTGTATTTAGACATGGGTGCATTATCACTTGACGTCAAAACATTTAGGTGAAAGGTCATGACTAGTGATTGACCAGTGCAGACACACAATCAGTGTGTGTGCCATTATTTATTCCCCTGCTGCCTGCCTTGACCATGTTCACACACTCACTGTGGGAGGTGAGAGGAGATCAATAATCATTTATGCATGGATATTTTGATGAAATGCACTGAGATTTATTTTGCCCCTCCCTCGTCTCTTTCCAATCTTTTCTTGGGAATCAGTTGGCGTATGGTTGAAATTAGCTCCTCACAGAGTAATCTCTGATTTGAAGCACACCAATTTGAGAAGAGACAGCACCAAATTGCACTAATGGCCTATTTGTAAAGGCCAGGCCATTGAAAAGATAAGAGTATGGGGAGTGAGAGTCTGGTGACATTGTTCAGGATATGGCATTCTTAGCAAATCTCCAGGACAGATGATCAAACAGCAGTGACATTGGATTGGTGTGTCTAAGTCTACACAGGATCAATCATTTTACCTCTCCTAACTCTACTGTAGATACAGAGTCTAACGAAGAAATCAGGTTAAAGGCAGGAACTGGTCAATCACTAGGCACAATAAAGTGTAATGAACATCAACAATTAGAGGAAGAATATCTATATTTAAACACATTAGATGCAAAGTGTACACCAAAAGGGAGCATTGAAAGCAGGTAAGGCACAAAAATATAGGGCAGAACAGTTACAGACATTTGCTGTTAACTAATTTGTCAAGGAAATGCAATAAGGGAATAATTTGTGACCAGTGATTTAGTGTCCATGTTAACCAGTTTGTGATATAAGGAGCACAAAACTTCTTTCCTTTAGGCTTGTACTCATGAGTTACATGGCTTGATGTTGTTCAGTGGGATTGTTTCTAACTTACTTGCCTTATTCACCTCATTCTGTGAAGGTTAAAGTTTTATCATGCCAGCTCGGACCTGGGACCTGATTGCAGCGATACCTACCTGTCAATCATCTGTTCTTATGGGCTGTAAAATTCCAAGTTTGAGATCAACCAACTACTACTTCCTGATTTACCTCAACTTGTCGCCAATGCTGTTTGGCCTGTCTGGTGATCAGCATAGTGGAAGCTGATCCTTCACCTTTGCTTCTTCAGTGGTTTGGTCTAAACTGGCCTCCATGAGCATCTGTTCCTGTTGGGTGCTGTGGCCACCCAGAGACAAAGGGACCAGTCCAGCAATGAACCTGCTGGACCACCAGGACACTTCTGAAGGCCTGAGAAGAAGGGGCAGGGTTGGAAGGCCAGAGTGCAGAAATAACTTCCAATGATTTGAAGAATTTTGGCATTATTAGGTACTTGACCACACACATTTCCTACAGGGAGCTATACTCAAACAGAGCACACATTGGATTTCAGACATCTATGGGACCAAACTTCTGACTGTATCCCTTCCTTAGTAGCAGCGTGGGATTAGTGAATTTTCCCTTAAATGCTAAAAATAATAAAAGATGATGCACCCTGAATAATTCACATGTGTGCATATGGGTAAGATAAGCTCACTCATTAATCAGAAATGCTGGTTCCAGCTAATTGGTTAGGATCTCTAACTGTTAGCTCCAATAAGTGTGGCAAAGCCAGTCTTGGTGAAATAATTAAATGGCATTCAAGTGAGAATTTTACCTCTAGATTCTACAAATATCCTTTAATGATTTATTGACAGTGCACCTTTTGATTCAAATCCTTCAGAGGGCGATGGGAAGGTTGAGAGAAGCTGGAACAGAACATTTGACTGCAGTAATACCAACAACTAAAATCTTTTTAGTTTTTCTAGGTCTCCAGGATTGGACAGAACAAAACTGTGTCAAAACAGTGCTCCAACGCTGATAATGCCCCTTTTGCCTGTTTGAACAAAGCCACTCTGCTCTATAGACACACTGCCTGGCCACCAAATACTGTTGCCAATCTGTTTGTCAAATATTTGATTCCTTGGCAGACAAGTGGCTCATGAAGATCCCAGAAAGCTTTGGGAGGAGGTTTCTTTGATCTGATTTAAGGCATTGGAAAAGATCAGTCAGCTCCAAAGTGAAATAACAAGATGGGGGAGCGGTAGAGGGGCTTGGGGAGGGCTGATGCATCCACTGCTGGTTTGGCACTACACTAAAAGCGGTCCTGAAACAAGCATCCCACCAAACACTTGCCCCTACATCTCTTACCACTGACTGAGTGTGTGTGCAGATTTTCTTCATTTTTCTTTAAGCCCCACCCTGTCTTGGATCCCATGGCAATAGACAGCAAGTATTCCTTGCCAAGGGCAGTTTGAACTTGACATTAGCTGAGTTGTCCCCGTCTACCAGTGGATTAACACTTAAAGAGACTAAACAATGTGGCACTTGTTCTGCTAAATGACTATAACTGGCCGAGCATGCAGATTCTAACCAGAACTTGAGAGTGAGCAGAGGGAAGGCTGGAGGAGAAACCTTGAACTAATTACAGCACCTAGAAATCTATCTCCTCAACCCTCTGTGCAGATAGAATCTCCAGCCGAGGTTCATCCAAAGTTTCTCTTTCCTGTTGCATTTAAAAGCAGACGAGACAAGACGGGGAACGTAAGCATTAGGAGCAGGAGTGGGCCACTTGGCCCCTCAAGCCTGCTCTGCCATTCAATAAAATCTTGGCTGACCTGAACGGGCTTGCTGAGGGAAAAGGGAAGGAGAATTTTTCCTATTCTGTTCCATATTCCATCTTTCCTTACATCATCAGAGTTCATTTCAGCCCATTAAGTTGATGCCGACTCACAGTGCAATCTGATCTGCTAATTTTCCCCGTAACCTATTCTCCCTCCATTCCCATCAACTCTTCCCAGATTCTCAGGGTAATTTATGGCAGACAATTAACAATTGGGATTGGTCTTAAATTAAACATGGTGTCCATTTCATGTTTCAGCAATGCCCAGACTAAACTAAGCATTTGGGCACTTTAGATTGGCACTAGCCTAAAGGTTTAGTCACCTGTCTTTGCCATTGGAACAATACATTGTGTGGGTAGAGCTAAAAGGTAAGACAGCAGAATGCGGGTTCCTCATAAAGTACTGTACACAAGTGTGAAGCTCTTAACCATGAAACAAAGATTAAAGCTTTGCTGAAAAGGAGTGTTTCCACTGTCCTCTGATACAATCACACTGATTAGTCGCATTCATAAACTGGGAAACATTGCACACCAATCTGAATCAAGCAAGACTTCACTCTTGCATGATCTCTGATAATGCACACCTTGCTACTAATGCACACAATTGATTTAACACTGTACAGTACCATACATTAAACTGTGTTGAAGTCACTTCAGGTCACTAATAATTGTTGCTGCACAATAAAGACTTTCTTTAAAGATTCAGTAGATGGTAATTCAGTGTCTGTACTCATGATACAGCCCTACAGGTCAACAGGACCAGTCAAACACGATGTCAGCCAGTTCAGAATAAAGTCATGAAGCTACGAGGCACTCTGTGGTCACGGGCCTCTGAACGGTTGGCGCCAGAACAACAGGAGACGGAAGCCCCTCCAATTTTCCCCTCACCCTCAGTATTCTCCCCATCCCCGCCATCACCCAACCCTGTGGATTATAACCAATTCCATAACCCTCAGGCTGAGATTGAACCCAAGGTTGTCTGGGCCAAGGTAAAATGGGGTGAAATTTGAGTTGGGTGGAACTGCTTGATTTTTGCTATTTCAAAGGCAAAGGAAGTAAATAATGGAGTGGAGGGTGACAGCACACCTGTTTTTATACAAACGTTGAAGACCAATTCTACCTCAGGGTTTCCGCATCAGGACCCACCTTTGAAAACTCCTGCAGAGAAACAGCAAAAGAGACTGTTGCGGGAGACACATCATGGCCTGGGGAGCAGAGAATCTTGAAATAAGCTGGTGACCTACTCATAAACACCCTGGACCACTGATAGTTCCCCTTTAGTGCTCATCTCCCAGAATAATCAGCCAGAGCACTTCCGGCCAATGGAGAGGTAGAACTGGAGTACATACCCACAGAATTAACGTTCTCAGCAGAAAGGGGGGAAACACCAGAGGCAAATTCCGGAACATGGAAGATACTTTGGAAAAGAAACTGCCAAATTAAAGGTGGAAAACCTGTAGTCTGGTCCTGTTTGCTGGTCTGTTTCGTGAATAAGTCTCCAAAACATACTGAATGTGCCAAGACATTCAAGTCCACAGATTCATTCAGACAATAAAAGAAATCAAAAACAGGAGCCATATTGGTATGTTTCTGATTACCACAGAGGAGTGTTTGAGTTTGATGCCTAATTAAGACCAGATTGATTCTGCTTAATGGGAGAGTGACCCTCAAATGTTTCTAGGCTGCATTTGCACTTTATCCATTCACAATTAGTGGTGGTGGGGGCATGGTTATCCATCTACACAGCCCATCCAAAGATATTTTCAAGGTTTAAGGACAATACAGGTTGTTGACACTTCCTTGACTTGAAGCCTCTGCCCACAGGCCCTGGCTCCCTTTGAGAAGCACCATCCACTAGGGCTGGTTGAGGGCATCTAAAAGCAAAACACTGCAGATGCTGGAAATCTGAAACATAAACCAAAAATGCTGGAAACACTTTGCTGGTCAGGCAGCGTCTGTGGAGAGAGAAACCATGTCACCACTTCAAATCAATGAAAGGCCATTGACGTGAAAGGTCAAATCTCTTTTTCTCTCCAAAGAAGCTCTCTGGCCCAGTGAGTGTTTCCATCAATTTTGGTTTATATCTCTGCAGTAATGAATGCTTCGCGTCAGTTGCACATCTATTGCACAGTTCTTAATCTCTACACTGCTCTAAGAAACAAATATGAAACAAAAAGAGAATGTGACACATGTTTCACCTCTAGAGGTGTGAGATCATGGTCACCAAAGTGGATCTTAGGGGACAATGGGGGGAAAATGGTAATTCAGGGGCACCTGAAACCTTCACCAATGCCTTTTCTCTCTCACATCCGCTGTGCATTCTCAGTATTTTCTATTTTACTCATTCCCAAAGTGAGATTTGTCCCAGAATCAGTCCAGTAATAAACACTGTGAAGCAGAGTGAATCCTAAAACATGTCTCATTTTGCATTATCATGGAGTGCCCTGGGCCTTTATTGAACCATTAATTCTGTGTGTTGGCTGCTACTGTTAACTTCTGAATGTTACAGTTCTCCATACACTAATGTTAATCAGAGCTTTGTGTCCCCAGACAGGACACCTAGGTTGGGTCCCATAGCTTGCTGGTAGTAGGTACTTGAGACTTCCTGACATCCTGGCTGTACAGTGAGCCTAGTGCTCTGACTCAGGAGATGCCAGCATCATTGAAGAAGCAGCAAGGTACTGCTTTGGTGCTGTGTTTTTGTCTGTGTTTATGGGTGTTTGTTTAGCCCTGTGCATGGCCATTTTGGGTTTACATTTTATAACAGCTGTTGCCTGAAAACAAAGTGTTGAGGGTCCTGGTGCATTGGAATTGACCTGATTATAGTGTGGGGCAGGAACTAGCAAGGATAGAAGCACTGAAATTATTCAGTGCCAGAAAATTTGGAATGGACAAGCTGAGGGACTGCCCTGTCTGAGAAAGTCTAAAGTTAGCATCATTTGGTTGTCCATGGCATTCAGCATCAGAGGGTATCTACTGCCAACAGAGATGGAGCCATGTCTAGTGCAAGATTCAATGCAGAATTCGTGCCTAATGTTCTCTGACAGTTAAACAGTGAATAGGTACTTGAATTTAGCAGTCTGAATCAGCTGCTGGAGTAAACTGGCAGCAGCAGTTTTATGGCATTAAACCTGACAAATCTAAAGCATTTAGGTCTAGCTATTAATTCTGATGACTTAAGTGGTCCTTTTAAGGCAATTCTTTGCTAAATACCTTACCTTATTCATTTACAACTGCACTGTAAGATAACATTGCTGGTTATGGCTTATAATGGATACAATTACTTCAATTGTAAAGCATAAATTACACAACTCAAGGACAGTGGTTTAAGACATTAGGATATAATTGACCAATGTAGTCAATTATTATTCTATTTGTTACAACTTGGTTCCAATTTTGAAGCGACATTTCGATGTGTCATGCATCAGTTGGATGTGGTTTTGTACCCAGAATTCAGCCTGGGATGTACTTCTAATCAGCCTAAGCCCTAAACAAAGAGCAGGGGGGAACCTGGGAGAAAGAGGTGAGGAAAATAGAAAAAAGACAAAGAGGTAGGGGAGAGAGGGTTTGGGGGCTGATTGATTCGGTTTGAAAAAACTGGTGTGCTGCATGTTTAACATATTGTGAGGGGAACACTAAAGTCTGGGGGTGGGGTGGGTTTGCTGAAGGTACTTATCTCTTCACCAGGACTGTCTATTTATCTCCATGAAGTGCTCCACAAGGAAGCCCAGACAACTACACTGGCAGATAACTAACCGGATGTCAAATTTGAATCTTAAGGAAAGTCACAGACACTTGCTTTGACTTGGAAGGAGTTATTTTGCAATTCTCCATTCTAACATGAAGCCAGACTCCAACATGTGGTTCTGCCTCTGACCTGGGTGTCACTGAATGAAACTTCACACTTGGAGCTTCACTTCACTAAATGACACCATTTTTTTGCGGTCTACTTAGTTATTAGGGGATGAGTACCTAATGTCTGCCAAAGTGATTACCTTGACCATTTCAAGACAAGACTGAAGTTCTTGTTCATGCATCTGTAGGTTCAACCCTGATGAGAAATCAGTTGTGGTCTTAGTGCTGGTCACTGATCTCAGTGACCCAGCAGATAGCCGCGCTCAAACAGAACAGAGAGTCAGAATAGGAGTTTATGCTGATGGGCTGGAGGGAAGCCTGTTAGAGCACAAACACTGGCATGGGCCAATGAGCCAAAGAGTCTACCTTCATTCAATGTCAGTCACCTCATTCCTTATTTTTTGGTGGAATCTTGCTGTGCTAACATTGGCTGCCACATTTCCTTACTTTACAGCAGCAATCACACTTAAAAAGCAGTTCAATTAGCCAGGAGCTGTTTTGGGAAGTCCCACGGATGTGCAAAGCATCTCATCAATGTAAGTTGTCATAGTTCCCTTCTCTGTTTCTTACATATTATAATGTGATCTTAAGAAGTGATGTCATCACCTCAAATCCCCAGCAGCATGATATTCCTTCATCGTTGGCATTTTGTTTGTTGTGTCATAGGCAGTCTGCATCAGACCAGCTGGAGTGAGCTTGGAAAGCAAAAGGCTATTTTCTTGCCCTGGAATGAATTGACAGGGGAGCCATCAACTAAGAACATCTTACAGCCAGTCAAATATACTCTGAATGAGTGCTAAATAGGCAGTCAACATGTCCTGTTTTACATCTGATTCGTCACATCTGAGGTGGGTCCGGTGGTAAGTGACAAGTCCCCGCTTCCCCTCACACTCAACCTGGAAACCAAGTCATAGCAGATTATTTTGTTGGGGATCTGAACCAGGGCACCACAATGGCATGATAACTGTTGACATGATTTAGTTGGGGTAAGGAGGTGGGGGTTGGCAGAGGGGAGGGTGCTTATTACCTATATAAAAAACCAAATATGAATGACACCAAGTCTTCTAATTCAGCAATGGTAAGCACCATCGTGATGTACAATGAGATCAGGGAAGCATCACCAACAGAGAGTAGTCAAGCATCTACTCTGGGTTCAGGATTCAAGTTTGTGGCTCTCACTGTCTCAGAGTGTCACCTTGTTCATTTTCAGTGCAGCTGGTAGTTGCTATAATCAGAAACATACATGATTGTTGGGAGTTGTAAGGTTGGGGAGGGCATTGTTTTAAGCTGCTTATTAAAGTATATAAAAATAAATAAGGTTCATGAGTAGCCATCACTGTCAATCCAGTGAGTCATCCATTCCTTCTGATATTGTGTCTTTTTCTCATCAATGTGTAGCTGTCGCTCCTCTTTTCCTATCCGCACGGCGTGGTACTGAGGGACGGTGTCGTTGTAACGGGAACGCTTAAAAAATCCACACTATAAAAGGACAAAAAGAGAGAATGCCATTTATTTCTGCTTCCTGAACTGTGCAAAACAAATCAAAGAAATGGGATCTGGCCATGGGCAGCCTTGGTTAAGTTTCTTTCAGTGATGCTTGGCACCTGCCTTTGGATCTGAGTTTTTCCCAGCTTCCTCCCTCTCCCCCCTTCCCCCCCTCCTCCCGCTAACCTCTGCACCCCCATCCCCACTTCTGTGTAACTGCGTCTGGCAGGGGGTTCAGTCAGTTGCACTCTCTCACCTCAGAGTTATAAGGTTATGGTTCAACTCCCATTCCAGAGACTTGAGTATGTAAATCAGACTGACACTTCAGTGCAGTGTTGGGGAGTGCTGCTTTGTCAGAAGCGCTACCCTTTGGCTGCAATGTTAAACTGGGGGCCCTATCTGTGTTCTCAAGTGGATTTAAAAGATCCCATGTGTTCAGGAAGAGCAGGGGAGTTTACCCCTAGTGTCCTAATTTATGCCTCAACCAACATTGGTAAAAGATGTATTATCTAGGTATTATCTCACTCATGCTTGTGGGAGCTTACTGTGTATAAACTGCCTGCCCTACTTTACTGCATTTCAAAAGCTTGCATTGGCTCTGAGCACCTTTGGGAGGTACTGATGTACACTGACATTTATCTATCTCTTTCTATTGCAGACTTCTACCATAGTCAAACCCATGATGCCAAGGCTATTTCTAGTTAAATTTGTCTGAGATTGGTAAACATTGCCATCCCTCCACACGACCGCCTGTTGGCCTTGTATTCTGAGCAATGGGAGATGCTCCATGTCCTGTGTGCTAACTCTTCGAGCTGAAGGAAACTGCACAGTTACAAAGAGACTTGTAAGTAGCGCCAAGATGTTCAGAAGCAACCTAGGGAGACCCTTAGAAGAGAGCAAAGGAGGAGAAACAGAGATAGTGTTTAATACTTCCTAAAGTTGAACTGTTGTTTGTGGCAATGTTACTTCATGCAAATTAAATCCAAATGCCCCTTCAGTCCAGATAAGCTTTATCTCAACCAGAAGGGCAAAAAAGCTATTTCAATAAGTAAAACATACACACAAGCATGTGGGACGATATGTCTGATTCTTTGGGGATATAAAACACTCAAATAAAATGTGTTTCATGCAGAGCATTTCAGGCTATTCTTACTGTGTACACACTGAAAATAAATCCAAACTTCACAAGGTGTGGGGAAGAGGAAAGTCACAGAAATCAACAGAAATCAACAGAAATGCATGCCTAATGCACATCGCAAACCCATCCATTGCTGCCTAATGATACACAAATGCAGGGAGTGGTGAAGAGTGCAAGGATTATTTCCTGAGCAAATCACTTGGATTATTTTAAACATCCCAGCTGATGCCTTGCCACAGCGGATGGATGTGTACTCACTGGTGCTCACAATGGGCTAGAGATCTCAAATAGTCTTTGGCTATGACTCTGCATATGCAGTGAAGACAGCTGCCAACCATCAACCTCACCCCTTGGCCAAACACCAAACCTCACTGGCATTATCAAGGCAGACAACTTGTGGAACCCAGTAAAGAATCAATGACTTTGCAGCACAAGACAATGTTAATCTGAGGTGGTGGTTGGGGATTCACTGTATTTGCAATAAAGACTTTAAAATTTGATAAAGATGTGAGCTGAGTACTGGGTTTGGTCATCTTTATGTTCTCAACCAGATTCCTGATTTATAATGGGGGGCCGAAACTGTGAACTGGGGAACATCCCTTTGAGGCATATTCAGCTGCTCAATGGGAGATGCAACAGGGTTGAAGTCTTATGCCCAAATCATTTAAACTGTAGATAACTTAAACATGAGATTTATTTATAATCCTTACACCACCCGTCATCCACTGGCGTACAAGCACTCAATGCCGTGCAAAAAACACACACTATATTCATTGGCACTACCACAGCAAGCCTTTGCCCCGGACCAAGCAGGGATCTGGCACTACAATTACCGCTACAGAAGTCAGCATTATGCCTCGGTGGCCAGTTTGTCCTGGTCAGATGGCTGGGTTTGAAGATGGGCCCTGTGATATTCGGTTTCATACTTAGCCTCTTTGCTTGTTCTCTTGAAGAAACCGCACTATAAGGAAGCAATGTTGGTCCAGTGTTATGACAGGTAAACCAAGTAGGGATGAGTTATCTGGCATCCAAAGGAATAGCAGGGATGTGTGCAGGATTTGGGGCTCTCATTTCAGGAACGCAGTCAATAGACTAGAAATCAGAATTCAGTTTGGCTCAGTTTTAAGAGACATCAATGGTCAAGACCATGACTGGAGACAGGATTTTCTAACCTCCAGGAGAGAGCAAATTCTCTCATGAATGCCTCCTTACTTCAATTTGATGGCAAAATCCCTGGATCCCATGAAGGAAATCCTGAAATGAGAGGAGTTCTGAACCCCACAGACACCGTACCTCAAACCCAATCCATGTAGTTTGTTCCTTTTTCATTCCGAGGCAACCACAGTGTCATTCTGTTCAATGCACACTTTGAAAGCACTACAATCCCTTCTGTAGATTTTAGCCAACCCTTTGGGAAGCTTTTCTCTGGGCAATAGATAGCAAAGTAAAAGGCCTGCTCTCAAAGAATATTTACAATTTAGTTGCTAATGATGCACTAAGGTAATCCACCCCTTACGATCAAGAATTGGAATTACAATTGCATGTCAAACACATTTGAAACTTAAGTCATAATTTTACATTTCAGTGAACTGATTCTTTCATATCTAACTTCCAAAGATAGTGAAAGGTGATAGAACGATAAAACCATGTCCAAATTGGCACAATATCAGCTGGAGGGATCACAGTAGATCCCAGTCCATGGTAGAGAAAGGGCAACTAATGCACAGAAGGGTAAGTGGAGCAGTCTCAAGATCATAGAACATAGAACAGTACAGCACAGGAACAGACCACTGTCCCTGGCACCATTCCAGGCACCTACCAGTCTCTGTAATAAAAACTTGCCCCTCACAAGTGGAAGGAAATGTATGATGCTGTGAAGTTGATTTCTATGAGGTTCAAAGATACCATAAGATTGAATTAACTTGATATACTGAAAGCAAATGTCACTGGCCCTATAGCAAACACCAACAAATCACAGCTCACCAATTGAGAGCTGATGACTCTGACTGCAACCAAAGTAACTAAAAAAGTTGAAGGCAATCATCATCATAACTTTCATCCATAAAGGCTGAAGCTTCTTGCAAGGAAACAGTCTACAACACGTCCCATCTGCTGATGGAACATACACCAAAGGCAGCATTGGACCTGCTAAATCTTTCATGATGCTTTGGATGGAAAGTAAAATCTGGACCAGACTCAAATGGACAATGCCTTGTTTTTTTTACCCTAATGCTACATCTAGTTACTAAGTGGAAAGAAACAGTTCTACTCATGTTTGAAGCCTCAGACCTCATAGGTCAAGAAATGTGAAAAAAAGATGTGAACTAGCGAAACCACCAACACCCAGTTGAACAGATCAGATCTGTGCTTACCTTCCAGAGGAGCAAAACAAGCAGAGCCAATACCAGGATTCCTGCTAGGACAGCAATCAGTATAATCAACCAGGGTGTTTCGCCATATGCTGCACTTGCCTTCTCTGGATATACTGGCAAGGTAACCTGTAGAAGTTAAAGGTCACAGTGGTAATTCTAATAAGTTCTCACAGGATCAGAAGCCTTTTTTTAAAATCTCTGGATATGCAGCGATTTTGTGTGTGCGTGTGTGCTTTGTCAGTGAAAAAGGGTTTGGAAACACTACAAGGAGACAAGGTTCACAGGCAATTTGTCTTCTTGCACCAGAAGTCAGTGCTGTAGTTAAAGTCTCAAAGTGCTTTCTTCAGAGGTTTTTACTGCAAAGGTTCTATGGGTCACCTTGAGGAGTATAGTAGGGGTGTGTGTGAAAATCAACAGAAAAGGGATTGGGAGCAGATAGGTGTGCACACTTTACTGATGCTACAAATGCACTAAAAACTTTAATAATTATTGTCTAAACATGGAACTTTGTAGGAAATGAGAGAAACTGACATTGAATATTAAAAAGATGGACTTCTCTTGTCTGGTTTCCATTTTAGATATTTCCAGGCAAACTTGGATGGATGGTGACCCTTCTGAGGCTGACAGTCAGCGAGTCCCTAGCATTCTCCTGGTGGGTGATACTACGCACACATTGTCCTATCATGGTTATAGTGGAGGTAGGAGATGAGTCATACAGCCTTTTGCATTAATCCAATCCCCAATGGGAAGTTCAGTGAATCTTTCTGTTGTATACGGTGCACCTGGAATGCAGCTTAAAATAGTAATAGTCAAATATCAGAAGCTGAAATAAAACCTCACGCATTCCCTACATGCCTAACCTACTGTGTCAGATCTAAAAGCTGGCCGACACTGACAGTAAAGGCTGGGTTTGTAGTTATTTCCATACCTGCGCAGCAGCCTTCTCCACCTTAAGGTTTCTAATGCTTGACTTCACACTAATGTCAGCACGAATGATCACATGTATTTCACTGAGTGATGCATACTCCTGTAATTTCAATAAGACAGGTCAACACATCATTAAAAATGAAAAGCCTTTCTGAATTCCCCGCCCTAGGCCATTCATTTCTAAGCAGGAGCAATATACCACCAAAGGTCAACACCAGCACAGCCACACACAAATGTGCTAGCACAAGTCGGCAGCCTTTCAGTGTTTCACCCACGTCTGAGTTGAGACAACTACGACACAAGATGATTCCACTGTGGGGAAGTCATCACTGCCAAGTCCGACCAATTTTCTTCAGTATCTACGTACATGCATTAAGTAAGAAGCAGTCACTAGGCAGACATGAAAGGAGGGAATGTGGGCCAGCTTTCCAGCATTTTCACCACCGCTGAACTTAGCAACATGTGCACAGACTTTGGAACCTGAAACCTGCATGATTCCATCTTCCACTACTTGCCTCAACATCTGAGCTCATAAGAAAAATACTTATCCCAACGATTTCAGTTTCCCACATCAGTTGTGCTTATGCTATCGAAGAAATTGGAAATGGACTGTAATAGGAGGAGGCTACTCAAGCCTACTTGACATTGAATTAGATTCAATCAATCTGCATCATCATCTGAACATCTTGTTTCTGTAACCATTCACAATATTTGTCCTGAATTCTAGTTAATTTTAAACTCAAAGTTATGGCCACCAAGAATTAGAATGAGGTGACATTTAATTGACAAGCCTCCACAGGCAGTGCTGGGAGACCTTCATTGCACTATTCTGGGCTGGTATGATTTGGCAGTGCAATTGCTTGTAAAATTACCTCCAAAAAAGTGCTGTTCCATAGTCGTGCTTTGACCTTCACTCTGGTTGTGTCCAGGGTTTGCAGGGGACACTGGAAGACAACGCAGTTAGCAGTCCCCTGTTCACAGTCCTGTGGGTAGACGTTATACACAATTAGAAACAAAAGCAATTTACACATGGACGCTCCATAACAGGCGTTGCTGTTTAATCAAATGTTGTGTGCAGGTTTGAGCTGATGGGTGCTGATTTAACCCACTGAGAACTGACAATCCTTCAGGTTTGTCTGACACACAAGAAATGGAAGCTTTGACTTTTGGACTATAATAGTTCAGCAAACTGGTTGGATTCCTTGAAGTAAAAAAATCAGGCTCGAAACAGTTGCAGTTTTAACCCAACTGCTGACACATGTTACGCAATTACAGCACCAGTGACCCGGGTTCAACTTCTGCCGCTGTCTGTAAGGAGTTTGTGCATTCTCCCTGAGTCTGCGTGGGTTTCCTCCCACATTCCAAAGACATACGGGTTAGGAAGTTGTGGGCATGCTATGTTGGTGCCGGAAGCGTGGCGACACTTGCGGGCTGCCCCCAGAACACTCTATGCAAAAGATGCATTTCACTGTGTGTTTCGATGTACATGTGACTAATAAAGAAATCTTATCTAATCTTAAAAGTTCCAGGAAAGACATTATTACTGTATTGTTAACTCTGCTGGGAAGTAAACAATTAAGACAGTTTCAGTTGAAGATGGGCTTTGCTTGGAGGTTTGTAACCTGCCTGTTGTTACTCACCCATTTTCTTTTTTTAACTACTTTAGCTGTCGTTTTTACACTTAGCATATATTAAATCTATGCCTCTTGTCCTTCACAGTTAAACTCTTAATTTTCTTTTTCTTTCATTCCCTGTTCACTTTGGAGGTGGAAATGACTTTCAAACACTTGAGGGCTTAGGGGTGACTCCAATCTTAGCCAATCAATAGCCAAAATTATCATAATTGGCATGGCTGCATCATACATGTGACCAGGAGAGTGTTAGTTAGGTATTGGTGTTTGGGGTGGAGGTTGGTTACTAAACTCAATAGATAAATCAGACCTGTGTTGGAACAAGGCAATGGACTGAGGTTACCTCTGGGGCGACAGAGGAAAATACTTCACTCAGCTGCGTCTTTTGGTTCACTTCTACCTACATTCACCAAGCATGTATAACAGTTTGGTCAGTTACCAAGGTCAGGCTCTTCTTTGTTCCTGTTTGGTGAGCCACCATTTGTCGCTGGTCTCCATTGTCTCCCTGTAGCCATTCTGCACGAGGTTTAGCTTGGCTTCTATTGCTAAATGTCTGCCAGGAGAAAAGAAAGATGACATCAAATTGTGCCGAACCTACTTCTATAATTCTAATAAGCTTCATTCCAGCATCCACTGAGAAAGATGTTGGTGCATGTGTACAGTCAGGTAACACAATTACCTGTGGTGAGGTGACTTGGGTGGTGCACTGAACTGGCACACCAAAGCACAGAATCACTGCAGAATAGAAAGAGGACATTCGGCCCATTGGCTCCATGTCAGCTTTCAGCAGAGCAATCCTTTCAGTCAAATTCCCTAGTCCTTTCCCTGTGGCGCTCCAGTGCCCATCCAATTCCTGTTTAGAATCCCTGATAAACTGTTTTGAACTCTCTGTTTCAGATTTCCAGCAGTTGCAGTTTTTGCTCTTTTACAGTTCCAGCAAATGCTTTTCCTCTCTCCACATCCATCTGCTGTTTATACCTCCAACAGACAGATCAGCTGTGAGTAACAAGCCTTGACTACTTTCTCTCAGCCAGCACCAACACTAACTGTGTCATTCAGTCTCTCTTGGTCTCCACCCTGTCACAGACATTCCCTTTGTTCTTTCCACCCCTTCTCCTTCTCCGCAACTCACAGCAGTTACAGCTCAGCGATCTGTTTCTCTCTGCAGATACCACTGTGTATCTCCAGCATTTTCTGTTTGTATCTCCTCTCAACCTTCTCTGCTCCAAAGAGAACAACCTCAGCATCTCCAGTCTAACCACGTAGCTGAAACCTCTCATCCCAGGACCAGTCTAGTCACAGTCATACAGCACAGAAACAAGTTCTTCATCCCAATAACTGCATGCTGACCCTCAGATACCCATCTATGCTTATCCCATTTACCAGCACTTGGTCTGTAGTCATCTCTGACTTGGTGATTCAAGTGCTGGTCCAGCTAGTTCTTAAATATTGTGAGAGTCTCTGCCTCAGGCAGAGTGTTCTCGATTATAACTACCCTCTGGGTGAAGAAGTTCTTCCTTAGAGCCCTTCTATCCCTCCTACTCCTTCCCCTAAATCAATATCTTCTAGTTTTTGACAGCTCTGCTATGGGAAAAAGATTCCTACTATCTACTTGTCTATAACCCTCATAATTTTGTACAGCTCAGTCAGGTAACCCTCTCAACCTCCTCCACCCCACAGAAAACAACCACAGCCTATCCAGTCTTCCCTTCTAACCAAAACGCTCCATCCCAGGCAACACCCTGATGAATATCCTCTGCACCCTCTCCAGTGTAACCTGTTGAGGCCCTTTACATTCTGTTTGGAGGTACGGTGATGGGAACTGGACACAGTACTCCACTATGTTTCGTAAAGATTCCTTCATTTGTCCTTTTATTACCAAGTCCTGGGGCTGAGCACAGCCCTCAATGGCTTGTTGAGAATATCTACTTGTTGCCGGTTGGAGTCGTCCAAGAACAGATGTTTGGGTATTTTTGGTCCCGTCTGATAGAATCTTTAACAATCAGGGGCCTGAGTTCAAATCTCAATGGCAGCTGTGGAATTTAAACTCAGATAATAATCTGGAAAAAGCACCAGTTCACCTTAATAATGATGACCACAAAACTACCAGCTCTCGTGCTATCAAAATCAGCCTTCTCTTAACTTAGGATCTTAACTTCAGGACCAGCCTTATCCCTTTCTATATACCTTGAAGCTCACAGTTGGTCACTGTTGCCAATGTGATCCCCAACTGACATTTCCACATACCTGCCTGGTTTCATTTCCTAAAATAATTTCAAGTACAGCTCCTTCTCTGGCAGGACTATCTGCAGAAAGTCTCTGAAACTATCTTGCACACACTTAACAAATTCCACTCCATCTGAGCCCCTTGCAGTCAAGGTTGGGAAAGTTAAAATCCCCACTACTCTACCCCTATTGCCTTTGTAGCTTTAATACCTTGGACTTAAATTGATTCTCTCTCAGCAATGACCAAGTCCCGAGCATTAAATTTCACTCAGAGGTATTTTCAGTCCAGGAAATGCAACTGGTCGGAGAGATGCTGACTTGATCTAACAGCGTAAAGTGGGTGAGCTGCCTGGCCATTCTACCTTTTCTCCTTCTTCATGTCTGTGCCAGTGCACAAAGGGAGGCAGGCACTTCTGCAGAGAAGCTTACCAGGTTAAGAGGGTTGATAGCGTGGAATGGAGAGCACTGCGTATTCTCGTCACCGTCAAATTCTACCTTCATTGGGTACAGCAGCCATTTGCCATTGCTGATCTCATGAGGCCATCGGATATTCAGGAAAGCAGAGCTCAAGGCTTTCAGAGGTTTTCCTGTGTTCAGCACCTGATGGGTTGAGAAGGTGGACAGTTAACGTTGGCTCGTGCTGTGCACAGGGGTTCTCCTCCCCACATTCAAGCACAGCTGACAACAGGTCAAGCAAACCCCTCCCATCTCTTTCACAGGCCACCGTTCCAAAGCAAAATCAAAGTTGTTCAGAGCAAACATCCTCCCCCTGTCTGTTTCTTGTTGGAAAGTTGTCACCATGTGGCTGTTAAAATATAGTAACAGAACTTCCTGAAAAAGCTGCAAGTTGTTTGGTAAAGACATGATTTAGAAGTCACCTTTACTGCAGTTTTTAATCTTTCTGATTGTTTTGCAGAAACAGATGAGGTCAGGAAGGTCCTGTGATATTGGGGGAACACTACGTGGTGAATGAGTTGAACGGCATTCAGTCTGAAGGATCTGAGCACTGAAGGAAGGTCATTTTCAAGTTATAAAAGCTAAAATGATCAGTTGAACCATTGAACAAAAATCATCAAAGTACATCCTAGAGAACTTTCAAATGTAATCCCAATATATAATTCCAATGTACAAGGGGATAAATTCACTAATTACACATTCCCAAGGGGTAGTCTCATTCAAAGGAACCATATATGGATACACTACAACTATATCTAGGCCATACTCTTTGAGGGCAAAACTTTGCTGTATCAGTGAATTCAGCCAAAACTAACTTTCCATCCACTCCCTTCTTATGGAAAACCAAAAACTGCAAACTATTTTCTGCATTCAAGAATCCAAATTATTTCCCTATCCCTCATACAAGGGATATCAGTGAAACAAATCCATCCTTATTCCATGTCAAATCCCTTCCCACTTCAGTGAATTCCAACGTGCAGAAACCCCTTCCCGTTGCTGAACTTCAATCATCAGTCATTAGTGAGTAAGGTGGTGCAGCGGTTGTGTTACTAGATTAGCATCCAAAGGCCTGGAGAGATGAGTCTGCATCTCACTGTAACAGCTCAGGAATTGAAATTAAAACAATTAAAGAAATCTGGAATTAAAAAGCCAGTCTCAGTAATGAAACTACCAGATCGTCCGAAAGACTCAGTGGCTCTGCCAACTTTACCTGGTGTAGCCTACATGTACCCACTGCCAATGTGGTTGAAGCAACTGCCTCCTTGGTTCAGAAACAATGTGGGATGGATGATAAACATTAGCCAGCCACAACTAAAAGTGAGAACTGTTGGGTGTTATATACTTGCCGCTAATTCGTAATCAACAGTGCTCCCCACAGCGTCTTCTACTTTTATCGCACTCTCTCCCACTATTTCACCTCCAAAAGTGACATAATTAGGTGTAACAGATCTGTGAAAGGCAGAAAGAGCCAGCATTAAAGAAAATCCACTGAATACACTGTTCCACATTCCCAATGAGTAATCTCGCAGTAACGGTGACCGAGTCATTAATAAGGGTGAACATCAGAAGGCAACGGAACAGACTGGCAGTTGGTACCTGGCACTGACATTGCCAGTTGGTACAAACACACCAAGTTGTAATCCAGGCTATTGGGGCAATTGGTTCCTCTCTTTGATGACTGAGGGGTCCTAACCACCCAAAACTCAACAGTTAATGCTAGATGCAAGGAGAGGCATTACTTGTAATTCAGGAAACCTGAATGTGCAGTCGATGGTATCTCACAGAGAGGTTGTTATAACTCGACACTGACCTACACTGGCTGCCCAGACCCCATTGCATCGCATTTTAAACTCCTTGTTTCCTCTTTAAAAATCTTTGAAGCCTTGAATCTCCTCCTGCAACTGGCCCTCCCTACCTCCCCCTTCTGTTTGCCCGATGTTGACAGTAGCACCTCCAGTTATTTTGGCCACACTTTCCCAGAACTTCCTCCATCAACATCACCCCCATACCTACCCTCAACCATCCACCTATCCTGCTACATGCCCTCCCCACTGCCCTCTCTGGTTCTCCATCCTCTGCCTCAAGACCTGCCTTTCCACCTCTGTTTTCAGCCACTTCTTGAAGCCTGTCCCATGGCCCATTATTCCTTGTAATCTATTTTGGGGCGTGGTGTACTTTGAAAGCAAAAGTGACAGCAACTCTTGATGTTGGATTACATTCTTAAAGTCACCACCTCCTGTTGGCCTATTTTTTTAAAAGATGAATCTCGCTCTTTGGTGATTCTTCGGAGGTGGCATCTTTCCAATGAGACATCAAATCCACTCTCTCATGTAGACATTAAAAGTCCTGGGATACAGTGTGGCAGAGCCTGGACCAGTGTTCTGGCAAATGTTTATTCAACTCATGTCACTAATATAAGGTCATCTGTTCATTCATTCTCCTGAGGCTTGTGGGATCCTATGAGAAAGGAATACTCTCTATGGCACCCCTCACAGTCTCACAACTTCCCAAAGTTTTGAAGGAGACATGGCAAGATCCCACAAACAACAATAGTGACCTGTTAACTGTGACTGCACTTTGTTTGACTATATAGTTCTCGTACCATGGAGCATGTCAGTGGGGCTCTGGGATGAGACTACTCAAATTTACTTCATGCAAAATGTCCAAAGCTGGCAGCCCATAACACATATCCCTTCTCTCTTCTTTGGGTTTACATCCAAGTCAGAAGTCAGCAACCAACCTGCGGTGTGGCCCTCTGAACTTTGACACTAGTCTTTTAAACAACTGGCACCTTTGCAACATAATAAGCTGAATTCTAATAGGAACATGTTATTGAAACAGAAGCACCTACCCAGAGAGGGTGAGTGGCAGTACAATCATGACATGGGCAGCGGCTGTGATAGGATTCAAGTCGCTCTGTTCACTTATGCTGTAAAAAGAAGCAACTAAGAATTTCAGAACCCTCATCATAATAACATTGATAAATTATCATTAAATTCAAAAATTATCATTCCAATTTTTACCAAAATATCAGAAATAATCAAAACCATACTGTAATAGTGAACAGGCAGCAGGTGGCGCCCTTGTACAAGTAGGGAAAGAAGACATCAAGGGCAACACTCCCCTCTGCTGAGAGACTTCAGAACTACAGCAATTGTCAGATAACAGGCTCCTTCAACGGAAGGGAACTGAGAGTCAGGAGCAGGAGTATGCCACTTGACCCTTCAAGCCTGCTTCACTATTCAATAAAACTATGGCTGAACTGACTATACCCTCAACTCCACATTCCTGTTCATTCCCTGGTAACTTTTCACCCCTTGCTTATCTAGCTCTGCCTTAAAAACACTCCACTCCCCTCTGAGGAAGTGAGTTCTGAAGACCCGCGACCTTTTGAGAGAAAAAGTTTTCCCTCATCTCTGTCATCCCTTATTTTTAATCAGTGGCCCCCAGTTCTAGATTCTCCCACAGGAGGAGACACCCTCTCCACACCCACCCTGTCAAGACCTTTCAGGATTGTACACGTTTCAGTCAAGTCCCTTCACACTCACCTAAACACCAGTGGATACAAGCTTAGCCTGTCCAGCCTTTCCTCATAAGACAACCTGCCCATTCCAGGTATTATTCCAGTAAAAAAAAACTGCTGGAGAAAACTCAGCGGGTCAGGCAGCATCTGTGGAGGCAGGGGGATGGTCGACGTTTTGTGTCGAGACCCTGCATCAGGACTGAGAGTGCAAAGGAGATGTAGCCAATAATAAAGAGGTGAAAGGTAGTGGTGAGGCAGGAGCTGGCAGGTGATAGGTGGAACCAGGTGAGGAAGGGGGATAACAGGCAGATGGGGCCAGTTGGGGGAGAGGGGAGGGGGAGGGAGAGACAGAAGCTGAAAGGTGCTAAGTGGAAACACAAGAGGCTGCAGATGCTGGAATGTAATCAGTAAGGAAGGTGATAAGTGGAACCAGATAAGGGGGGATGGGGGGCAGGTGGAGGAGAGGAACGCAACAGGGTGACGGGTGGGGTGGTGTAGCAAAACCAGGAGAGAGAAAGCAGCACCGGGGGTGTGGGTTACCTGAAGCTGGAAAATTCAATATTTTGATGAAGGGCCTCGACCCAAAACATTGACCATCCCTTTCCCTTCACGGAACTGCTTCCAACACATTTATATCCCTTGTTAAATAAGGAGAGCAATAATCAACAATACTCCAGATGAGGTCTCTAAAGCATAACCTCTCAATTTTGTATGTGGGAAATGTGACATGCTCTGTTTTGGCAGGAAAAAATTTTAAAAAACTGTTATCAACAGGGTGAGAGATTGCAGAGGTCTGAGATGCTGAGGGATCAGTGTATGATCCACAAAAGGTTAGTATGTGGGTGTAGCAAGTAATTAGGAAAACTAGCAGAATATTATTATTTATTGCTAGGGACGAATACAAAATAACTGTTAATGTGGAACTTTATCAAGTGCCAACTGGAAATCTAAGTATAGTACATCCACCAATTAATTGGCCAAATGTGATTCTCCTTTCATAAAATCATATTGACTTTGCCTGATTACCTTGAAATTTTCTACATGCCCTACTATAATGTCTTTAATTGGAGGTTCTAACAGAGTCAGAAGCAAGCCCATACACCAGTGTCATGCACTGGCTGAGGAAGGATGATGGCAGCTAAGGCTGCAGAGATGACCACATCTGCACTCAAAAGGGAAGGAAAAGGTGCAAGTACACAGCCAGTGAATTAATAACTGGAAATAGGACAGATTTAAGGTTAATGCTGTCCTTCAAAAAACACCCACTGCTGCCTGATTTGCAGCAAGGCAACAAACACTGAATTCAAGAGCAACAAACAAACTGCTGGAGGAACTCAGCGGGTCAGGCAGCGTCTGTGGAGAGAAATGGAAAGTCGACATTTCGAGTGGAGACCTTTCAGCTGGACTGAACATCTGCAGTCTCTGTGTCGCCAATCATTGAATTCAAGTTTTCTTAATGCACTGAAAATGTCAGTCATTCTTTTGTCTTTACAGATGTCGAATTCTTCCAGGATTTTTTTAGTTTTAATTCCAGCCACACTAACTGTATAGTCTGGCAACACCGGACCAGGGAGAAATACATGACATAATTCCCCCATGACATTGAAAGTCACATCACGTGATTGATTTTCAAGATCAAAACAACACTCACGTTGTGAGCTGAAGAATAATTGGCAGGGTGGTGGTTTCGATGGTGATCGTGGCAGTGCTTAAGATCAGGTAAAATGTGACCTGCAGATAAAGAATGTAGCATCATTTAACACCTGCACCAAGCAACTCTGCAATCAGCAACTGTCCAGAAGAATATCTTTTACACTGGTCCCATCAAACACCCAATGGGGCAGGTACAGTAAAAAAAAGAAATAAAAGGGAAAAAAAACAGGTCAGACACAAGGTGAGGCTCCCTCCGCACCATCCCGTCACACACTCCCGGGGTCAGACACAGAGTGAGGCTCCCCCCCGCACCGTCCCGTCACACACTCCCGGGGTCAGACACAGGGTGAAGCTCCCCCCGCACCGTCCCGTCACATACTCCCGGGGTCAGACACAGGGTGAGGCTCCCTCCGCACCGTCCCGTCACACACTCCCGGGGTCAGACACAGGGTGAGGCTCCCTCCGCACCGTCCCGTCACACACTCCCGGGGTCAGACACAGGGTGAAGCTCCCTCCGCACCGTCCCATCACACACTCCCGGGGTCAGACACAGGTTGAGGCTCCCTCCGCACCGTCCCGTCACACACTCCCGGGGTCAGACACAGGGTGAGGCTCCCTCCGCACCGTCCCGTCACACACTCCCGGGGTCAGACACAGGGTGAAGCTCCCTCCGCACCGTCCCGTCACACACTCCCGGGGTCAGACACAGGGTGAAGCTCCCTCCGCACCGTCCCGTCACACACTCCCGGGGTCAGACACAGAGGGAGGCTCCCTCCGCACCGTCCCGTCACACACTCCCGGGGTCAGACACAGGGCGAGGCTCCCTCCGCACCGTCCCGTCACACACTCCCGGGGTCAGACACAGGGAGAGGCTCCCTCCGCACCGTCCCGTCACACACTCCCGGGGTCAGACACAGGGCGAGGCTCCCTCCGCACCGTCCCGTCACACACTCCCGGGGTCAGACACAGGGCGAGGCTCCCCCCGCGCCGTCCCGTCACACACTCCCGGGGTCGGACACAGGGCGAGGCTCCCCCCGCGCCGTCCCGTCACACGCTCCCGGGGGTCGGACACAGGGCGAGGCTCCCTCCGCGCCGTCCCGTCACACACTCCCGGGGTCGGACACAGGGTGACGCTCCCCGCGCCGTCCCGTCACACACTCCCGGGGTCGGACACAGGGCGAGGCTCCCCTCCGCACCGTACCCGTCACACCACTCCCGGGTCGGACACAGGGCGAGCTCCCTCCGCGCCGTCCCGTCACAGGCTCCCGGGGTCAGACGCAGGGCGAGGCTCCCTCCGCGCCGTCCCGTCACACACTCCCGGGGTCAGACACAGGGCGAGGCTCCCTCCGCGCCGTCCCGTCACACACTCCCGGGGTCAGACACAGGGCGAGGCTCCCTCCGCACCGTCCCGTCACACACTCCCGGGGTCAGACACAGGGCGAGGCTCCCTCCGCGCCGTCCCGTCACACACTCCCGGGGTCAGACACAGGGCGAGGCT
Organism: Pristis pectinata; assembly: GCF_009764475.1. NCBI lineage: Eukaryota > Metazoa > Chordata > Chondrichthyes > Rhinopristiformes > Pristidae > Pristis > Pristis pectinata. The sequence continues at coordinate 8,553,360 of NC_067450.1, forward strand.
CCCTCCGCGCCGTCCCGTCACACACTCCCGGGGTCAGACACAGAGCGAGGTTCCCTCCGCGCCGTCCCGTCACACACTCCCGGGGTCAGACACAGAGCGAGGCTCCCTCCGCACCGTCCCGTCACACACTCCCGGGGTCAGACACCGGGCGAAGCTCCCTCCAGACCATCCCATCACACACTCCCGGGGTCAGACACAGGGTGAAGCTCCCTCCTCCCCGTTCCGTCACACACTTCCGGGGTCAGACACAGGGTGAGGCTCCCTCCTCACCGTCCCGTCACACACTCCCGGGGTCAGACACAGGGTGAAGCTCCCTCTGCACCGTCCCATCACACACTCCCGGGGTCAGACACAGAGTGAAGCTCCCTCCGCACTGTCCTGTCAAAACTCCCAATCTGTCAACAACTGCTTGCATTTATATAGCATCTTTTATTGTCATAAAATGTCTTAAGTCGTTTCAATGGAGGGACTTTCTTCAGGCCATTTAGGGAGATAACAGGGCTTGTGATCAAATGTCTGGTCAAGGAGCTGGGCTTGAAGGAAAATCTTAAGGGTGGAGGGAGAGGGATAGAAGAGCAGAAAGGTTTAAGGAGGGAATTCCAGAGTATACACCCAGGCAGCTGACGGTACGGCCGCCAGTGGTGGAGCAATTAAAATAAGGGATGTACCAGGAGCGTCTGTGGGTTTGTGAGCAGAGACATAATGGGTGACTTGGGTGAGTTAGGATTTGGGCTGCAGATAGTGAGCTCTGCAGGATGGACGGATCTGCTCAGACAAACTAACCCGTAAATTCTCAATGTCAGCAAGTCTGCAACTTTATGAGTAAAGGTTACCTTTGTTACTCAGTGCTGTTTGATCAGTCTCACACTTTCACATGACTGCTCCAAATTACACTAGTTGTGGCTGGCAGATCAGAAAGGAAACATTGCTATTCAGCTGATCGCAGGGAAGTAAATCCCAGACGTAACACAGGTCCAGAGGTACTCTGAAACGTCTGGAGTGACAGGAGCCGGAGCATCTGTTTCTGCCTCTGGACTACGTGTGGAGTCCATGGCGGAAACCAGGAGTGTTGGGATTCCCCGGCATTATACTGGGATATCTGCTTCTTGAATCCTCCACCGGCCAGATCTAACATAAGGAGCGGAGTTTCCATTCATTCCCAGCCTGAAGATGCCTGAAGTGAAATAGGTGAGTTATTTTTTCCCTATGGTACTCCAATGTTTGAATTATTCCTTCGTGCTTTAATGTATTTTTAATTAGTTTCATTTTAAAAATAATTTTTATTTTCTTCGATGAGAACTGCAGGGTGAAGATAGAGTACAACGTGCTCCTCAATGTCTGGCAGGAGAAAATAAATGGACCCATTTGCATACCTCAGTGTCCCGCTTCATGGGGTTTCCCAGCTCACATTCAGCCTGAGAGCCATTGGTATTTGCCACACAGACCAGGTTCTTGTCCTGGAAGAAGAGGCATAAATGCGTTAACCCTTTTGGGTCGCCAGCTTTATTCATGCACTTATCTATGTTCCATAGCAACTAGAAATGAGAAGTCTTTTGGTCCATAGGTCTTACTACATATGCTTTGTTCAGTCTGAGTACTGATCATTGCCTTTCTTCCTTTGAAAGAGAGAGGAAGTCTGAGCCAAGATTAAAGGGGCCGTGGTGTTCAGGAGAAAAGGGCGTCAGGTGGGATAAACTCCTTTGGAGAAGGAAGAGGCAGAAGAGGCTGTCTGTCATTTCATTTCCAGTGAAGAGTTTCACTAGGATATTGCGTTAAACAAATGAAAAGAATCTACTAAACAGTTAAATGAGGAGAATGTTTCTTCAATATAAGTTGGGCTGTGCAATGACTTGGCTCAGTGTTAGGACATCTGAGGCCTATTACAGGCCCAGAACACTGGCAAAAAATGATGCCAGAACTGAGAGGTTATAACTATCAGGAAAGGCTGGGGTTCTCTTCCCCAGTAAAGAGAAGTTTTAAAAAGTGTTTGGTAGGGTAGATGTGAAGAAGATGTTTCCTCTTAAGGCAACTATTCCACCTTCCTACTTTATTCTTGTAATAGTTCAATCCCAGAGGACATAAATATTACAGAGTCAATTCAGGAGTAGCCTCTTTTCCCAGAGAATGGTACATGTGTGAAATGCACTTTTGCAAGGATTAATTGTGGCAAACAGCATAGATACCTCTAAGAGAGATAACTAACTGAAGGAAAAATGAGAGAAGATTGTGGTGACGGAGGTGAGACAAAGAACAATGGGAAGAGGTTCATATTGAGCATAAAGCTGTCATAGACCAATGGGGCTGTAATTCAGCAGCAGAGGAGCTTAGAACCCAGGTTCTGTTTGCTAATTTACTTTGGAAAGTTTAAGGTGAGCAACGTCAACATTGACCAAAGGGTATTGGTCTTGCTTTTTGTTTTTTCACATCTGGTGTCAATATTTTCCGAGAGGTTCCAGCCCATGTACAGAATCAAGGCCCCATGTGCAGGAGAAATGCCTCTTACTGTGGCCGTGGTCCTTTCTTCCTCTGAGGAGCTGGTGCATTCTCACGCTGTGAATCATCCAGTTCCCCTGCAGCCTCTCCAAATAAGGCTGCCAGGTTTGAACAAAACTGGTGCCAAAGTACAGGCAGCTGCTGCCCATTAGAAACCATCTATCACTGCAGCTCCTCCTCTGCCTAAGCTGGCCTTTCCCTCTACAAGCCATAGGCTTGGTATGAACACAGCCAACCATTTTTGTTTACTGATCCTGTGCTCATTCCCATGATGTGGCAAGACAGTCATTGTCCATTCCTGACCCATGCCCCTGATCATTTCAGGGGTTGGTTAAAAGTCAACCACCAGTGAGTGGGTCTGGATCCACGTACAGTCAAGGCAAGGACAAGTTCTTTCCTTGAAGGAATGAACAATGGGCTGTTAGAACAACACAGAAGTTTTATGGTCAACGTTACTGTTAACAACTTTGCTTTCTAAATGTACTTAATTGCTTGAATTTCAACTCCAAGCTGTTATGATGGGAGTCGCCCACACATCTGTGGTACCATGGCTACCAGCCTAGGAACCTACCACCGCACCTACACCATGGGCCTTCTCAATTGAAAGGGACCTGTACCAAGTGATTGCTTTATACCTGTCTGCAGCCTGTCATAATACAGTACTCCAAATAACCGCGCATGGAAAAAACTTCAGGCTTTTCTGTTGGGAAGCTGAGAATTTTCTTGTACCTGAGATGATCGGAAGGCAGAGTAGGAGAGTGTGTCTGGGAAGCTTGCAATTAGAACAGCCTCATGAGCGTCGTCTCCATCTTTACTTGGGTTCCCGGGGTCTGACGGTGAGTTTGTGACTTTGATCTCCAAAGCAATGTCCTTCTGGTCACTGAGGGAAAACACTTGTCTTTTTTGTTCATCTCTGCAATGAAGGTGGTGCAGTATAAGTAAATAACCCACTGCCCTTCAGGTAAGGTTACACTCACAACTGCACTCTTGCCTGCCACCTCCTCCTTCACAATGTTAATAATTCCGAGCATTGTGATGCAGAAAGGGAGGTGGAAACATGACTCCATCTCGTCATGTCCAGGAAAAGTGGGTAAAAGAGAAGGCCGACGCAACATAAACAAGGAATTGGCAGAGAAAGGAAAACATATCAAGTTTCTTGCTTATTTCCCACCCCCATCCTAACATCGTAAGAGAGGTTCTCAGAACTGAGATGATGAAGCAGAGGGTGAAAATTTCAGATGGGAAAGAAGGTTTAAAAATATTAAAACACCTTGCAGGAAATTCAGGAGAAATGCCAGAGAGTGGTGAGAATGGGAAGCCTGATCCCACAGGAAGTGGCTGAGGTGACTCACTTGGATGTATTTAAGGGGAAGCTGGGCAAACAGATGAGAGGTAAAGGATTGAAGGATACATCATTAACATGAGATGAAGGGGTGGGAAGAAGCCAATATCGACCGTCATTTCTATTTGTTTGTAAAGAAACATGAGAAATAGTATCACACCTTCCATCTTTTTTAAATTCCAGCTGTTATGTATTTCCTTCATGTTGTTTACCTTAGGAGCATTTATGTGTCTGTGATATTTGACATTTTGAATCCATAAGCATAATTTTGTTTTATTTCAGAATAATTATTTATACAATAATGACCATAAGATTCTAGCATGCTTCCTGATCCGTGATCTTGTTTGAGTTGAAAACCCGCATTCTATTGCAAGCAGTGGTCTTTATATTTCCCAAAGGGTTAATCATAATTTACCAAGCTTCTCATGAAAAACCCAGATCGGCTTCCAAAGGCTGTTAGGTGAGTACTTGCCCCCATGTGGATTCTCAGAAACCCATCCCAAGACAACTGGCGGACCAGAAGACTAGCGGATAGAAAGTTGTCCTTGGTCACTTGCACACGACTTGAAATACACCAGTGAATGCAACATACTCCAGTTCCAAAACTCGGTTCCATTGACTCCAAAGGATATGAGTTTCGGAAGCAGAGTACAATGGCAGCCGCTACTATATCTGGTATAGTGCAAGTGACAGAAGGCAGCCATCTACCTTCAAGTTTGAAATGATAGGATAGTGTTCCACACTTAGGTGACACCAGAGGCTGCAGATGCTGGGACATGGATCAACAAACAAACTGCTGGAGGAACTCAATGGGTCAGGCAGCATCTGTGGAGGGAAATGGATAGTCGATTACTCGAATCGAGACCCTTCATCTGGACTCTAGATGAAGGGTCTTGATCTAAAACGTCAACTGTCCATTGCCCTTCACAGATGCTGCCTGACCCGCTGAGTTCCTCCAGCAGTTTGTTTGTTGCTCCACATTTAGGACTATCTTCCTGCAGCTGCAAAGTGACAGGTAAAACAGGGAAGATGAACAATTCAAGTCAATCAAAGGCAAATCGGTGGTCAGGTCAAGCAGCTGAGTGCCTCCTGGAGAAGTGGGTCCCAACATGAAGGGGAATGGGAAGGGAAAGAGAAATGAGGCACTGCTGACTGGGGAACTAATGCTCGACAATGATCGTGTACTATCAGGACCACCAAGTGCTAGTGGTGGTTGGGCCTCGAGTTTCATTATTATGTCGGTATGCGATCCACAGTAATTTGGCCATTTGGATTCAGAAATGGCTTGCCCATAGAAGACAGAGGGTAGTGGTCGATGGATCTTATTCTGGCTGGAGGTCTGTGACTAGTGGTGTTCCGCAGGGATCTGCACTGGGACCTCGCTGCTTGTGGTATATGTGAATGACTTGGATGAAAACATGGATGGGTGGGTTAGTAAGTTTGCAGATGACACAAAGATCAGTGGCATTGTGGATAGTGTAGAAGATTGCCAAAGGACACAGTGGGATATAGATCAGTTGCAGATATGGGCAGAGAAATAGCAGATGGAGTTTAATCGAGGTAGGTGTGAGGTGTTGCACTTTGGGAGATCAAATGTAAAGGGAAAGCATATAGTTAATGGCAGGACCCTTAACAGCATGATGTACAGAGGGATCTTGGGGTACAAGTCCATAGCTCCCTGAAAGTGGCCGCACTGGTTCATAGCATGGTAAAGAAGGCGTACAGCATGCTTGCTTTTATTAGTTGAGGTATTGAATTCAAGAGTCAGGACTAACGTTGCAGCTTTATAACACTCTGGTTAGGCTGCACCTGGAGTATTGCATTCAATTCTGGTCACCTCATTACAGGAAGGATGTGGAGGATTTGGAGAGAGTGCAGAAGAGGTTCACCAGGATGCTGCCTAGATTAGAGAGCATGTGCTATAAGGAGAGGTTGGACAAAGTTGGGTTGTTTTCTCTGGAGCTACGGGGGCTGAGGGGAGACCTGATGGAAGTTTATATAATTATGAGAAGCATAGATAGAGTAGATAGCCGGTATCTTTTTCCCAGGGTCAAAATGTTTAATACCAGAGGGCATGCATTTAAGGTGAGAAGAGGAAAGTTCAAAGGAGATGTGCGGGGCAGGTACCCAGGCCAGAGTGACTTTAAGGAGAAGACATAGATGGCAAGCTGGGGTGGGACAGGGGACGTGCAGAAGTTATGAGAGGTGGCAGCAGGAAGAGGGCAAGCAGGATTCACCCCAGGGCCAAATTTGATAGCAGAGATGGTGGCCACAGGGCACTACGGTACCAACGGTTCTAAATATGGGTTCAAGTTGGACCCTGAGCTGGGCAGGCTGCATTAAGTCAGTAACACTGCCCTCTTCCTCAGATGCCAGGTTGAACTCACTGCTGTGAAGAGCTGAGTTTCACAGTGACAGAACAACATGACGGTCAGTGATGTGATTGAAATAGTAACTGAACAAGGCACAGCAGGAGCATGCAGTAAGAGGCAAATGTGATATTTGCCGAAGGTCCGAATGTACATTTAATCTTTGAGGTATTGTTCTCAGATTTCCTCCGCATTGTACACAGAGTCGGAAAAGTATGACAGGAAGTAAGTGAGATACCAACAAAAAGCATGCAACTTACACATGACCTTTACAATACTGCAGATATAAATAGGAATATACAATAAAAGGAACTCTACGTACAGAGGCAATGGATGGAAAACATCATTATCGTCCCTGGTGCCAAATGTATAATTCAACCGTAGATTACTCTGACAAATCTTATCGGGCCCACAACCTTCCCTTAGGAAATTCACCTGCAAGCAGACAACAGGAGACCTGTCAGCAAAGTACAATTTGATTTGCAACCATTAAAGTCTGACCTGGTGGCTACATCAGCCTTGAAAGCGCTCTTGCGTCAGTAGGTCTGAGGGTCAAGTTCCACTCTGAGACTTGACTGCCGAAATCTCAGCTGACATTCCAGTGCAGTACCGAGGGAGCTCTGCACTCTTGCTGCCTGTTGAATGGATAGGCAGACCAAGAACCCATCTACTCTCTGGGGTGGGCATGAAACATTCCACAGTACTTGGAAAGAAGAGCAGGGAAGCTCCAAGACCCCTGACCAATATTTGTCCTTCATCCATCATTAGTAAAATAGATAATCTGGCCATCAGCACCAGGCTTTTTGTAGGTGTTTGCCGTGTGTAGTTTAGTTGCTGCATGTCCCAATTTCAATCATAACTATGCTTTAAAGATATTTGATTGGCTCTACAGGGCTTTGAGACAACCTGGGATCATGAAAGGTGCTGTGGCAATATAAGTCTTTCTTTCTTAATGTTGAAACCACAGCAAGAAAAGCAGCAGAAAAGACCCATTCAAATCATTGAACACTGTCACCAATTCTCTCCAAAGTATTCAACCCACCAGTGGGGTGAATGACTACATGGATTACCTATGTAGGTTTTTTTTAAATTAATTCATAGGATGTGGCCAAGGCCAGCATTTTTTTGCTCAGCCTTAATTGCCCTTGAACAAAGTGGCTTGCTGGGCCATTTCAGGGGACAGTTAAGAGGGAACATAGGCCAGACCAGGTAAGGACAGCAGATTTCCTCCCCAGAAGGACATCAGTGAACCAGACAATTGGCAGTTGCACAGTGACCATTACTGGAGTTCTAATTGAAAATTTACTTAATTATCAATTTCAATTCTCCCCGTTGGCATTTTTCCCCCTTTTCCAAAGGAGGTTTATTCAGTGATGACAGCATCACATCATTACAATACTACAGTATCCCACGATTCACACTATTTACAGTCAATTGTCTCAAATTATAACACAATCATCTCTATCCAGAATGCATTCAAGCCTCTGAGGTGCCCACCGGTCCCGGAATGCCCCCAATGTACCCGTAGATACCACATGCTCCTTCTCCAGGGACACATGGGCACACATAACCCCAGAAGAGGGACAAGCAATCAGCTCGGGCAGAACCCTCGATTGCCCACCGCCTGGACCCGAGAATGGTCACCTTGGCCTCCAGTTGGCATGGTGTGATTCGATCTTGTCTCGGGATTATGTCCAGGCAAACAAATTGCATTTTGATTCTGAAATCCCCCTCCCAGTGTTGTGCACATCTAGAGCAGAGGATTCAGGCGCACCTACCTCTTCCCTCAATGTGTTTGAGATGTTAGCATTTAAGACAGGCATCAAATTAGCCAGCTGTCTCTCAGCCTGCTTCTTCTTGCGCTTGGCTTCCTTGATCACATAAGTCAACGTCACCGGAATGGGCCGCAGCTTGTCTCTGATGTTCTCCTGTCAACCAAGGCAATGGTGATCATCAGCTTCCCACTTCCAATCCACGTGTGTGCCTGCAGCCAGTGCAGCACACCTCTACAATGTTCGTGCCACCTGTAGCTTTCAGCCTTACCTGCAGTTTCATTGTGACATTGATACAGTTAGACTCCTCCTGCCTTCCCAGGACCACCTCCCCGGTGTACTGGTTCTCCGGATCAATGGGCTTCCTTTTCAGAAAGAACACACGGGGAGGCCGCCGTCTCTGCCCATCAACCTTCAGCGAATCCGCCTCAATTGTAAACCCGAGAACTGCAAGCAACAAGAACAGCACATGGTACAACATATCACAGTGACCGCCACCAAATACACAAGTGGACACGTTGGTCAATCAGTTCAGGACTGGTTTCTCCAGAAGCACCCCTTCTGGTACCCTCACTGAAAAGATGGGTGATGCTTGCACACCTTCAACACTGATGCCAAGTATGTTCATTTCAGAAATGCAATTTTTAAAGAAATAGAACTGCTTATTAAAACATCAAAAGTTGTTTGCGCGTAAAAGATGGCCTACAATTGATCAAGAGTAATTCTACCTTCAACGAAGCCTGGCTGAAGAAGAGATTGGGGTGGAGGCAGGTTGGGGGTGGGGATGATTCTGCGACCCACCTCCCTGTTCACGCTCCAGCGGGGAACACCTGAAACACTGACCTTTTGGCATCACCTTAAATCAATTCTTGCAAATAAGGAAAACCTCCAGCTTGGCGCTTTTGCCTCTGTGCCAGAGGCTTGTGGGTTCTCACCCCAAACCAGCACTGGTTTAGGTGGATGCTGAAAATTCCACGCCACGTTAAGAACAGGGGGATTACGTTCCCTCCTCAAAACACACCTTGCCGCCACTTTAGTGGGATCTTGCTTTGCGCAAAATGGCTGATGCATTTGGCTGCAGAAGTTTATGAAACTCCATTGCATGTTAAGTGCTTTGAGAAGTGAGAAGCTGCAAGAGGAAGACAAAGGGAATAGGAATAACACGTTGAAAACACAGGCAGGAAACTTTGAACACCACACTGTCAGGTGTGCAATGGCACATTGTACACTCGGTGCGAGAAATGTAAATAAAAAGGCCCGTGTCTTCCATTTCAATTAATTCCAAACGTTATTTATTTGGCACTCATTTTTTCCCTGCTTGTCATGCAATATAGTGAAAATGACAGCAGTGTGCTACACACTCCACTCACTGGTCCAGTGGCTGGCGTCATGAAAGGGAGCACTGCAGCGTAGAGGGACTGCCACTTTTCCCAGGCGACACTGCCTGGTTGGGTGCCAAGCTGCTCCTCCACTTCTTCCCCATTCTCCACCTCTGTGGGCTGGGACTGAATGAGGTCCATAGGCAGGTCAAGCGCAAAGGTGCAAGGCACGGTCACAATATATCCTGCTTCAAACAGACTACGTCCATGAGAATGCAGGATTCTGCACTATATGGTGTAACAGCTCAACTCTGCCAGCTATGCCCAGAGAAGATGGCAAAACTTGGCCACCATATCACACTTCCATAAAGCACTGCTCCTCAGCTAGATCCTCTGGCCTGACAGTCCTAGCAGAGGGGTGTAAATGGTAAGTGAAGGTTCGAAGAGTTACTTTCTGCCACTTCATAATTGCTCCATCACCAGTCAATGGGACCCAGTAATGCCACCCCAGCAACACATGCAGGGCATGCAGTTCCACAGCAAGTGCTGGCTTGGCCCAGTTGCCAGTAGACTTGCCTCAGAGTTTGAATGATGTGAGCTCAAAGCCGCTCTTCAGAATATGTGCACATAGTTTGGTCAGAAAATGCACTGCATTACTGGAGAAGATAAGCCAAGGTCCTGTCTGTCAGTTCCACTGAGTCAAATGGATCTTACTGACCCCTGAGAAGGATTCAAGAAAAACTGGGGTTTTGCTCTAGTGCCTTGGCCAATGTCTGTTCCTCACACAAAATAGATCAAATAGTCATTTAACTTATTGCTGTTAGCAAGAGTTTTACTGTGCGCAAAGAATTGCTGCTGCCTTTGCCAGCTTAACAACCATTACAACACTTCACAGGAATCTGGACATTTTAGGAGATGCTGCACGATGCCATTTTCTTTCCTTCCCTGTTGCGATGTCTGCTCCTTTTACGTCGTGTACAGCAGAAGTTGAAAGAAATGATCGACCTCAACAACCTGTGCCAACTTTTTTCTCAATGGCAACCTTTTGGCACTCAAAACCCCATAGTAAACCCTGGTGTTTGGCAACTGCTCAGTCTTTTGCCCATCCCATTTGGCGTGTGGATTTCCACATAAGTTAATGCATCATGAAATCCCCATTACCCCCTTTCATTTTAACACTACGTGGATGACGCGGGCCATTCTGTTGAACTTACCAATCCTGGGGTTGTAGGTTTCAGGCTTCGATCTATAAAGGAAGCAGGCCCTGACATCAATACTGTGGGACAGAAAAAACATTGTAAATTAGAACATAAACAACCACTGAAACATAATCGTTAACACTGTGGATTCCTACCCTGCTCTCAGTTCCTAAGGTTCAACGGCAACAGGTATATCCTAATCCAGCAGCAATTCTGTGGGGCGTACTTTGAATGGTAAAGCATGCCATGGTCAGTGGCATTGCTTCAATTCCAATCTTTGATACTCATCAGAATCAGATTTATTATCACTGACTTAGATGGTGTGAAATTTGTTGTTTTGCAGCAGCAGTACAGTGCAAGGACGTAAAATTACTATAAATTACAAAAATAAATAAATAGTGCCAAAAAAAAGAAATAATGAGGTAGTGTTCATGGGTTCATGGACCATTCAGAAATCTGATGGCGGAGGGGAAGAAGCTGTTCCTAAATTGTTGAGTGTGGGTCTTCAGGCTCCTGTACCTCCTCCCCGATGGGAGTAACAAGAGGGCATGTCCCGGATGCATTGGAAGTTTGCAGATGACACTATATTGGAACAGATCTGAGAAAAAGAGGCAGCATGTATGTACATTGAAAGCTGTGTGGGTCTTTTAATATGCAATAAAAGGTGAACCTGATCACATGCTATTCAAATTGCATTTTGAGAGTGCTCCTTGGCTTGGCTTAGGAGTAGGGCAAGGTCATTGCTTAAATACCAAGTGACCAAAATGTCATACTTGGCAGGACTGTCATTTCCATCACAGAAAATTCAGAGGTCAGAGAATTACCCCAGACTCAGTTCCCTCTCTGTCTACCCTGGAGTCATGTGAGGGTTAACCAGCCTTCCCAAGCGCTCGTTAGTCTGCCCGTTTATTGCCGGCAGGAGCTCTGCAAGTAGCCACACATTGGGCCATCCAGTGCAGTTGTAGAGCCAACCAGTCCAGTCACTGACAGCAGCCGGCATCCACCCTGACCCCTGGGCACTGTCAGTGGCTGTGCCGGTTGCAGGTCTGCTTTGCAAGGGAGATTACAAGACTGAGATCATCCAGGTTTGTTGGCGTCAGCTCTGGAAGAGCTGATCGAGGGAGTTAATTAAAAGGGGGAAGAAGATCAATAATAGCGCCCCACCTCCTTTACTCCCACCTCTCCCATCCTCAAAGAGCATTTAGTACATGTAGGAACAGGCCACTCAGAGCCTCAGACTTGTTCTGCCATTCAATCAGATCATAGCTTATTTGTGACCCAATTCCACATCCCTGCCTCTGTCCCTTAACACTCATGGGAAGGAAATCACTGAAAGGCTCTTTGGAGTCTCCTAAACCCACAGGTCCTGGAATGGGAAAGGAAAATTATGTCAGATTTAATAAAATAAGCTAATAGCACTGACGCACAGGGAAACATGCAGGAAAGTCAGGCCCATTTGACTCTAAGTCTCCACCTACTACCTGCTAGAGCATGCAGAACATAAGCTGTGCAGTCCCGACATGAGAGAGCCAGTGCAATGAATGACTGGCAATGACTGGGAGAATTGTGCATGCAGCAGCTGCAATTGCAAAACCGTGTGGGCAGCAACAACACTTCAAGCAGCTTCACATGACTTGCAAGCCCCCTCACCAGATGTACTCTGTTTAAGTGGCAGCCTGCCGCCCATCACTGAAACTGCAAGATGTCGCCAGCACTCCATGTACGCTCGATATCTCGGTATTATTCTTCAGGTTGAGGAGCGAAACAGCCTGTAACGTGGCCCCCCTACAAATGTAAACTGAGCAGCACCATGTACACTTGAGTCTGTGTGAGCTACATAGCAAGGATCAGTGAGCAGCATGGAGACTACTAGACGCAGGGATGTTGCAATGCAGAGGTCAGCTCTGCCAGAACTAAGAGGAACTGGCCAGGATGCCTGTAGCACTTACGGATCAGGCCAATGACATGGATAAGCTATCAAGCAACCATGAGCAGGGCCAGGCAGCCAACACAATACTGGGCATCCATAGTTCAAAACACCACAACAGCCAACTAAACTACAACAGGCTCGTGGTGAAGTGCTGCTGGCCAAACCACTCCTCTTCCTTCAAGGCCACCCCTGAGGAGAGGCCATAGGCTAGCTGGCTAAAGTGGCAAATGAGCCATGAATCACATGAAGAGCAGTTGGGGAGAGTGATACACTGAGCCGTTGGGGAGAGTGATACACTGACCGTTGGGGAGAGCGATACACTGAGCGGTTGGGGAGAGTGATACACTGAGCGGCTGGGGAGAGTGATACACTGACCGTTGGGGAGAGCGATACACTGACCGTTGGGGAGAGCGATACACTGAGCCGTTGGGGAGAGCGATACACTGACCGTTGGGGAGAGCGATACACTGAGCCATTGGGGAGGGCGATACACTGAGCCGTTGGGGACAGTGATACACTGACCATTGGGGAGAGTGATACACTGAGCGTTGGGGAGAGTGATACACTGAGCCGTTGAGGAGAGTGATACACTGACCGTTGGGGAGAGCGATACACTGAGCAGCTGGGGAGAGCGATACACTGACCGTTGGGGAGAGCGATACACTGAGCCATTGGGAGAGCGATACACTGAGCGTTGGGGAGAGTGATACACTGAGCGTTGGGGAGAGCGATACACTGAGCGTTGGGGAGAGCGATACACTGAGCGTTGGGGAGAGCGATACACTGAGCGTTGGGGAGAGCGATACACTGACCGTTGGGGAGAGCGATACACTGAGCCATTGGGGAGAGCGATACACTGAGCAGCTGGGGAGAGTGATACACTGAGTGTTGGGGAGAGTGATACACTGACCGTTGGGGAGAGTGATACACTGAGTGTTGGGGAGAGTGATACACTGAGCAGTTTGGTAAAGCGACACACTGAGTGAAACTGAACCACTTGAAATGCTGCTTCTTTGCACATTCATGAGTCATTCTGATGTAGCCTGATCCTTGTTTCACCAGCGTTCTGGCATAAAGATATCTCAAGCCAACTTTGCAAAAGGCACCTTTGGCTTTCCAATCATTCTACCCCTTCAAAAACGGGTGTTTCAGATGATGGTCCTCAAATGAAAGAGATGAGGACATCCATTTCCACCATTGTGTATCAGTGCGGTCACCCACCAGTTCCATACTGATATCATAACATCCTTCACATCTCAGCCTGCGTCCTCCTGCAGGCCTGTGGACTCCTCTCCTGCTGCTTTACTGGCAAAAGTGATGCCCTGCAAAAATTTCATCTGCTGGATCAACCCTTGGTCACCAAACCAGCTGACATTGGTGATGTCTGTCGAGCAAGCATACAAATCTGATGCCTTCCATTTCGTTGACAGCATCTCACATTGGTTTGTTGGTCCTCACCCAGGAGACGGCACAGCTTTCCTGCTTAGCCTTAGCTTCCTGTGGCATCATTCTTCAGTCACTTCCAGGAATGGCACTGAGCTGTAGCACCTTGCTGGCTCTCCCTCCGCGCTAATGAATGGAACACTCATTGTGCACAAAATGCAGTTGGCAGGAGCTCATCATTTTTCAAATTAGAAGACCTCTCAGTGCAACTGAAGGGTTAAAAACACGTCACTGCAAGCATGGTGGCAGTTGTAGAAAATGCTTGCATCTGAAATGTGGCTATTACACCAGCTTCACCAGCCTAACACAAGTTCAGCGCTAAAGTGTTGACATGCCACACCCTCCCTCTTGCTATCGCTGCTCTGCGGTGCATGATTTGCGCAGATCTTCACTGTGATGCTGACAGTAATACCCATGTGTACTTTAACCTGTAAACAGGATCTTGGTGCAGGAGCCCAGCATGAAGTGAAATGGGAGGGGGTTTCCCCCTCCTTCCTTCAAGGTGTGGACAGCTGGTGGGACACACTTCCTTGGGTACAAGCAGCCTCTGTGTAGCCAGCCTGAGTTGTTATTCTTCATATGCAAGGTGATAAATGGGCTAGTTTGAGCATGGGTGGCCCAGAACTAAGCCTGATCACATGGGAAAATGATCAACTCTGTATAATGAAATCTCTAACCCATTCTTTATGAACAGACTGACAATTTTGTTAGAGAAAGTGCAGGGGGGTGAATCTCCTTCCCTCTTGACCTGCACTCACTCCTTCCCCAACAAATCTTCACCCAGTATACCGGGGATCACTGGGAAGTGTCCATGCACACCGAACAAGGCTGATTTTTACCTCAGACCAGGGGCCGAGGCCAATTCTGAGCAAAGACCTGAGGTCGACCTTCCCTCTTTAGCTGGCTCACCAGCTTTAGTACAGAGCTGAGCATTTAATCACTGAGCCACAGGGATCTCTTCTTTACATCGAATCACATGGAATGTACAGCAGAGAAACAGGTCCTGCGGCCCAACTGGTATTTATGTTCCACATGAGCGTCCTCCCTCCACTCTCCACCCCCTCAGCATTTCCTTCCATTCCTTTCTTTCTCACTTACACCTCGTTCCCCTTTTAATCCATCACTACTATTCACCTCATATATTAGTGAGTTCCCTCACTCTCTGCAGAAAGAATTTTCTCTAGAAACGTCAACTGGATTTATTATATTTACAGCCCTAGTTTTGGATTCACCTGCAAGAGGAAGCATTTTCTCTGCATCTAATCTTTCATAATTTTGAAAGCCTTAATCAAGCCACACCCCTCAGCCTTCTCTTTTTCCTTCTCCTTTTTAGGACTCTTAACAAGAGGGAGAATCTGTAAACGGGAGATTGCAATACAATTTCCTTTTAAGGAGAGCAGACTAAATGACCCCTAGTGCAGCCACAGCAGATGTTTCCTGCTGCCTTGCTTCAGGGAAACATCTCGTTAGGTTCCATTGTCCTTTTTGAGATGGATTCTTACCAGATCCCCGAGACACGCCTGCAGTTCTTTAACTCCAGGTCAATCTGTTGGGGTTTGATGTAAACCTGCTCCGTCACATCAATGACAGGACATGCTCTGAGGAAAAAAGACAAAGATTCAGAACTCACGTGGGGAAAACTGATAACACAGGCTTGACCACAGTCTATTAACCTTTGTTTTAGGAGCTGGAACTTCTCAGCTGTTATCAGTGCGCCTTTTTCTTCTGACATCTTTCAAGAGTTACAATTTGTTCGCAGTCTCAGAAGCAGCGTGCGCCCAAAACTTGAAGGCCCAGAATCAAGGGAAGTTGATCCCTGAGCTTTATCTACTGATTGGGGCAGGATGCTGGGGGATTACACATCCGCAAACAGTGGGCCCTGAGGGATATGGCTAGGTTGGGCCTGGCTAGGTTGGTAAGTCCCATGAGAGCTGTACTGGAGTCTGAAACGCCCTTGTTGTTGTGGTGGAGAGGAGAGGGGTGGTGGGAGGCTGGAGATGGAGACTGCAGATGCTGGAATCTGAAGCAACAAACAATCTGCTGGAGGAACTCAGTGGGTCGAGCAGCATCTGTGAGGGGAAAGGGATTGTCGACGTTTCAGGGCAACACTCTGCATCCCATTCTGATGTAGGGTTTTGACCTGAAACGTTGATATTTCCTTTCCCCACCACAGATGCTGTTCGACCCACTGAGTTCCTCCAGCAGTTTCTTTGTTGCCTGGAGAGCTCGTGCCCCTTTTTCATAAAGAAAATGCAAATTTCCTACCGCTGGTTGGCATGGATGAGAAACCCACAGCTCACCGACAACCAGGGCTCCTTCAGTGGGCTTTAGGCCCCTCATTAACATATTCCCAAGGCATTAGGCCTGCTCTTAACATTTGCCTCGAGAATGCCTGAAAAATGTGCTTGGCAACTTTACTGACAGACTGAGTACAGGCTGTCTCACTGTGAAAGTGGACACCTTGTGCCCATTTTATGCTGGAAAAACAGGAGTAATGGCAACTAATTAACCATTAATCTGCATCCAACGTCTGTCAAATCCCCAACTGGTTGTGGTTCCATATGATGCAATTTGATTCAGCACACAGGCCCTTCCAGGGTTATGAACCCCTGACTTATGGACATCCCATACATACGATCGAGCGCTTGGAAGACCAGTGAGATGGATGGGGATGGATTTGCCGGCTATTGTGGGGCTGCAGGCATCTTTTGCTGGTGGAAACATGGCACTTCTAGGTGCCTTCACCCTCTACCCCCGAGCCACAACAATTGAGGGCTGGGTGGAGCTGAGCAGAGCTGGGAGCGCTGAGCAGACTCACTCGCTCACTCACTGAGTCAGTGTGACCGGCTGGCAGCCGCTCTTCCCACGCCTGCTCTCTCCCCTGTCGCTGCTGTTTCTGTGATCCTCTCCCACACACAATTTGTTCATTTCTGACTTACAAACAGTTTGGGTTATGAACAGTTCTCGGGAATGGAACCCTGGCATAACTGCCTGAATACATTTTTGGGTCAGGTAAGCATTTTTATGTCCATTCTCTCTCTCTCTCTCTCTCTCTCAATATACAAGGTGCCAACACATATACGGTGGCTCCATGGCATGCTACTTTGACCCTTGTCGCTCTCCATTATTTGTGTTCTTTGCTGTTAGTGAAACACTTATAAATTAGGCTGATGCTATGCAAACACACACATCTCTCGAGTGATTCATTTGAGTCTCAAATTCAGAATCAAGCTAATGAAAGGCTGGATCCTTCAAACCTAAGTCACAAATTAACAAAGCCATTCAATGTGAGGCAAGTTTCCACTGGACCAGGATATTTGGATCACTCATATCCCAAGGATTGATAGAATATTTAGCCAGTTCATCTCATCTAATATGCTGTAACAGCAAAGGAGAGGTGCTTCAAAATAGAGTGACCAACAAGAGCACTATCTTTTTACTTAAAAGATCACACTTGGCACATTTTAACAGTGCAATAAATGTTATATCCCAAGAATTATGACTTCTCCACTCACTGGTCACAGGAATGGCCTGGATGTTTTGTGCACTAGCCCTTCTTCCAGAATACTAACACTACTGCCTCTCATGTACATTGACTCATAGGATGGTCACAGAATAGGAGGCCATTCAGCCCATTGTGTCCATGCTGGCTCTCTACCAGACCAACTCATTAGTTCCAACACCCAGTCCTTTCTCTATTGCCTTGCAAATGTTTCAATATCCAGGGTTTCCTTACATGAGTCCTCGCCTCCACTGGCTAACTGCCCCAACTGTTGAGCACCCCATGTGGTAAGGAGCTCTCCGTGAGGTTTTACCTGAACAGAACTGCAGAGTCAGAGAGTGACCCGACCACCATATCTGGGTAAAAATTATCGTCGATGTCTACTCCTCCATCTATGGAGTACCCGAACTTGGTCACTCCGACGGTTTCTCCTTCAATTATCTACGACAGAGAAACAGTTCAAGATTCAAAGGCAAGCATCACATTGGTGAACAAGTGCAGTGCATCCTGGCTCAGCGCTGAGGACAAATCTCTGAAACAGCAGCCCTTATCTATTTATTCATTTAGGGCAAAAGTGTCAAGTAGTTGCTGTTGGACCAGCCGGCCATTCCCCTGCTCTCCTGATTTGACCCCAATTTGAGAGTAAAATGAGCAACACATCCAACATTGTTTTGTACATTTAATCAAAGTCAAAATTGCTCCCTCTAAATGGAGACCCTCATTGCTTCTGGCCCCCTACACAATTACTGATATCAGTCAGTAGTTCGTGTGTCTTGACGCACTGGATGTGATGCCAAAGGAACCAGTCAGTGGACATTGGAGTTCCTCGCCCTTCCACAGCCCACAATCATTTTGAAATGTATTTTCTTCTCCTCTGCTGAGGAAAGGAAAACTTTCTCAGTCTTTGTGCCATGAACTCCAAGGTCAAATATAACACAGGCGAGGGTGAGGTTAAGCACTTTAGCAAAGTGCACTAATTCAAGGCTGTACAAGTAGAATTCTTCCATTTCCTGTTCATGATAGATTGATCCTCCTCTGCCCTTTTACTGGGGGTAGGGAGGAATCTGACCCTCTGAGTTTCGCACCAAGTTAAGGGCAGCTTTGCGGTGTGACCTCGCACTCAGACCGCCACCAAACCAACCCGTTTCATTTGGATCCGAACAGCAGGTTAAAGGAAGCCCTATTTCTCTGGACTGGGTTCATAGCAATAGCCCCTGAGGTGAACAAAGAACTGCCAGCCAGTCTGCACCACCCTGGAACTGAGGGAAAATGAGAGATTTAGTAAATGATCCCACAAGGAATAACAGAATTGTTCCAGTCTCCAGACGTTAAGGCATCATACTCCTCCTCATATTCTCCCTTACGACAAAGAAAGATGCCATTCAGCCCATCAAGTATATGCCGGCCCATGAATTGCCCTTGATCCCATCAATCCCATTCCCCCACTCATTTCCCTATTCTCTTTCACATGCCCATCATCTCCCCCCGATTCTACCACTCACCCGCTCAAGGGATAATTTACAGGAACTAATTAACCCACCGACCTGCACATCTTTGGCATGTGGGAGGAAACCAGAGCACCCAGGGGGAATCCCACACAGTCACAAGGAAAACGTGCAAACTCCACACAGACAGCACCAGAGGTCAGACTTGAACCGGGTCTCTGGAGTTGTGAGGCAGCTGCACTACCTGCTGCACCACAGTGCCGCCCAATATCAACGTCTTATAAAACAGAGCATAAGCTTGCAAAGGTTAGCTGACTCAATTAGAAATAGAATCGAAGGCTTCTCGTGTGATCCTTTATCAACAGCTTCTGTTGTTGCTTTAATTCAACACGTAAATTCTTGCTGGGTACCTGAGCAGGAATCGTGTTCAGCCCAAACTTGTTTCCATGGTAGATGTAGACCTTGCCATGTCCGTCGTACGGGGCCCCAACAGCAATGTCTGATAAAACAAAAGAAAGGCATTCTGTCAGCCTAGGCAAGTCCACAGCATGCTGAGTAAAACACTTCCAGGCTGCTGGAATCAATCAGCAAAAACCTGCTCTGTAACTTGCAGCTCGGAAACTATTTCCGCTGCTGTTGGGAGTCAAGCACAAGAGGACGTTACTTTAAAATCAAGGCCCCACCTGAAGTCCAGAAACACCTCTGTGTGCAATGTAGTCGAAGGATGGAACTCTCTCCCATGAAAAGCCGACTCCAGTTTTTAATCTGAGATTGATAATAAATCACCCTCCAGAGTGTATTAAAGGATATAGAGACAGGGTGGGTACGTGGAGTTAGGACACAGATTAACCATGATCCCACTGACTGGTGAAAGCGTCTGGTGGGCTGAATAGCCTCCTGTGTTTCCTCAGTCTCCCAACACTGGAGATTTGCTGCTGGATTGTCCTCGATTAGACTTTTGTGTAGGGGATTAGTAAAGGCATCCAGCAATCTGCAGTTGCGAATTTCTTGCAGACTTTCTCCCACTACGTCTGCTGGCTGCCATCCGGCCCCTGGGTTACATTTCAGATGATGATGAGGAGGTGCCCATCACAGGGAGGAGAGCTGCCATAGTTTTCCCAGAACTACATCCCCCACCAAGTTTGCCTAGGCTTTTCAAGTAGTTCTAAGTAGTCTCTTTCCCAGGGTGGGGGGTTGGGGGGGCGGTCTAAAACTAGAGGGCATAGATTTAAGGTGAGAAGTAAAAGATTTAAAGGGAATCTGAGGGGCAAGTTTTTCCACACAGAGGGTAGTCTGTATATGGAACGAGCTGCCAGAGGAAGTGGTAGAGGTGGATACAATTACAATGTTTAAAAGACATTCAGACAGGTACATGAATAGGAAAGGTTTAGAGGGATATGGGCCAAATGTGGGCAAATGGGACTGGCTCAGGTAGGCACCTTAGTCAGCATGGACAATTGGGGCGGAAGGGTCTGTTTCCGTGCTGTATAACTATATGAGTCTAGTTTTTCACCCGTCCCTGCAGGCTGCATGATCTTCAGTATGGGTACAGAAGTGGTGCAGTGGTTAAAGCAATCCAGAGACCTGGTGTAACAATCCAGACACCCAAGGTCATGGCAGATGTGGAATTTAAATTTGTAAATACAAGTTGAAATCCTGGCATTCTGTGGTCCAGCAGGTTTTGAATCTGGCACCATTGGTTTGCAGAGCCAAGCCGCCGAGTTTGTTAAGCTTTCTTATGCATGTGTATGTTTCAACAGCATTAAGTATAAACCTAAGTTCAGAACAGCTTTTCAACTGCAAGCTTTGTATTACATTTTATGAAACAATAAAAACTATTTCTGATGGCATTAATGATCATTTTATTTTCTGTTTTAAGCTTTATTCTACTTTTTAATGACATAGCAGTAAATATGCAGAGTGAATTGACAAGCCTAGGGGCTAGGCATATGTTTACGTAGGGGGTTCTTAGGGCGATTTCTGTGGTCTGGATTTTTCGGTGGTCCAGCACCATCAGATCCCAAGGGTGCCGGACTAAAGAGTTTCAACCTGTAATCTGAAATTTGGTAAACAACAAACAACTAGTCTTACCAATGGTGATTGTTGTAAAACCCCATCTTGTTCATTAATGCTCTTCATGGGAGTAAAACAGCTGTCCTTACAGTCTGGCCTGGGCTACAGATGACTCCACATCCTCCAGCCACATGGCTGACTCTGAAATGGCCGAGCAAGTCATTCACATGGACCTTACCGCCATATTCAAACACAGTGTGATGCTACATTGTAGGTCTGTGGGATTTAACCAGTGGACCAACTCCCTTCAGCCATTGTTCAGACTGCTGTTCATTCTATTCTTACTAAGCACCAGCCCAAAGATACCCAGCATTTAGGGGTGGGTAGGTGAAGAGGGGCCAGGCATCAGTAAGCAGCAAATTTAAAGGGGAGCAGGCAGGGTAACCCGCTGATGCACAAATTACCTAGGAGAGCTGGGGGTGAAAGATGAGGAAGCAGTCATCGCTGGGCAAAGGGTCAGGACCAAGGGGATCAGACCCCCAGATTCATTAGGCATCTTAAGCCTGACGGGTTAAGGTGTTAACAGCCTTCTGGCACCTTGCTCAACTGCAAGCCTGACGAATGGGTTTCAACAGGTTGCCTGGCTACAGATATTACAGTTCAGCCTCATCTTGAACACACTGCAGCAGCGGTCATTCAGTATCACACCAGATGGCGCACTTTCTCACTAAGTTACAGGGCAAGTGGACCCAGGTCAAACACTGCTAGATACGTGAAATACCATACAATAGGGTGGAAGCAGTTACCTTCTCTGCAGTTGTTTTAAAATAAGTTACAAAGTCATTGGCTGTAAGAAAATGGTGCAAGCATAATGATGATTGATATTCTACAAAGCACTTCCTTAAAGGCTGGTGCAGCAGGTTCAACTGGCAAAAGGGGAGAAAAGAACTGGAGGGCTCCAGAGCAAGACTAGCAATGTGACTAACTGGATTGCCCTTTCAAAGAGTTGCACTGGCTCATGGGGCCAGACGGTCTCCTTCCCTGCAGCACTTTTCATAAAATCAATCACAAAAAGGGGGAGGATCCATCAGTTTGATAAGAAAATCTATGCTGGGTTTATTCAAGATTGTGAGGAATCAACTTTATTTAGGAACAAAAGTGGTCAGAATTCCTTGGGCCTCTCTCCATTGGAAGTGTGCTGGAGCAGAACATCTAACAACACTGTCCTAAGTGCTGAGGTGACAGGGGAGGTGGGGCTCATGGTTGGTATTAGGAACATCTTCATAAAGGGAAAGGCGCCCACAGCTGTAACAGCAATTCTCTGGCCTTTGCTCCATAGAGAGTGCAAGAAAATCAAGGTTGCACCTTGGCACTGTGCTGCTGTATAGTCCTTGTGGTCAAAGATAATTCATTTTAAAAAATGCATTGCATGTTGTCCCTTTCTAACCACAAGTCTGTCATTGGTTGGCACTGAAAATCCAACATTGGCAATATATGGTTGGGATTGTCTAAAGTAAGTTTGGTTGCTTCACATGGGAGAAATATTAAGCTGTCCACTGTGAAGAAACAAGTGAGCAGTGTTTCATGTGCAAATATAATCCCACCACTCCTGCCTCTATCAATGACATCACATTAGCAAGCCACATTTGTCCCATCCCACTGGAATCTTTGAATGTAGGCAGGACGGAGCAGACATCCAGTGGAACTAGATGTCAGATGTTAGCGCTGTTTTCCCAGCCTTGGGAGTTTCAGGGACATTATATTTTTCCTGTTACCCATTCAAATGACTGTCCCATGATGTACACCAAATCCATACAGGCAACCCACTTTCAGACATTCAGCAATGCTTTAGTTCATGGTGCAAGAGATGCCAGGGCTGGCTCTCCATCCTTTCACCTGTTATTCACCATGGCTCCCTATGCTGGTATAGCTGATGCTGGAAGCTCAGTGTGTGGGAAAACACAGGCTCAAAGCTCACTGCTTTTTGCCAATTAAACAATGAATCGTGAAGGACCTTAGTTAGGGTTACCTTCTCTGGTTGCATGTATTCCCAAATGTTGCATCAAAATGACACCAGCCTGTTTTCCTCCTCACATCCAATATTATTATACTATTAAATGAATTGTTCAAAAACAAACAAAAAGATAAAGCTAATTTTTCTTTAAGGAATTTTCATCAGGTTTGCTTACAGCAGTTTCCAGGGATTAGTTCCTTCATGATCTTGGAAAGTTGTTAACTCAACCACAATGACATCCTTCATCTTAAAAGCCAACATAATTAGTATTTCAGGTACCTTTTTCTTTTTTGAGCCTCAGTGATTTTATGGAACTAATTCCTTCAACCAGTTCTTTCATTTCAGAATTTGGATGATAAATAATTTATTTCAAATTGTGACAAAAATTGTGCAAGCCCCATCCCCATGAATACTTTGCACAGGGAGAACACAGACCTACCTCCAAACCCATCTTGATTTATGTCCCCTATGTTAGCCACAGCCAGTCCAAACAAGGAGTCCTTGGTCCCATTCAGACGGACACAGCTCACTCGATTCAACCTGCCGGCCTGGTTAATGTAGACATAGACAGCACCACCAATTTCTTCCTTTCGGTCAAAAAAGTATGGAGCACCAACCACAAGGTCCATCCACCTGCAAAGTAATGTGGACAGAATATTTACCCATGAGCTTGCTGACCTCTCCCTAGGCTACACTTGATCCAACTGCAGTGGAATCAACTCATATCCCATTTATGACAACAGCCATACAATATGTCACCAACTCAGTTGAGGGCTTTATGGTACTGCCTCAACTCACTCAGACTGGATTTAACTCCAAGGTCCTACACTTGCACAATGAGCCACCCAGGCAGATGCCCAAAAGTTTGGTCAAAGAGGCAGATCTTAAGGGAAATGCTGAAGCAGGCGACAAGAGGTCCGGAAATAAAAACATGGAATGCTAGAAATCCTCAACAGGTCTGTGGAGAATGGAGTCTATATTTATATCGATGGCCTGTCAGGCTTGCTCACAGCAGTACCCAAGAGATTAGTCCTGACGAAAAGTCATTGACCTGCTGTTTCTTTCTCCGTGGATGCTGCTTGACCTGCTGAGGATTTCCAGCATTTTCTGGTTTTATTTTCAGCATCTGCCGTTTTTTTTTCCCTTTTCTGTAGAAGTCAAGTTTTGGAAAGGGGATTCCTAAGCCTGGGCTCAGGCAGCCAAAAGCACAGCCGCTGATGGCAGAGACAAAGAAATTGAGGATGCACAAGAGTCCTGAATTGGAGGATCACAGAGATCTTGGTGGAGTTGTAGGGCTAAGACAGATGTCAGCACGCCACTGAACGAGAGGATAAAGGAGTTCATGGGTTTCCACTCACCCATCACTGTTGAGGTCCACTGTGGCAATGGCATAGCCGTATGATGAGCCGAGTTCCTCTCCCCACAAGATGTGTTCAGGTGCTAGCCTGTTGACACCTTCTTTCCTCAGGATCACCACTGCCCCTGTGTGGTTGGCTCTTGGTGCTCCAGAGACAACGCTCAACTCGTTCTGCCGAATGAGGCCTTTACCTGAATCTACAGAGAATCCTGAAAGAAGTACAAGCAGTTAATAAAAAAAACACTGGCTATGGAGATGGTGGCATGGTTAACATGCAAGGAATTTTAGGAACAGAGCACCGGGCATAGCGGACCTGGGGTGGGATCAGTTAGGGTGTGGTCAAGGGGATGAGGTAAAGTCATTTATTTTAATAACCTTGATTAGGCATTGCTTAGGACTTTAGTATAGACCACATTATGCTGTATGGTGCAAAACGTATCAGGCATGTTACCTGAGCCAGCAAATTGAGCAAACATTTGTTAGAAACACAGATATCAGAGTGTAAAAGGACATTTTGCTAAAACACTGGGGCCAATTTTAACCCAACTCACTGGCCGGAAACCAATGGTCCTGATGGGGTTGGTAGGAAGATGGGGGTGGGGGGGGGGGGGCGCAGAAATAGCAACAATTAAGTTAAAATTAATCCTAGAAAGTCGAAGCATTCAATGCCATATTATCCAACCTTCAAAGTTTGCAGTGAAGGAAATTGTTTCTGGTTTTGATTGCAAGAGGCCGTGATACTGTATTTGGTCATTTACAGGATGGCTTGGTTGTCACACAACCAGGAACAACCTTTCCCCACTCAAAAAATCTGCATCAGTGACACTGTGTGTCAGTGTTGGGGACCATTTGTGCTTCACTGGAATGTGCATTTGCAGTCTAGGTGTCTTCAAATAATTGGTTTTAAACAAATTACTACAGAGAGACATTATCTCACAGATCAGTCCTGGTTTTGCAAGCAGGATGCAAAGCTATGTGAAAAATTTTCCACCACTCAGTCCTGTTCCTGATGAATCCAGACACAGAAGATAAACCATAATCAGTCATATTTGTTTGCAAGGTTTCCACAGATGAGACTGCTAAAGAGGAAATGTTAGACTTCATGGCGCTAAAACAGCCTACAGTATTGACAAAGAATGCATTTGACTAAGCATTGGAAAATGCTGATGTACCACTCCATAAACCTTTCAGTGTTACAGTGGACGGAGCACCTGCAACGATAGGAAAAGATGTAGGCTCTTATAGGTCCAATAAAATTTGATCCCAAGTTTCCAGAATTTCTCCCTGCTCACTGCATTGAATATCCTGCAAGCAGATACTTGAAATGTTACTTAAACTCCCCTGGAAATTGTCAATCTGATCCGCTCACACGGGAAGACTCATGGACAGTTGAAAAAATTCATCAAGGAGCTGGAACAAAGACATACCTAATGACATCTCTTACTACTGCGCTGTGAAATGGTGGTCTTTATAGGTTTGTGGAATTATTGGAGCCCATCAGTGCTTTCCTGAAAGAAAAGGGAAATCCTATAGACAACTTGAAGATGAGCAATTGGTCCAGGATCCTGAAGCTTTTCACTGACATTATGGGGCATCTGCAAGTGAGGAAAAACTTTTTTACGCAGAATGTGGTTGGAATCTGGAACACAGTGCCTGCAGATGTGGTGGAGACAGGGTCGATTATTACATTCAAGAGGGAATTGGATAAATATGCAGTGAGAAAAATTTTGCAAGGCAACAAAGAAGAGGCTAAGGAACTAGCAAGGACACCATATGCCAATTGGCAGCCTCCTACACTGTAATAATTCTATGATTCCATGACAAACTCTTAACTTGGCACTCCAAGGGAAGGATAAGATTACATCTGTCTTTACTCAGTCTTCAGCTTTCAGATTGTTAAAGTTCTGTAAAGCATAAACAAATTCTATTCCAGAAATCCAAGAAGTTCACAACCTCAAGGAACACAATGGTAAATCACAAGAATTGCTTAATAGCTTTCAGGCCAGGTTTGAACACTTGCAGAAGTGGAGATGCTGCTTCGCCTTTCTTGTACATCCGTTCATGGCTACTGTGGTCAGTAAAAGCTCCCTGATTCCCAAAATCATGGCTACAGAAGCATTGATGATGGGAATGGAATTAGTGGAACTCCAGTTGGACTTGGCTCCAAAGATGATGCATAAATCACGGATTACAATTGAATTCTGGAAGCAAGTGCCAGAAACAAAACATCCTCTGCTCAAGAACAGGATACAGTAGCATGGTAGTTAAGTTACTAGACTAGCAGTCAGTTTTGGACTACTGATCCGGAGGCGTGAGTTCAAATCCCACCCACAACAGATGGAGAATTTAATTTCAAGTAATTAAATAAATACGGAATTTAAATAAAAAGTTAGTCTCAGTAAGAGTAACTATGAAATGACTGAATTGTTGTGAAAAGCCATCTAGATCACTAATGCTCCTTAGGGAAGGGAATCTGCCATCCTTACCCAGAATGAGCTGCGTGTGTCCAATGTGGTTGACTGTTCACCGCCTCCTCAGTTCAGGGGCGACTAGGGATGGACATTAAACGCTGGGATTGTCAGTGATGTCCACATCCAGTGAATGAATAAAAATAGCACGCGATTCACTTCAATTTTCAGCACAACATCTTGTTGTGAATCACTGTATTCCACAGTGAAGTTCATGAACTCAAGATGTCGGGCAACCCTTACAAGTCAACATCTGCCTGAGCTCCCCCTTCACAACATAGCTACCAGATTTCTGAAGCTTACGACCAGGAAGGAGACTCACAGCAGTAATTAGCCATGATGCAACACGCACAGATTTAGTGATTTGTCTTTTTTATAAGGTGGAGTGTTAGCAATAAAATGCATGTATAAAAGTTCCGTGTGTCTTGCAGCTCTTTAATATCTGGATACTATTGCGTGCTGCTCTAAGGACCAGTAAGTTTGACAACCCCCTGCTCTTGGCTCACACCCATCAGAAACTGGGTTCATACTGTCCAGATCACACGACGCCCTTAAAACCAGCAGACTGTGAAGTCATGCAACTCACCAGTCCGGGCTGGAATGCAACCCAAGACCCACAAGCAAAGGATAGCAGCTAACATGTGCCAATCCCTCACCCAGTTTAATTTCCAGATTCATTGGTGACATTGTCTATGCAGGGCGTGTGCAGGACTTCATATTTGAGCACTTTTACAGGACCAAGTACACATATACTTTACACATGCAGGGATATCCACACAACCTTCACATGCATAGTGATTACTGGTGGGGTGCGGTAGACCCTGGGTCTGTATTCCTTGGAGTTTAGAATGAGGGGGTGACCTTATCCAAACATAGAAGCCTGTAAGGGGTCTTGACAGGATAGATATTAAGATGTTGCCACTAGTGAGATAGTTACAAACAAGGGGACATACCTACAAAATAAGGGGCAATCATTTTAAACTGAGGTGCTTAGAAATTTCTCCTCTCAGAAGGTGGTGAATCTCTGCAATTCTCTGCCCCCAAGGGCGGGGGAGGTCAGATCATCAGATATATTTAAGGTAGAGATAGATAAATATTAAAAAAGATTGGGGAATTGAGGGTTATGGGGAACCGGCACAGAAGAGGAGTTGAGGCCAGCATAGATCAGCCATGATTGTATTGAATGGTGGGGGCAGGCTTGATGGGCCGAGTGGCCTACTCCTGCTCCCATTTTCTCGTGTTCTTGTGTACGCCCCCTACACACACCCCTGCTTCCATCTGTTCACTGTTAATCCATCACTGTCCACAATCTGTACAATAGTAAGTGTGGACTTTGCATCTCCCTTCAATGGAGGGATGCCAGGGGAAGGGTTGTCCTGGTAACACTGGCGTCCCAGGGCGGCGTGCCATGAGTACGTACGCCAAAGTACTCAAAGCTCGATGAATTCTAAGGGTCAACAGGTGGTCAAAAGAATGTGATTCCTTCAATAGTAAGTAAATAGAAGCGGAATCTGGCCCAGGGGCAGGACTCATAGGCAGGCGCCCCAGTTCAGTAGGGCCGCAAGAGGATGCACATCCCATGTGGCACAGCAGTATACAAGGACCTGCACCTAGTCTGAAGGTTCAGCACAAAATCAGACAAGTAGCAGGGCTTGAGACAGCTGCATTAATGACCAAGAACATTTCTCCATCCCTGACTCTTGCAATATTTTCTTTGACAGCATGAGGAATGAGTGGCACAGCCGCAGGATCCAAGATTACACCTCGGAACAGTCACGTGGGGGAAAAGAAATCACTTTGAGTAATTGTGGATGTGAATTGGCCATAAATATAACCATGAAATGTCGTAAGTTCTCAGGCCTTATAACTGCTTACGTGTGAAAATGTGTGCAAAGCCTAATGGCAATTAACGTTTAACAAATTGAGTTTTTTTTAAATGAGGAGTGTCCTCTGTTCAGTTTAGGGCAGGTTATATCAAAGCAAACAACCTACCTTTCTGGGAGAAATGTCAGAGAGTCATAGAGTCACACAACACAGAGACAGGCCTTTCGGCCCACTGAGTCTGTGCCGGCCATCAACCACTCATTCACACTAATCCTATTTTATTCTCGCCCCAGATTCTACCACTCGTCTTCACACTAGCGGGAATGAACCCACCAATGCATGAATCTTTGGCATACAGCTCTCTGGTATCTGATCGGTTTTGATATAAAGAGGAAGAAGTGTCATCCTTGATAAAACCTCCATTCTTCTCACTCTCATGTTTAAGAAAGTACTGACGATCAGGCTCATACTGTTCAACTATTAGAAATTTTAAGCAATTCCTCAGTGCAGCCCCAGTGTGCTGGACCCCACAGCATGAGAAGCCCCAGTCTCTGCTGTTGTTTATTCCTCCTCCCACCACTCCTTCTTTGGGCTTTCAGCCACCACCCACACCACCATTTGTGTAGGGCCCAAGACACTCATTTAGGTAACATGACAGGAAATGAATAAAATGACTGTCCCACACACATCAGCATGTCCCACCTTCAGTTTGCTCATTTTCTTCCTCAGCTGTTGAGTGATATCAGTGCACAGTTTTATACATGGTCCTCTGGTAACTAGTTCAACTGGCCATTCTATTGATGTCAAGCTGGAGAGAGCACGTTGGCATACTATGTGGCTATGGAGAGAAATCCCAGCTGATCCACCAAGGTAAGATTCCTTTCTTCTTGCCTTAGTCCAGGAATGCTGAAATGTATATCACTATCCCAGTGAAGTCTGGTGACTCTGGGTTGATGCACATCTGTCTGACTGAACAGCTTAGAACAAGGTATGAAAAGCTGAGATGGGCTTCACAATGCACTGTTTCCAAAAGCTGTCTGGCTGATTCCTGAAGGAAATGGCTTCTTGACTGGACAGCAGAGATGCAAAAAGGCTTAAGGCATGGGCAGAGAATACAGGTAGTTAATGGGAGGGCTAATTCTAAACTGGTAATGAGACAAGCAAACCAATAGAGAGTAAAGTATGGAGGCATCACAGAAATGTAAATGTGTAGTGTGGTCAGAAATTTGATCTCAACTGGAGCAAACTAAACCTGTTTGGTGCAAAACCTGCATTTACTGCTGCCAGTTCATGCACAGCCAGATCCCAATTGATGTTTTGGAATAATCCATAATCAAGACTCCTGGGAGAATTCCACTGCCCTCCACAAAATACAGGCAAGATATTGTTAACATCCACTCAACAAGCAAACAAAGCTCGGATTTCATGTCACATCCAAGAACATTTCACACTTCCAACAACACTGCACTCTCTCAGCTCTGCACCCAAGCATCAGCAGAAAATCATGGGCTCAGGGGCTGGACTGAAGCTCAAACCTGCAAGCTCCTGACTCACAGGGATGGGTACTACCAACAAGCTAAGCTGACTCCTGAGCCCTTGCTACACAGTGACTGGGAGTGAAGCTATGTTTCCTGTAGGCAACGAACTTACATGCAACTCACTCACTTTGGCTCAGTTTAGTTCACAATGATTTTGTGCTAGTTTGGTTCAATTTAGGGTTAGGTTCAGTCAAGACAAGTGCAGGCTACAGAGAAAAAATGTACACTATGCAATAGTATGCATCACACTAAGAAAGTGGCTCTCTGTTCGCATAACAGATCCACAAAGTTCAAAATCTGGATTCAAAAAAATTGGTTTCCATGAAAGACATTTCCAAATGTCTTTCCAATCAGCTCAACTGAATATGTATGCAAGGTCCACCTCTCTAAAAAGGTGGATAGGTTATTTATTGATGCAGTTTAAATTAATTGTTAAAAAATTGCTTCTTTCCAAAACTGTGCATTAGTTGAATAAAATCATGAAAAAATGGCAGCAAGCAAGTTCAGTGGCACAAATAACCCTTTAATTTGGAGGAATGAATTAACTGCTGCAACTCACAGACCTGAGCTGCTCCACTGTCTGCATCAAGTGAAAGAGGAAACATTGGATTCACAAGGTGCAATCTCTTGAGATGAAGCAGCCATTTTATTGCAAAATGGCAGATTGCTCCAAATGCTCAATGTTTTCTTCTTTACAAAATATCAGGACTTTTCTCAGTTACCCTGTTTACATGGATCGAATATTTGGTGACATTTGACAGAAGCATTTTGGCGCCAACAGCTGAATTGTCCGTTTTGCTGCATCATTATCACAAAGTTTCAGAACCAAGTCAAATACTCTCTCCATGGGTTACCTCCTGTCTGATTTCTACACCTTATTTATTCAAATACATTCAAGGGAGCCTTGTTTTAACCCTCATAAAATAAAGGCAGTTAAATGACATCCACTTATAATCATTACATTACTGAGACTCTTGCTTTATGATTAAACCAGGCTAGTTTAGACATCCCATTACAGAACACATTCACAGTCAAGAGAACAGAATGTGATTTTCTTTGAGTTATTATCAAATGCACTTTAAGGGTCATTAACTGGGACCTAAAAGGGGCTTTCAGAAAGAAGTTCTTGATAAATAAACTCTACCATGGCCCATCAACAACATCATGCATTTAATGTGGTTAAAATGTCCAAAGGCATTTCACAGGAATGATATAAATTAAAATATGATGCCAGGACACAGAGAGAAATGTAGGAGATAACCAAAGGGCTGGTCAAAGAGATGGGTTTTGGAGCTTCTCAAAGGGGAATCAGAAGTTTACAAGAGGCAGAGAGCTTTAAGGGAGAATACAGAATTTTAAAGACCAGGCTATTAAAATCAGGGATAATCAAGAGGCCAGAATTGGGAAATATCTTGGAGGATGGTAGCGCTGGAGATTACACAGGTAGGGGGAGCGAAGCCATGGAGTGATTTTAAAACATGGATGGGAACTTCAAAGCCAAAGTCTGGAGGCAACCCCTCAGGTGAGGGGCCTGCCTCAGCTAACCTTCCAGTTTGGAACTTGTAGTTATTGCTTTCAACTCGTTGAAAGCTCCAGCTTTTGGTGGACTACAGTGCTGTCTGGTCTTTATTTTTGCATTATGAAGACTATCTGAAAACATTGGCGGGCCGATTACCATGTGGTTTGGATTGTGGTGTGGAGGAGAGGACACTGAGTCCATGGGGAAAAAGCCAGGGTGGGTGGGCACAGAAAACTGACGTAAGTGAAAGGTCAAAAGCCAGCTCCCCTTTGGCTTGTTCATTTCCCATCATTCTCAGGACTTTACGTAACGTTGGAAACTAATGTACTCACTCTCTACAGCTCTGCCACAGTATTAGTGTTCAAAGGCTCAAAAAAATACCAGAAGCATCAGCAAGACAGCCAGGCCATTCCTGAAGTTCTTCAATATACCATCCCAGCTGGCAGAGGTAAAGGAAGGCATGGGTCAGGTAGGGACAGAACAAGCACATTACAAAATGATAACATCTAGACCCCATTATCAAATCAGTCACCATAGAAAGTATCCTATCCGGATACATCACAGCTTGGTACAGCATCTGCTCTGCCCAAGACCCCAAGAAATTGCAGAGAGTTGTGAACACAGCCCAGTCCATCACGCAAACCAGCCTCCCCTCCATTGATCCTGTCTACACTTCCCACTGCCTTGGTAAAGCAGCCAACATAATCAAAGACCCCACCCACCCCAGTCATTCTCTCTTCTCCCCTCTCTTGTTGGGCAGAAGATACAAAAGCTTGCGAGCATGTACCGCCAGGATCATGACAGCTTCTATCCCACTGTTATAAGACTCTTGAATGGACCTCTTATATGATAAAGTTGAACTCTTGAACTACCTCGTTGTGCCCCTTGCACTTTATTTGTCTACCTGCACTGCATTTTTTCTGTAACTGTAACACTATATTCTGCATTATGTTTTTTTTTCCCTTTTGTACTGCTTATGTCTGGAATGATCTGTCTGGATGGCACGCAAACAAAAGCTTTTCACCGTATCTTGGCACATGTGATGATAATAAACCAATTACCACCCTGGCACTCAAAGGGTAGGTGGGTGCTGAGGGTTTTACAGGAGAATGTGATCAAGGTCATGGTGGCCTGCACCGAGCCAACCAATTGGAACTAGGCCACTGGCATGGAAGGGGAGTCCACTCTGGAAGGTCAGGACCCTCCCTCTGTAAGGTTTCCACAGTTGGACAGCTCAACTCTCCACAAAACCCTCCTGATGTCCAGAACCAGCACAAAGGCAATTCTTGTGGTATTGCTCTTTAGTAATTTGTATTGGTTTATTATTGTCACATGTACTGAGATACAGTGAAAAGCTTTGTTTGCGTGCCATCCAGACAGATCATTGGATAGTTTTGTTTTTGGTAGCTGTGTCCAGGAAACTATTTTTTTACATTTATTTATACCGATGAAAATATTGCCAGCATTAGTGCAGTACAGATGCTAGAGGCATGGTAGCATTAAGGTTAAGTTACTAGACTAGCAGCCAGGGATCTGGATGATTGATCCAGAGGCATCAGTTCAAATCCCACCATGACAGCTGGGAAATTTAAACTGGAATGAAAGCCTTTGTAAGGTGACGACGGATGGTTCTCTGATGTCCTTCAAGTAAGGAAGTTTGTTGTTCTCAACCTGGCCTGGCTTACATGTGACTTCAGTCCCACCAATAGTTTGGGGAGTCAGGGTGGCCAGTAGATTAAGAAAAGCCTCTGGAGGTGATCCAGCTCGTTGGAAGATTCAAAAGGAAAACTGCCAATAAGGTTAAATGGGACTTATGATCCTCTTTTCAACTATATAGTGTTTTCAAAAGCAGGGGAAATTCATTGAGTTAATCTGTTTGGTTTGGCAGTACTTAGCAAATCTACTATAACAAGCTGTTCAGAGCAGTGCAGGGAAAATGGTGCAATACCAGTTGCCATTATTTAAAACTCATTTTCAGAATCTGGTAGTCACTGGAAAGGCCAGCATTTACTGCCGATCCTTAATTGACCTAATGCCATGAGACTTCTTGAGGCTTGGATTCAATGTTCAGGACCCCCAGCCAACTCCTTTCCATCTGTACACCACTGTAACCTCCAGTGGGAATAGACATACTCAGGGATTACGATGGAGGAGTCTGGAGTACAGGCAATCCCAGCATTACAGCCGTTCGGGTAATGGAATTTGCCCTTACAGAATCACAGATCACCACCCAAAAATTTGAGATATGGAATAAAATTTTAAAAAGTAAATAAACACTGCAAGCTCTTTCTTCCAACTTGCAGTTCTTGACACATGCGCAGATGACAGGCTTCGCATTACGGAAAATCGTGATACAGACTGTTTTCTCAGTACACAAACCACCCCCCCCCCCCCATAAGGAGGGGGTCACCTGTACTGGCATTCTGTCAGGCTGTTTCTTGTGCAGACTGTGGGATAGCTCTCCTAAGTTGAGTACACCCTCATCACAAGATATCTGTAGCAAATCATGTTCCTAATAGAGTACTGGAGTTCCAAGCTTCAGGACCATGGAGTGGTAGGACACAGGTTCACATCCAGCCAGACCATGGTAAAGGCTTGTTAGTTGGAAAACTAGAAAAAGAAGCATATGAAATTAATACAAAACATGCAGGTGCTCAACCTGCTCATCTTCTTACATGGAAGTGCCTCAAAAATTTTAATTCATGTATAAACAATGTAATGATAAAAGTACATCATTTATCAGATAAAAATATCTTATATGAATTGGATCTCCTTCAAAGGATGAAATGATCAGAAGTTCACCACAAGCTCCCACAAGGACAATAATGCTCCTTGAAGCACTGAGTGCAGACCTGCAGAGCTATTATTGGAAGTAACAGGATACATAACTCCTCTCAGACTGATGAAGCAATTAGGATAATTCAACTTTCACATGATGAAATGTCAGCAAGTATTTATTTTGTAAGAGTAATGTTCTGAATTTTCTCACCGAGAGGTTGCCACAGTTGCTTGAGTGTAAAGCAATCTTCAAGATGCTGGGGCTGGGTTACGTATGAAGTCATAAACACTCGATGAACTTATGCAAGTGCCAACTCTCCAATTCTCCAACCCATGCAAGACACAAAATGGTGCGCTGAGTTGTAGCTGTGAGGGTTGTGAAAGGATGTGCTGGAAAAAAATGGAGCATCACAGGCATTCAGCATCCCTCCAAGATGTCGAAAGGCTAGTGCAATGAAGGCACCCAGTGGCTGGTCATTAATTGAGTGAAGCAGATGATTTTATATTTGCTGTTATGGCAAACTATTTGCCCAACTCAAGCAAGCTGGCAGCAATTTGAGGAATGGAATGTTTTGCTCCTTTATCAGGCAGCAATTAGAACTGATAGGAACTGATGGGTCAAAATACTGGCATGAGTCGATGGAAATATTAGGCATGAAATATGGTGATGGAACTGCACTGGCTAGAGTTATTCAGAGTAATCCAACCCTTAGCTTTACCAACCACCCCTTTTAAGAGCATTAAACCCAAAACCAATCACTCTAATTAGAATGGGAACTGTAAGTAATTGGTATCCTGGAGCTCATCGCTTGTATAAACCAGGGTCTCATCAAGGCAAATTGGAATTTGAACCCTCCCAGGTTTTTTATTTTTTTCTTTCCTTCTCCCTCTCTCTCTCAAAGGGACCATGCTGGGCTACTGATCTACAGGTGCAGATTCCCAAGTGGCTGCTCTTCATTTGTGTCAGGCTATAAGTCTCATCTGACTAGCTGAACACATGGGACATCCAACTGCTGTCATCAATCAAGAGCAGTACTCCAGCTTGCTTCTAGATGGCCTAGTGGGGGGCTGAAGCCAACCACCAGAAATGCCTTAGCTTCAGATGATCAACTCACTTCACAGCATGAATTAATCAAACCTGGAACAGTACTGTTTGGAAGTTCATGCCTGGTTCTGAACTGTGGCACACCACTAGCCCACACTCTGACCAAGTGATAGGGAGAGGAGGTGATCAGTGCAACTGTTTGAAGCATATGGAAAAAGGGTGGAAAAAGAGACTGGGAATGACATGACAACTATCCAACTGACACAGAAAGCCAGCAGAAACATGCAGCAGGCACTAACATGCCACTGACAGTGAATCACATGAACAAAGCACAAGCAGATTATGACCATCCACATGGATTGGGTGTGCATTACTGACCAATTCCAATTTAGAAAAAAATTGGTCCCTTGAAATATAATCTTGGATATTTCAAAAACATATCTTCGAATTCTTTCATTTTGCCCTTTGATGATACTTTCATGCTCTTCAAAATGGTTACAAAGAGGAACATTTTCCACCAGTGTCTCTGTACACAGCCAGTGCTTTCAGACAAGGCATATCTAAGGCCATTGAGGAAGGCTCCCCCTACACTGCTCGGCAACATACCTCAGTTCCAACATTAACTGACATGGGGCTTCTATTGTTCAAACCTGATATCCATTAGATGACTTTAATCCCATCTATCTTCATTGGATGCAAGCTTAGGCCCATGTTCTTGTCTGCCATATTGGTATTGGTATTGGTTTATTATTGTCACTTGTACCAAGGTACAGTGAAAAACTTGTCTTACAAACCGATCGTACGGGTTTCCTACTTCATTGTCAAAAACTCCTTTAAATACGTGCACAAAAAATGCATTAAAAATGTAGTTCAGGCGCACTGAAGGAGAGTGGTACAACAATGGATAGCAATCCAGAATTCCTGGGGTAGGAATTCATTGATGCCTGGTATCAGGTACGAAGGGATTGATACAGCCCCGGCAGGTGCCTGACCTGTGAGACCTAAGGCTGGTTCAAACTTAGTCCTTAGGCTTAATATATGTGATCTTGGAGAGCAAGTGAGAGTTCCACAAGCACTTTTGCTCTTCAGCAGGAACGAGTTTCAGGTCCCACTGCCAATGTCCTCAGTCTAAAGGGGGACAATCAGTGGGAGAGGCAGCAACTGAGGCTGGTAATAATCAAGAAACACTTTCATATACAGTAGGTCTTTTTGTTGGAGACCTCACTTCTCAGAGTGGTCCTAAAATATTCACCAGGACCCTCATTGTATCTGTGTTAGGCAGTTATTAGGATGGCTAACAGCCTTTGGATATTTATCAGTTACTTTTGGGGATGGAAGGATGTTGGGCCTTTTTTACACCCATAAAACAGGCAGAATGTCATCCAATTTCTGAGTACCTCAGTTGAGGTTCCACTATGGCAAGTTACAAACCTGAATACATAACTTTAGTCATTTGAGTTAGCATTGGATTTCCAAACATGTCTGTGGAATTTCAGGCATATGCACTGGGTTGAGTTTCCATCTCATTCAAAGCTTCAAGGGTAATAGGAAGTTCCTGCAAATCTCACTATCTCATAGTTTTCAGTGAAGATTCTCAATGATCCTGAATTCCTTTTACATAAGATATGACTTTGTAGAAGCTAAATTTGACGCGTCTAATTGGGAATTTTTCAAAATCATTCTCCAACATTTGAGATATATCTCAAGCGACCAACCTTGGAAACCATAGAAACCCATTTTTTACATTCACCCTTTCCATGTGGGGGACACCAGGTTTCAGCACTGATAGTAGTTAACTGAAACATTCTGGTGTCATAGCATGCAGAGTAATCGGAAGCACTCCTTGCAGGCACAATGGCAGGCAGCCATACTCTCTGTCAGCCAACTGTGTAATGAACTACCGGAATTGAGTGAAGCTGTTTTCAACTGGGCAGACTTCCAACTAATGCACAAAAATTCCTTTGGTATCACCAGAACTTGGATCATGACAGCTTGCTTGAAGTCAATTCGACAGTCTGTGATGTGGGCCATGCACACATCTCACACACAACATCACTGCTTCCATATGGTTCCTTGAACATCAGTAATGTCACTTTTAACAAGGCAGCTTCCTTGCAGTTAAGTACATTCAGGGACAAGGCTCTCCCCCTGATACTTTTCAACAGCCTGTCAAGGGAGCTGCAGTTTCAGTCTTCCTATTTTCAACCTTGTTAACATTTGGTAAAGTTGCTCCAAGCTGTATCTACTTAAATCAGTCTCCCGATGGATAAATTCAACTCAACTAAAAGAGCACAACTGAGAGACTGGCGACTTCATGATTTCCCACGTTTCTTAGGAACACTGGATAGTAGGAATCAGGACATTTTCCAAGACCTCAGGATGTGTTTTCTGTTCCTGTCTGTTATTCTGTTCTCCTTTCAATCCATTTTGTACTCCATCTCCTTCCTAACTAAATCAAAATAATCTATCTGTTCCTGACAAAGAAGCTCTCCCCAGTTGCTGTGAGACACTATTCCTATTTTACAGCTGGCATCCACCTCTAATCTTGATCAGCATTAACGTAGGCCAAATGATTGGTTATCAGGTTGTACTAAGGAGCCTGACCAACAGGAAGCAGTGACATTCATGTGACCATCAAAATGTGCAGAAATATGGAGCCTCGTAAATGAAACACAACACGTGTTTTTTTTTCTTTTTTCTTTTATCCCCACACAAAATGTTTGGACACAGATAAAGACACGAGAGGGAATGGCTGCACACTTTCCCTGGCACATGCTCAGTTACAAACCTAAGTAACTATGTTGGGTTACGTCATGAGGGCTTCTGGCTGGTTTCTCAGCAGGGTCCGGTGTCTTGTAAACCAGCTGATCAGGGTCTGAACTACTGGTTGTTGACAGAAATATTAAACCTGTGCGTTCGAGATGGGCAGGGAAAGGGAGAAGGGGGAAAAGAAGAAAATGAGTTAGAATCGAGAAGGAAGTGTACAGCAGAGGGAGGCGACTGGACAAGCAGCTGAGGGTTCCTCGGGGTTAAATAAAAGCACTGTTGACCTTCCAGTCATAAAACATGGAGGGGGAAGTGGGGTTGGGGGGAACAATGCTTTGCACTTCATAACAAGCAGGAACTCATTCGTTATTTCTACTGGAGTCCCTGTTTCCAGGAAACTGCCAAGGGCCATTGTTAACAGAGCCAATGTTATCTGAAAAACTTAGCTGTCAGATTACCATGATGGGCATGGTGCCAAGCTTGGGCAGTGACTGTGCACCATCAAGCAAGGCCATGCCCTTTAATGGTACTGCACGCTATGATGCCATGTGCAAAAGTAATACATAGCCTGTGAATACATCATACGTGGCTTTCACACCTGCTCATGAGGTGCAAAAAGCAAAATGGGAACAAGTGTTGGGAACCTGAAGTGATCAAATCAAGTCAAGTAGATTATATTATGGTGGTAATACTGAATGGGGTTCTAAATGGAATCCTCAGCTATCTTGGATC
This sequence comes from Pristis pectinata, assembly GCF_009764475.1. Classification (NCBI taxonomy): domain Eukaryota; kingdom Metazoa; phylum Chordata; class Chondrichthyes; order Rhinopristiformes; family Pristidae; genus Pristis; species Pristis pectinata. The sequence continues at coordinate 8,592,228 of NC_067450.1, forward strand.
AGCTCCAGTCGCCACTCTCTGTCTGCACTGGACAAGTATCCTACCTAAGTAGCTATTGGCAGGTACAGGAACCAGCTCAGCTTCCTGCTTTCTTTCATCACCCGCTTCGTATGGTCCGTCGTCATAGATGCCCAAGTGGACCAAAGAATGACTGAGCTGTTCTGTCCGAACATTACCTAAAAATATTGAGAGGTAAATGAAGCACACAAAACAGAAAACAAACCATACACCTGCGTTAATCCTCAACATTGTGTATGAGCAAACTGCACACTGCCCAGACTAAGACCTGCATTACGAGCAGGGTCTTTACTCCTGGATTGCTTTTCATGCCAAGTCTTTGCCACCTAATCCACACTGGGTAAAGGGAGAGGACACGGGGCTGAACTCCACACTTGGCCAGCTTGGCAGGAGGGGACTCAAGGAAGTGGACTAGATCATGAACCACGGAATGGTGACTTACCTTGCCCAGAAGCTGAGTTGGTCAAGACCTGCAGGCCCATCCTGGAGATTGAGGATGGGTGACAGGAGAGTTCTGGGTGTGAAGTGGCACCAATCTCATTGGCCAACCTCAAAATGATTGAGGGTGAGGGGTCATCACCGCTGGTGCTCCGAGGAGTCCCAGTGAGCTCTGCTTCAACAGATTATTCTGCAGTATCAATAAAACGCACTTTATGAAGTAATAGAAAGCTGCTTTGGTTTGGAGACTAACTTTCCGAAGCCAGGTCAAGGAATTCCCTGGATGTATACCAATAATTTTTAAGGGGTCCTGAAAGTTGCATGGATGAATGCAGGAATTCCAGGAAAGAAATTGCACATAGTTGCTAATGACACCACATTGTTAGAGTTTATAGATGTTCCTTTAAAAAATATTGCCTGTGTTACGGACTCGGTGAAAGTCCCTTTAAGGTAGAGAGAGTGGTGTGTGTGTGTGTGTGTGTGTGTGTGTGTGTGTGTGTGTGGTGTGTGTGTGTGTGTGTGTGTGTGTGTGTGTGTGTGTGTGGCGTGCTTACGTCAATAGAAGATAAAGGACATAATGACGTTGTTGAAGAGGTCAGAAGAAGGGAGAGAGAGAGAGAGAGAGAGAGAAGGGAGAGAGACACCAGCCTGTTAGTGTTCTCTATCGATGGATGAGAAACAATAACTGTGTCTGCCACAGAAATCCATGTATGGAAATTGGAGGTAATCCGGTGGAGTTCATTTTGTTGCTGACCTGTAGAAGGAAACAGGTATTTGTGTGGACGACCACGATTCGGATGCTTTGCGGGGTGAGGAAGTCACTACCGAGTAAACACTGAGGTGTTGTTTGGGTTCCATCGTGGAACATTTGGACTTCGTAATTACTCTCTCTATGTTTCTCTATGTCTACGTCTTATCTTCAGACAACAGTGGTTGTTGAAGAAGCCTTTGCTCATGTTTCACCTTATGGCTTGCAGAACTGAACTTTAAGAACCATTCCCGAACTTGGAGTTTGGGACTTTGCCACACACACACGACGAGTTTAGTTTTGGGGTTAATGTTCAAGGTTTAACATTTTTGAATTTCTAACATACTAACATTTTTACTTTTATTTTACGTATTATCATAAGTAGTGATTAATAAAATAGTTTTTAACACCGAATCATGACTCAGTGTGTTTCTTTTGTTGCTGGTTCGTGACACCTGACAACAAAAATGGCAAAACGTTACTTTAAAACAAAATGGATCATCTGCAGGCCATGAAAGGTAACTTCTTCGTGACTCAGGAACAAGGCTTTGGATATAAACAACTGGAATATATATGAGCAGGTAGGAGACCTCCTTATGGGTCCTCCCTGGCCTAACTAAACAGGAGTGGCAGTGCCTCAGTTGCAGCTTGCGTCCCTCTTACATCATGGACCTGAACACGTAACCTCCCTGATCAGCTGTGAACAGGGACTGGTTTTGTCCTTTTCAAGTAAATGCTTGCGTTTGCAGTGGTGAAAGATTCAATTATGGGGGAAAATACTTGTGTTTTCAGACTGGTTGTAGAGTACACAACCCAAAGATGTATCCTAAACCCCAAGCTCAAAAAAGCATCTAGTTCTGTGGAAATGGCATCTTGCCATTCCCAACACTACCAGTTCTCAGAGCTTCTCTGAGTGAGATGCCCAGTCCAACAGTTTTGGACACACAGGAGCTGGCATCAAACTGCACCACTGGCCTCTGTGAGAGAGCTGACTTTCTACGCCATCAGTTTGAGTTGGATTCAAACCAAAACCTCAAAGGTGAAAGGACACTGTGCTAATTCACTGTACCAGTCACCTGATCTGCTACATTTCTAGAGAACAGGAAACAGTTTGGGCCCAGTGGAACTTTAACAGCTTCATGTTTCCATGGAGCCAGGTATCATGGAAGGAAGGACTCTGAGGCGAGTTTAGTAGAACAAGCAGTAGCTTGTTACCATGGTGCCATCTGAGTAAAATCTATCACACAAGAATGCCAGCCTGTCCTGGGTGCTCCGGAGCAGACAGTTGGATGAAGCAGCTGCCACGACTCTTAAGTGCTGAGCAAGGATATGGAGCAAGCCATATCATGAGCTCCTCACAATAAAGTGGGTGCCTTTGTGTTAATGTCCTGTGCCAGCTGTGGGCAATAGCTGAATAACGCTGCCCCACACACAACTTTCCAAATGTCTCCCAGCAGCTGGAAATAACAGTCAAAGCTGCTGACATCTCTGTTGGCTGCTCATACCATTAACCACTGGTGGGGATGGGGGTGGGGTGGACATTTTAAAATCCCTCAACACTGAACTGCCTCAAATAAAGCTTAGTTTTTGTCATTCACCCGCTGTATGCCTACACAGCAGCAATGGAGAGGACTGCATCTGGCACTGAGAGAAGAGTGCTCACGTCCTCCCAGCCTTAGAGCTCAAAGTGACAGTGCAGTGTGCCTGTGGTCAGAAGAGGAACCAGGATTTAAACTATAGATAACTCAATGCCTGTGATGTGAACCCATGACTCACAGGATGAGTGAGTGACAGTGATGACATCATCACCCAACAATGTTATTATCTTGGTTACCATAGCAAGAAGGCTACCTATTCCCCTCTCACACAAAATTGGAAATGACTGACCTTTCCAGTTGTATGTGCCCGGGGCACCAAATAAGATGTAGTGGTCGTCTGGTGTGAAACCCGCGGCGATGCCCTGCTGGCAGTACCCGAATCGCTGGTGACCCTGTGTGCGGCCTTCGCAGAACTTCCAATCCCCGCCGTCCAGCTCGTCTTTGATCCTTAAGTCCTGGTTCAGCACGTAGCAACGACCAATCATGTCCCGGGTTTCTGCTGACTGATTCACGCGCTGCCTCACCTCATAGCGATGAGCGCACGTCTGCAACCAATTTAAGACGGTCACAGGAATTTATATGGCAGAAGAAGGCCATTTGGCCCGACAGGTCCATTCTGGCATTTATGCTCCACCAGAGCCTCTCTCTCATTCCTTTCCATTCCCTCCTCCATCTTTCATCGTCTACTTCTCTAAATGCATCCCTACTATTCCGCTCACCCACTCCACATGACGGCGAGTTCTACATTCCCAACCCCTAAAGTGAGACCCTCCCAACTCCCGAATTGGATTATTGGTTTTGGAGTCACCAGTAAGTGGACACAATTTTTCTACAGCTGTTGAATTTCACTCCTTTAATTGAGTCACCTAACTCTTCCCCTCTCTCACGATAAAGACCACCTGCTTGCTCTATCCTGAATAGTGAGATCGTTTTCTCCCCCACAGAGTACAGCAAGATCCTAGGTTTGTTGCTCTGTCTAAGTTGAGTAAGTGGCTCCTAGTGAGAGCTGGCAATAGAAAGGGCATGGAGACACACTGTTGCCCTCAGTGGCAACACTGAGCAAGATCTGGCCCAGTGCTCTGCTCCTCGTTGCAGTTGACAGCTCCCACTGCAAGCGACGTGCTTGAATCTTGGGTAAAGGCAAGATCAGGCTCAGCCATTAAGTCCTTTGCAGTCAAATTGCCTGCAGTGTTAACCACTCAGCAGTACAACCCAAACAGTAAAATGACAATTTGTGAGAAGTCTGAAGGATTCAAAGCTTTCAGAAGGAAACGTGGTAAGAAAAGGAAACCAAATTTGTAAATCACCATATGTGTAAAAGAACTGGGGGTAGGTAATTGTCAGGGTCAAAGTGAGGGTGATCAGTATTGAGGAAATGTTAATTGTTCTTGGAGTCCGGTTCAATATCAGGGATCTCAATTTGAACCTCAGAAACAGCCATTCTTATCAAAATGGCACTCTGCTTGAGCAGAACAACTAGTCAATCCTGTTTAGTGCTGTATGTTACGAGCCCATAGCCGCTTGAAACTAGTTCTGGATGTCCTAGTCAAGAGACTTAGGATCCTTGCAGTCACAGATTTATATGATATCCACTGTTTACTCTGTCTTTACTTTTGTTCTTGTTCTTCTGGCAGCCGCCTTGACCCCAGGCTGCAAAATGGCTTCAACTAAGGCCAAATGCATTTAATGCTACTGTGTAGCCAACCAGTAAGAGGTGACCTTGCAGCAAAGTAACATGAAAGTAATGTCACTTGACTGTGCCCACTTGGATCTCAACCATACAGTGACGGAAAAATTTAAGTAACAGACCAGACTGGGATTTGAACCCACAACCATCTGGTCATGGGATAAGCTTTATGCTGATTATGTGATGAGACTGCCACAAATAGTTGCATGCCTTTTTAAGATGAGATTTTCTTCATCTATTTTCTCTGCCAGATCTTATGATCATTCATCAAGGCATCCTTTCAAGTTCAAGCAGTTTAAAAGGAAAACGATTACTTTTAACAGCTTTTGATTTTATTTCCGTTTGCCTTTTGCTTAAATGGCTTGTCAGAGAAACTGGATGGGGGAGGGGACAGCCTGACATTGGAGCTGAATCAGTATCAGGAGATAGGTTAGGTTATCCCTAAACCGCCTCTGCCAACAATCGTTTCCACTCTCTTCTGTTCATCAGTCCCTTCAGGCTCAGTAACTTGTTTTTGCATTGAAAACAGATCCCAGAAGTCAAACAATTGTTTTAAATTGACTGTCCCTTCCTTTTGGTGTTCTTCTCCAAACTCCCGACTCTCTTGATGCTGTCAGTTCCATATTTCCAACCAAGAAGCTTCCCTCTCAAGTAAATTGACCCTAAACTCCTCATGCAATTTCCCTGAATTGAACATATCCCTCATACCCAAATTGCAACAAAAAGCAGGACACTGCCAGTGACCTTTCCTTTCCTTTTGCCACAAGAACAAAAATAAAGGCAGAGAACACTGCCAGCGACCTTTGCAACCTTTCCTTTTATCTTTTTATACCCTTTTAAAAACGTTCTAACCATCACTGTACCATCATTGTTGACTCCATCCTTGAATAATCAAGGAAAAATTTAAGGATTAAATTGATTTTGAATGCAGTAGCTCCATGCCTGATCGGTTACCAGTTCACAGCTGTTCAAAAGCATAGTTCAACCACTCGAACTGTGTCTTCCAGCAGATACACTATTTTTATATAATCCCTCCAAGCTCCCTGGTTTCTCATTATCAACTCACCACAATTTTCCCTCCAATTCCTTGGCTTTTGACTGTCACCCCCAGCCACTGGTTTTCTTTGCTCTCTCTCTTCAGGTCAACTGGAAAAGACAGAGGAATGCACAGTGTGTCAGCCCCAATAGCCTGTTAGTCAGATTCCGCCAGCTAATGGATCAACATGGCTTCCCCACTGAAGACGGCACAGTATCAAATACCAACAAGCTTTGTCTTTTGTACAAAGTGCCTTGCATTTCTTACGCATTTAAGAGTGAACTCCCTCCTTTTGAACTGCTAAATTTGCTCCTTCCACTTCATTGTTTAAGTATTTCAGCCTGTATTTTCCTCTTTTTTAACTAGTTATTTGGTTTCATATTGACCAGCTCTATCGCACAGAATCTTTCATGTCACCAAAACTAAACACATTTGAACAAAAACTGTCATAACAGCTCCCCACTATAAAACCCCTAAAATACAAACTTAAAAATAAAGTAAAGGCAACAAAAACAGTCCCAGAATAAAAATCAAACCTATCGTCTAACAACAACAAGCATTTATATAGCACCTTAAATGTGATAAACATCACTAGCAGCTTCAGAGGAGTGTTATTGAACAAAATTAATAAGTAGGGGAACGGGATTGATGGGATTGTTCTGGAAGCCGGCATATATGCTAGGCTGAATGGCCTCCTTCCTTCATATAAATATGAGGGTCTTCAAAAGCTAAGCTCTAACATAGGATCAGGAGGAGGCCAGTATATTATATCTTCATAGGAGGAGGAGACCCTGCGATCTGTTATCTACCTCCATAGCCTCAGAGCACAGACATGACATGACCCTACCATCATTTCTTCTGTTGCTTCACCTCATCTTCTATACACTTCCAACCTTGAAGGTTGATTAGTTACTATTATTAATAATAATATTAACTCTGTTAACTCTATTAGTTAACCTTCACTGATGCTACCCCGGGTCTTCCCCATTTAAAATTATTCCCAACACTCAAGGCTCTGTATGGGCAGAGACCCAAAACATCAGATAAAAACAGAACAGTTTTGATTATGGAGAGGCAGAAACATAGCTGAAGAGGAATTAATGGAGATGAATTTTTTTTCTGAATTCTCATCTAGGTTTCAAGTCCTTCTACTGACCCTCAGCCCCTAACCCCTTCTTTCCCTCCACCATCAGATTTCTGAATACTCCATGAACACTACCTCGTTATTCCTTTCTTTTTGCATTATTTACTTATTTTTGTAATTTATAGATTATATGTCTTTGCACTGTACTGCTGCCACAAAATAACAAATTTCACATCATATGTGAGTGATTCTGATCTCTAAAATCTTTTGTCTGCTCAACCTTAGTCCTCTTGCACATCCCTGCTTTTTAATTTCTCCTGCCATTGCTAGCCCACACCTTCAGCTTTTGAGCCCTGACCCTTTGGAATTCCTTCACTGAATGTCCTTATGGACATTCCTGACAAAGGATCCTGTACCTGAAACATTAACTGTTTCTTCTTCTGCAGATGAGGCCTGACTAATGTTTCCAGCATTTTCTGCTTTTTTTTCAGATTTCCAACAGGTTTGTTTTTGGTTTTCATTCTTAGAACTTACTTAATCAAGCCTTTGACCACTTGTCCTACAAGGTCTTTATGTGGGTTGATGTCAGATTTTGACTTCTGAAGCACCTTTAGATACTTTCCAACATTATAGGTGCAAAATGAAAGGTAGGTTGTGGTAAATTGGTGAGAACGTCACTCATTCACAAAGTGATGTGGAAAATCCCTACTGAGAGGTCTCTCGTTCTGTCTTAATCTTTAAGTCTATTAGTTAAAGCTTTCCAGGGAGCAGACATGAGTCAATGCCTTCAGAACAGAACCATCAGGAGGCTGGAGAGGAGAAAGGATAAGCAAGCATGGCAGACTACTTCTTGTAACATGGCCCACCTGATTTTCCAATGGTTCATTTCCTGCTTGCGTGTGTTTAGTGGCCCAGCTTTGGATTTAAAGCAGTGCGTTGAAAGAGAGCTAAATTTCCTGGCAATAAGATTGGGTCAGCGTTTTTGCTCTGAGCTACAACCTATCAGGATCACGCATAGAACCATACAGCACAAAACAGGCCCTTCGGCCCACCATGAGCATGCATTGATCCAATCAGAAAGTCTGAGCAGCCACACAACAAAAAATAAACATATATAAAAAAAGTCTGAAATTAAATTGGTGATATGTTCTTCAGAATTAATAAATATAAAAGTAAGCAAGGATTACAAACTCAAAATGGGTGAGGGGGGGATTGAACGAAATGGGATAACAGAAAGACTCTGTCTGACCATCATTATCAATGCTGACTTGATCACACTCATCGTCTTCTGTTATTATCGGGCAGGCAAAGAGTCCTCCAGTGCGATTTGCATGTTGTTGCGATTGGGCACGAGCCTGGGGTGCTCCAATCAAAATCCTGCAAAGAAACAAATGAAAGGACTTTAGTGTGCAGCATCAGTAGACCATGGAACAACTGACAGACTATAGTGAGGGCTATATGCCTCAGTCTCTGAGTGGCATCAGAACGACAATCAGAGCTGGGCTGTATGAAGGACTGTGCGGTGTCGTTACGAAACAGTTTTAACTGGAATATGCCACTCAACCTTTCAGGTAATACCTTTTAGTCTGCTTGGAATTCATCTCCATGGCATCAGCTGGTACCCTGGTGTCACAGGCCAGAAAAAGGGCTACAGAAATTATTCAGCCACCAATGGTCCAGCTACCCAGAGTGGAACCCACTCAATGGCTCTTCTTATTAGCACCACAGCCAATTCAACCAGAACCAAGGCTCAGTGGACACCAATTCTGCCTCTAAGCTAGAAATCATGAGTCAAGTCTCACTTCAGAGACTTGAGCATAACAT